>NC_036239.1:1162099-1228451 GCF_002742605.1 Olea europaea var. sylvestris
TATATATATATATATATATATATAATTTTGATCATTATTTATTTATTTAAGGTTTTAAATTTTTATTCTTTAATTTTTTTTAATTATATGGGATGAAAAGGGGAATAAAACGGAGAATTGTGAGAACACCACCTTGCATATGAGAATTTCACACTATTATACTAGATCCACATGAATCTATTTCAAATAAAAGTCTTCAAAAGCCTTTCGAATTCTATAAAATTCTATAAAAAAAATTAAAATGACAGTCCATTTAAGTTTACGAAAGGCTTCCACTAATTTCACACAAATTTATAAAAGCTCCACGAAATCCACAGAAGTCATCACTTAAAAAGTTAATCAAAGTCTTCAAAAATCCTAATTGAATACACTCCCTTAGATATTTATATTTTTTGAAATAATTATTGAATAATATTTTACTGTCATGTTTTTTCCCCTAATCTTCTAAGACTTTTTCTTTAACTACTAACATTAGTTTTAGCTAAAATAAATATTATTAATATATATAATAACATTCGAATAAAGTTAAGTTATATTTGATCTTTATTTTTTGTAATTGTAACATTTATAGTGTTGACAACATGACTTGCTAGAGACCCTCACCGTCCCACGCCATCTGCTGGAGATTTGAGGGTAGGCAGGGCAAGACAGGACAAGGCTGAATGGGATGGTGTCCCTGTTTACTTATTTATTTAGGTTCCATTCGATACCTATTTTTTTCAAAATGCATTTTTCTCTCTCTTTTTTTAACCACACATTCTTTATTAAAATAATATTACACGTAAATAAAAAACTTTTCTTTATTTTTCAACCACACATTTTCGATCAATTTACTATTCAAAAATGCATTTTTACATAAAAATGTCTCCCAAATACACGTTTATATATTTTTAAAATATGATTTAATTTAAGAATATAAACAAAATAAGAAATAATAATTGCGATGGGATAAGATGAAAGTATGTGAGGGTGGGATTTTGTCATCCCCAAATAATTATACTACAACAAGTTTTAAATATTTTTATGTAATGCCAAAAATAAGTAAAGAATGGTGATGAATAAAATCAAAGTGCTTTTTTCCCCCCCTCTCTTTTGGATCAATCTTATTCCTTCTAAGAAAGAATAGGAACATTAATATTGACAAATTTATTAAATGTGATAATTTCTGAAAAAGATAGATATGAAAAAAATATAACTTTAGATTTATCATAAGAGAGAAGAACAAAATGAAAAAATTATAATTTACATTGTCGTCAATCTCAAGGTTTTCCGAAATTTACCTTCAATTGAAATCCCCACTTTGACCCTTCTTGAAACATTTTCTCAAATTAATCGAAATATGAAGGTAAATGTTGCATTCTTAAGGGTGATTTTTGAAGTTTCGTAAACATAGAGAAGATTGGTGAAATTGATGCCTTTTGAAATTATTTGTCATTTTAGAAAAAAATTCAAACAGACCTTAAATTTCCACAAAACAGGAATTAAGAATATATCGGCCTCCAATCAAAATCTTTTTTGAGTGCTCAAACTTTCTTTTTAAGCATTCTTTGGACTCTATTTCATGGAATTCGTCAATTTTATTTATTTATTTATTTATTTATTTTTGCAGACAATCACGTGCTTTACACATAATCATTTTTGTTTTTAGAAAGTTAAAAATTTGAAATGGAGCGTTGATCTTAATGCCTACGAGGGTTTTCTTTTATCCTTTTCGATGGTTTTTCGGTGAATATGGACCGTGCTATAGCTACAGCATGATTCACACCTTTTTTCACAGTCTCCTCACATCGGGGGGTCCACACACATTAAATAAAAAAATTAAAAAAGGTGGGGCCCCCTCATTGTCAGGGGATTGTGAACGCTGCTATACAGCCTGAGCTGTACAAGCAGCTTAATGATAGTGCATATAGTTGGCTGATTGATTCAAAATTTGACAGTTTCCTTTTAGTCCCCCTTCTGTCACACTATTGCCGGTAATTAAGAAGGTTGTTAAGGATCGGGTGAGTAAAATTCAGCTAAGACTCAAAATGTAAGTTTATTAATCAAAGGGCTGAAGGTGGATTCACATATGGAATCAGAGCAAAGGTAGAGAAACTATTTATTTACTCAATTGAACAAAGAAGTTAAGGAATGAATGCGACTCGGCTGCTATTTCAATTTCATTAATTAAATAACGTTTTGTTTTCTTTCCAATTAATGAAAATTTATAGCAGCGAGCATTCCGCTTTCTTTTGGTGTCAACTCGACATGCGTGCTATATATCTATGTGCTTTGAAAAGTTGACTGCAGCAGTTGATAAAAATTGTGAATTCCATGAAAAGTGGGATTAAAATTAATTGTTGATATTGATTTGAATTTTATCGACTTTTTAGTCAAATTAAATAGAAATATAAATTGTTTACAAATACTTTCCAAACTTTCATTTAATGTGATGTCAATGTTATTATGTTAGAGTCTGTTTGGGAGTGATTTTGAGAATTGATTTTTTGATCGTTTGTAGAAAAATGGGGTCCACTTATGAGAGAAGAAGTTAAATATGACGGCTAAAATAGTGAAATAATAGTCAAAAATTAATTTTTTACAAAAAAAAACCACTCCCAAACAGGCTTTACTCTTTTCTTCATTTTAGCTTATTACTAAAATAAGTTATCACATGATGTTAATTGTGCACTAGGGCTTTCGTAAAAAAAATTGTGCACTAATAAGAATTGTATCCAAGAACTGAAAAAAGTTAAAATATTTCCTAACTCATTCATCATCATAAGAATAATAATAATAATAAAATTAAAGGGTAATTATTTTAATAATATTTAACTTTTTTTTTGAATATGCATTTAATTTATTTAACCATTTGAAGTTATTAATTTTCAATTCATTAACATTAACATTTATTTATATGTTTTTAGTGTTATTAATTCTAATCATAACTTAATCGGAATTTCACATTGAAAAATGTATTTCATTATTCATGTCCATGTATGCTAATTAGCATTCATTTTTCACTAAATTGAAAATTAAATTATAGGGTAATTAGCACAAAACGCCATTACTTATCAATGTTATCGTGCAAAATGTCCTTACTTTCATTTTTTGACTTTTTTACCCCTATTTTCACTGTTCATTGCAAAAAAAAAGATAATTTCCATCAAATTTCTCAATAAAAAAATATAAAATAACAAATAAACCCTTTTATTTAAATAAAAAAAGAAAAAGTAAATAACAAATTGTAATTATACTCCGAAACAAAAAAAACTGTGAATAAGTCCAAATAAATTATTAAAAAGGTAATTGGCACAAAACGTCAAAACTAAAGGGTAATTATTTTAATAATATTTTACTTTTCGTTTTTCAATATGTATTTAATTTATTTAATCATTTGAAGTTATTAATTTTTTTAATTAATTAACATTCACTTTTATTTATGTATTTTAGTATTATTAATTCTAATTATAAGTTAAACAGGATTTTACATTCAAGAATGAATTCATTATTCATGTATACGTATGCTAATCAGCATCGAGTTTCACTAAACTGAAAATTAAATTATAGGATGATTAGTACAAAATATTCTTACATGTCAATGTTATTTTGCAAAACGTTCTTATCTTTCATATTTTCACTCATATATTTTTACTTTTCATTGTGGAAAAGATCATTTTAATCGAATTTCTTAAAAAAAAAAAAAAAAAAACTAAACTAAAATGACAAATGTAACCTCTTATTTAAATAAAAAAAGAAAAATTAAAGAAAAAAATGGAATTATACTCCCAAACTTTAAAAAATTTGTAGATGAGTTCAAATAGATTATTACATGGGTAATTAGCACAAAAAGTCTTTACCTTTTCAATATTATTGTGCAAAGCGTCCATATTTTTCATTTTTTAACATTTTATCTCTTATTTTCATATTACATTGCAAAAACCATCATATTCATCTATTTTCTCAATTAAAAGTCGTAAAATGATGATACACCCTCATATTTAAATAAAACAAAAAAAAAGGAACAATTTGCAACCATGCTTCCAAAATTTTCAAAAGAATACAAATAAATTCCAAATAAATAATTAAAAAAAGAAAGTGATTTTTAATTATTTATACGAGATTTATTTTTACATTTTTGAAAAAAATTAGGAGTATAATTGTAATTTGTTCTTTACTTTTTTGTTTATTTAAACATGAGGGTATATTTGTCATTTTACACCTTCTTATTGTTAAAATGGATGAAAATGATGATTCTAGCAATGAAATGTGAGAATAAAGGTGAAAATGCAAAAAAAAAAAGAAAAAAGAAAAAAAAATATAAAGGTATGTATGTTATGCACAATAATACAAAAAAGTAGAAATATTTTGTGCTAATTATCCTTATAATAATCTATTCAGACCCATTTGCAGTTTGTTAAAAAGTTTGGGAGTATAATTACAATTTATTCTTTATTTTTTTCTTTCATATTTTGTTTTATTTAAATAAGGAATGTATAATTGTCATTTTACATTTTCTTATTGAGAAATTAGATGAAAAAGACATTTTCCGCAATGAAATGAGAAAATAAGGATAAAAATACAAAAATCGAAATGTATGGACTTTTTGAACAATAATATTGAAAGGTAAAGATGTTTTGTGCTAATTACCATTAATATAAATAATTTAACGTTCATTATCATGTATATATTATCTGGTATTAATTTTAAATTTATTAACATTCACGTTAATTTATGCATTGTATTGCTTTAACTATTTGAACAATATTTCATGAATTATTTTGCTAACTATTTAGTTATCATCAATATACATTTGACAAATTCATTTTACTTATATGTTTTCATCACATGAAATTCAATTACAAATTGTAATAATATTATAAGATCATTGTTCATGCATATATTTTCTGTTAATTCTAATTAATTAATATTCATATTCGAATATTATTTTCACAATAGTTGTAAAGCATTTCAAAATAGTAGGTTGAACTTAGGCCGCGTTTGTTTTCCATTCTTTGAACAAAAAAATGAAAAATATGATCTTTATCCATCACATCAAGTCACCAGATTTGACTTTCTCTTTCTCGTATGGGTTCCATAACGATTATAATTTTTATTCTCATTTTTATAAGAATGAGAATCAAACGAGGCTTAATTTCTAACTTCTATTAAAAAGGGGAAGTAGTTGCTACTATAGAAGGAATAGTAAACCAATCCCAAATTACTGTACAAGAGAAAAAATGGCGTCATTTTTTTTAACTTTTCCATTCTCTATTTTCATACGTTATGGTCATGCCTTTTCTAATCTCTGGAGATGCAATATCTACAATAGTGTTGAATCACATTCTTTCATCCCATCCCGATTTTAACAGCTTCAAAATTATTTCAATTTCAACACGCAACTATCGTTTCCATTTCTCTTGCTCATACCTACAATCTTCTGTTTCTCTATTTTTCACACAAAAATCAGATATTACAAGTAACCCCTTTTTCACACAAATCAGAGCCTACATAGCAACCAGTATTCTTGCGCCTTTGCTTGTGGTTATTGGAGCGACAATGGGCAAAGAAGCAGTCGAACGCTGGAGGCGCAAAGCAGGAATTCATTTTTATTACTTTTCTGAGGTGCTCTTCCTACAGATTTTTTTTAATATTTTTTTCAGAATTCTCTTGCTTTAACCCTAATCTCTCTCTCTCTCTCTCTATATGGTAGGAAAAAATACAAACAATTTGCAGGAATTGAGACATATACCGGTAAGTATACTTCTCACGCCTTCAATTTCTCACTCTTATGTCTGTTTCTTCTGGTTTTTAAGTTGTGTTGTTGAATGATCGATTTTTCCCCATTTTGTTTTCGATCTTTTAAGAAATCCAACCCAAATCAAAGCAAAAATGTGTTTCCCTATATATGTTTGAGTTTCAGATTTTGTGTAATTTGGTTATAAATTGGGTTTTAGATTGAGCTTGGTTTCATTACATATTATGATCAAAATGTGCTTCAAAAAAGTGATATTTTGAAGCTATCCTGAAATTTTCATTTTCCTCTTTTTGTTTATGATTGTTCCATTTCCTTCAACCTGTATTTTTTGTGTTTGATCTTTTTCTCTCTATCTTTGTTCCAAGTTTAACAAAATCTCCTTAGAAAAGTGGAAATTTTGCCCAGAAATTGGTGATTGGCTCCCAGCTTGTAACTCTAATTTTCGCTGACGGTGGCCCCCTTGGTAGGCCTCGCTTGTCATTCGCTAATGTGGCTTGGATAGATCAGAGTCTCGGCTTGAAGCCCAGTTTTAAGGAAATTGTGGATAATGTTTACAAGGCAGCTTCTAATCCTGTGATTTTCAAACTCAGGTTAGTTTAATTATTTTCAATTATAAAACTCACTAACCTGTTTATCGTTGATCAAGGTTTGAATGTTTCCTTGTAACATTTTTTGCTTATTATTGGTGTCAAGAGGTGGTTTGTGTGCTGTCGAATCATTTTTTTTAATCGAGACTCTATTGTGTATGTTTCTGAAATTCAATCTGATGGCTTTGACACATTTAATATGATTACTTTTGGGAAAAATAGGCGACAAAATTTTCAAAACTAATTGCAAAAATTATTACAATTGGTCCATTTCATCCATTTTTATTAGTTTGGTTAATGGGAAAGCTGTTTTTTCCAATTGGATTGTTGAACTTAAAATTTATTGCAATTGGTTGTTTTATTCATTGTTTTTTTAATATATATAAACTGCCATGAGAAAAAAAACTCCGACAGTGCGAAGAGTTGGAAACTATCTCTTCGCACTATGCGGAGCCATCTCTTCACCTCTCCGCACTCTCCGCATAGTGAGGAGTCATCTCTCCGCACTGTGCGAAGGGTTGGAGAGCACTATGCGAAGGGTTGGAGAGAACTCTTCGCATAGTGCGGAGGGTTGGAGAACTCTCTGCATGGTGCGGTGTGCACTCTCCGCACGGTGCAGAGAGAACTCTCCGCACAGTGCGGAAATTGCACTCTACACCATTCGGAGAGATTTTCTTTCTTTTTTTTATAATTTTTGTAATTTTTTTCTCCACTCTCTCTCACTCTCCCTAGCTTTCTCCATTTTTTAGCAATATCAATTTTTCCCTACTTCTTTGACATAGTATATATAAACTGTCATGAGCACAAAAAAAAACTCGCCGCACTGTGCGAAGAGTTAGAGACCATCTCTCCACACATCATGTGAACACTTCGCACGCAATATGTGGAGTGTCCGCACACAGTCCACAACGTCTCAATTTTTTAGTTTTATTTTTATAGTAATTAGACTAAATACATTAATTATTATTAATGATTTTTTTTGTTTTAAATTCTATAGATAACAATTTCAAAGAAAAGGATATTGATAATGTCATGGCATTGTTTTCACAAATGGAGGCTCTAGAAAGAATACCACCCAAATTCAATATCTTACACTTGCTTGATAACAGCTCTTCGAAGTATTGACAGACATTATTTTTAATGAAATTATACTTTTGGGTTATAGCCAAGAATTAAACTGTCAATACATTGCTCAAAAGTTGTTTAGAAAAGACTCTTACAACTTGCAGATAAAATCTGGAGATTATTAGATGATTCGGGTTTGGTAAGGAATCGCAAAACATTAATACTTGTTGACTATTATGTTCACACGAATAAGGTAAAAGATACTTGATTAGTTATTTCTTAGATGAAGAAGAAAGAGTACCAGTTAAATTCTTTTGTGTATAATAAGATTATTAAACTTTATAGAGACAATGTGATGTGGAAGAAAGTAATGTGTGGAGTAATTCCACACTTTGCTCACACGAACTATAGAGCAATTTTTTTTTTTTTAAGCATCCACAATAAAATTAGCAACACTAAATATTCGATAATCCAACAAAAATGAATTCACCAAATTAACATCAAACATCACACTATTCCAACAAAAATGAATTAACGTCAATTTACCAAACTAACATTAGGCAAGACAATAATTTCTAGAAAAATAATTAGCTATACCAAAGTTGTGCTTTTGTTGGGATTTTGACTTTCTTTTGCAAATCCATTTCATAGCATTTCTCGGATGAATTTAAAGTTTTTGTTAATTATTTTAAATTTTCAGTATGATATTTCTTAACATTCTAAATAACACAATACTATTGCAATTGTAAAAATAATTTGCAATCATTTTCTTATATCATAAAAATATTTCTAAATATCACTTCAAAAACTTTTCAAAAAATTAAAATTTATACACTAATAAAAATACGATAAATACAAAATTCGTGTAAGACATGTGATAATGACTAGTAATAATAAACATAACTAAGGGGGTGTATTCAATTGAGACATTTAAAGACTTTGGGAGGGTGACTTTTGTGGACTTTGTAGAATTTTAAGTGATTTCTATGGATTTGGTAGGAATTAATAAAAGTTTTTCTTGGATTTGTGGAGACTTTTAAAGACTTTGAAGATTTTTGAAGACTTTTTATATTTTTTAAAAGAATATATTAAACATATATAATGTAATATGTTTAACAACTTTTTATATATTCAAATCGTCCACAACTCATATAATTGAAAATGTAAAGTAATATATTGTATTTTTCATGTCAATTTTTTTCCAAACAAAAAAAAAACACAAATATTTCGCCAAACATAAAGTACTTTTTCATCTTATATCAAGTGGATTAACAAATAATAAAAATATTAAAAAATAGTATTTTAGTAATGATCAACAAAAAAAAAAAAAATCAAACATTTCCAACATCATTCCACATGTCCGCTGCTAGAGCAGCGCTCTATGCATTAGCATTCTCCATTTCTTGTTCATGACTCTCAAAAAATGGTCCAAAATCTTCCCTCTCTTTAATCGAAAAAGATGAAGAATCTTCGTTATCGGGTTCGATTGGAAATTCATCGGACCGACATTCTTTCCGGAGAAAATTGTATAATCCTGCACAAGTTAATATGAGTTCGACTTGTGTACGATATGGAAATGGAGGAGCTGTTTTGAAAATTGTGAATCTTGATTTAAATATACCAAATATCCTCTCAACTACGTTCCTAAAGGAAGCATGACGAAGATTAAACAACTCTTTTGTATTTTTAGGGTCACGACCTTGACCAACAAAATTTTGAAGATGATAACGGACACCTCGAAAACTGACGTCGATTTGGAAATCCACAGTCTCCCAAAAAATATTTACCCGAATATAAAATACTTGTAAAATTAACAAGTAATTACGAAATAATAAGATAAAAGAAAAAACGAAATAATAAAGTCGTACCTTGTGGCATTTTAAGTCCATTTCTCCTTGTTAAAGTATCACTCAAAACTTTAGAATCATGTGCTGATCCCTCCCACTCACTAATCATGTATATAAATTCCAAATCAAAGTTACAAGCGGCCAAAACATTCTGAGAAATTGTTCCATGACAATTTCTGTAACTGCTTGTATCACGTCCAGTTACCATTGCTGGAATATGGGTACCATTAATAGCTCCAATACAATCCTAAAAATAATACAACAATACAATGAATTCACGAGAACACTAATGAAAACATAAAAGAAAAATTATAATACGTCTTATTTCATCACTTACTTTAAAGTAAGGATAAAATCTTGTACTTTCCCTTATTTTTTCTGACACAACGAATCCCGATTTGACCATCATATCTACCGCAAATTTGTTTAATGCCTGTAAAATCTTGTTGAAACTTTGGCTAGTAGTGAAATGTGATCGACCAAATTTTTGACGAATCAAGCAATATCTAGTATTTTGACCAACAATAAGTAGAAATGTTGCAAGCATTTCTTCAACACAAATATACCTAGTATCTTGTAAGGGTGTTTTTTCTCTAATGGCATTACTTAATTTTAGAAATATATCTGGATACATTTTATAAACTTGTCGAAAGTTTTCTGGATCCTCCTTTAATATTTTATGTATATAGTCATATCCATATCTAGTTTTTGGTCGTCTAGTTAGTGAACGTGTAATACGTGCACAATGCATATTATTTACAAGATCATTTATCACATAGAGAATTGCTTGAATTGCCATCCATAAATACCGTCTGGTTTTATATAATGCTTCCTTATAGTCATCTTCTTTATTCTCACCCACTTTTTTTTAATGATCTTCATGTATGTTAACATTAGACATTATATATATGGAAGTACCTAAACATAGAAGGAACAAAAATTTAATACATAGACAAAGATATTGATAATGTCACGTAAAATGAATCAATTGTCATCAAATTATTAAAATATCAAAACAATACAACCAATAAATCAAACAAAAAACAATTCAAAAATTTCAAAAGTTACTACCAATCATATCCAAAAAAAAAAAAAAAAAACAAAGTCTCAATTTAATTTAAATGTTATCCATTTAGAACGTTCTTCGGACGTTATGCTCAAGAACTCAGACTTTTTTGCTTTTGTATTAAGCAAATCAAGGACCTTGAAACGATCATCATCATCCAAGTTTGGGATCTCCTTGATAATGTTCTAGCAATTAGGCTCTCTGGTGTCAATTGATTCAATTGCTTGAGTGATCTTGCCAATTGTACTAGCAAGTTTGTCTATAACGTCTGATTGAGTGCTTTTGGGCTCAAACGAACTAGATTTTGCTTCAAATTCTGTTCTACTTCATTTTCAAATTGATGGGGAAACCTCTGAACTTATAAAATCTTGCTTATCGGTTGCTATAAATGCTTCAGTATCAGGATCATACATGAAGTCATCTATTAAACTGTCACGAACTCTTCTTTCTTCAGTATAAGAAGTTCTTGCATCAGTATCATCCCCTAATGCAATTGAGTGTGTCCCAACAGCTCTCCCACTTCCAACTGCAATTCTCACATCCTCATAGTCTGGAAAAGTATCTATGCGATAACTTTTATCTTCAGAATGTGACTATTAAAGGAAAAAATATGTATGAGTGCTAATATATGAATCATACACTTCACTAACCAATAACTCAAATTTCATATGTTTCTAAATCAAGTAATAAAGGAAGCTCACCATAAAGTAATTGTCCAATACTTTATAGTGAGCAGTGAATTTCTTCGTCACATGATCCCATCCGAACCCAGAGTTATGACGTATAAGCTTAGAATACTTGTTGTACTGTTTTTAAAACCATTTCACACGACTTTTATACTGGGCATAAGTCTTTTCAACCCCAAGTTTTTGGTTAAGATGAGGAAGTATATGTTTTTCTACAATTATCTTGCTAACAAACCATTACTATCACGCCAACCACGTGTGACAGCATCAACCATGAGTTTTAAAAGCTCATTGCTTTCTTTCGACGTCCATTTCTCATATTTTTCGATATCTTTTCCCTGAACCTTGTCATTTCCTTGTGTTGAATCTTCCATTAGAACTAGTGTCATATAATTAGAGAAACAGATATTTAGGCAAATACAAAATAAGCAACAAAAGGTCAAGCAAACATAGCTACTCGAGTTCCAAAAATGGACATATCAATATTTATGATATTCATGTTAATGAGTAAATAAAATTTTAGACCTGTTTTAGACTCGAATTCCCATCTTAGTTCATTTCATGTTATGTAGCATACTCAGTTGTACTTATCCAAGAATTTCAAGCAATAATCCTTACTACTACAGTTTTTACTTTTCATACCACCAGCTAAAAATGGCAAAATAAAAACCTCATCATTGTAGCATGTAATTAATTTATTTAAGATAAGCTTCTTCTTTATGTAAAACTTCCTAACTGCATTATGATAGATGGCCTTTACCATATAAATTACCCTAACTCTTCCTATGATACCATAATCATATTTATTTTAGATCCCCACAAAACATTTCAAAGTATATAAAGATCTTTTTTTACTTCAACATTTCTCAACTCTATGAATTTATTTGTCATTGTATGATGCTATCTAGCTGTATTTCAACAGGCTTCTTGGATATCATTCTATTTGTAAACCGCCATGTTTTATAAGTTTTGTTTTGTCTCCCGACGACAAAGACCAACGTTATAAACAGCTGCCTTAATCCTACCTGGAATGAAGAATTTAGTTTTTCCCTTTCAGAGCCTGTTGGGGTTCTCAAATTGGTATGTTTCTAATACTTCAATCGACAATCCAGCTACAACGGAATCTTATTTTTTGCTGGAAGAACGCTCTAAAGAGTCATCTATCGTTCATAGTATTTTCACTTGCTAGAACTTTTGTCCCAATTTCATAATTTTAGGAGAAATTAGAAATGTACAGTCTAAATCTAATACATGTTCATAATTCATCAACTCAAGTGTTTAACTTTCCCAATTCCTGACTCTCCTGTACGTGTGTTCAAGAGCCTTAAAAGTTTGCATCCTGTTACCTCAGAAAGCTGAGTTTTAGTAGGAATAAACACTGTTTCACTGTAAAAGGAGCTAGAAATGGTTCCATTAATACGCAAGCAATTTTTACTTGTCAAAGTAATATTGTAAAGTAGACAATAGAATATGGAATAGTCATTCCTCATTTTTTCTATTATGAGGTCATAAAGGCGTAGATCATCACAAGAAATGTGTTTACTAATGAGTCATTTCCTGCGAGAATGATTATAGCCACGTGCTTTTCAATATTTACAGGGGCATTTTTATGAATTCGGTACTGTAACTTTATAGGAAGTTTTTGATAAAGACCAATTCAAGGCCGATGACAAGATGGGACACGCTCATATCAATCTTCAACCACTAGCCGCTGCTGCCAGATTGAGAGATATCCTCAGTGTTGCAACTAATGGAACGATACTTAGGAAGGTGATCCCCCAGTGCCAAAATTCTTTTAAGTTAAATTTACCTACGAGACTACATCAACGAAAATTCAGCAAAATGAATATTTATCTACGAGACTACATTCACAAACATATAACCAAACACAAAGTTACCCACACAGATCATACCAGTGTTTTTCTCTGGGTATGTTCAGAAATCAAAAAACTCTCCAACACTGCTTTCTTTGAGTTTGCAATTTTGGAGATGGGTTTATCCATAAATCAAACAAGATACTAATAGAGGGAGAGATAGAGAGGTGCAAAGCATGATTACTTGATTGAAGGAGATCAACGAGAAACCTTAGAAGAAAAGCAACAAACGGCTTGTGAGAAATCTCTCGATGGATGAGAGATTTTTGTTGTGAGAATTCTATGGACGGTTTCTACCAAAAGTCTCTGAAAGTCTACAAAAATATTAATTCCCCAAAAGTCTTTCTTAATTGAATACCACGAAAGACTATTATAAAGTTTTAATTGAATACCTCGAAACTTATAAAGACTTTTTAAAAATTTTTAAAAGTTTCAATTGAATACACCCAAACTTTTAGAGAGTTTTTAAAAGTTTCAATTGAATACACCCAAACTTTTTAAATCTCCCAAAATCTTTAAAAGTCCCAAATACACCCCCTAAATAAATCTTGATTAGAAATTAAGCTAAATAATTGAATTACAAGGATAATGAGAAACCGTGTAAAAGTTCTCTTCTTCCAAAACTTCTATAAATTTATATAATTTTACCCGTGAAAAAGGAATATGACCAGTTTCTGTGAAAAAATTCCCGTTACATATTCAGCTATCTCTCTCGGGCACCTGAATCTGTGCTGCGGTTTATAGATACGATCATCGAGTAAAGGTAATTCAGTTTCTGTTTAACACACACGAATACAAGCTTAGGTAATTTTATAGTGTTTGTGAACGTGGAAGGAATTCTGAGAGTTGAAGAATTGCTGATTTAAATTTTGTCGAACCCTACCATGTTCGAAGAGGAAAGGGTGTGTTGTGCCCTTTCCAATCAACGGTAGCAGATCAGATATTTCTTTCTTTCTTGCTCGTAACATGCGCCAGTGGATTATAGGGTTTTGAAGTAATTCACTAGTGGAATTTTACTTGATTTACTAAATTAAACATGACGAATTGTAAACATCTTTTCTGAGTTATAACCACAAACTGACAACAGCGCTGTGTTCAGTTTTGCAGTAGTTGATATGGTTGTGGAGGCCTCTGATGTGAGTTTTCTAGTCTAGTTGGCTAAGTTTACTTCAAAGGCGGCTTCAAGAGGTGCAAAATAATCATGTGGACAAATGTGTTCAAAATCGTAAGTTTCTTGCCTTTTCGTTTTACTCTACACTCAATTGAACATATTTTATCTGCCCATGTTTTGATTACTGCATATGCAATATTGATATGTCTGCGGATTGTTATATATATATATATATATATATATATCCCCCCCCCCCCCCCCCACCCCCAAAAAAGACTTCCATGTACTACCTGCTAGTGTTATCTGCTTCAAGTGGCTCGCTTTTAAACAACACATGCTGATGACAAAAACTCCTGAGCATGAACAGTTGGATGCTGTTGTCAACCTTGTTCAGTGACATTAATGACAGCAAGAAACTAATGCCAGTTCACCACTGGATTCACACCAATTACCCTGCCTTTGAGTCTATTACTGTCCCCATTTGCAAGAAGTCCTAATACTCCTAATCGAAAAATAAGAAGAATAAAAAGGAAAGTGTGGCCTCCCAACTCCAAAAATTGGGGCAATTACCATTGATGCCTCACTTTCTTACCATCGAAGAGCTATCTCCACCTGAAAAAAGGACAAAAAGCATTGAAACCAAGTTAGAATAGAAATGTAGCTTGATAATCTATTTTGCACGATTAAAGATATTTTACGTGTTGGACTATCCAAGAAATTGCAGTTGGGAAATAAATAGAAGAAAGGGGTTGAGAGGTCTACCATTGAAGGTGGAATGACTGTTACAAGGATTGAACCTGTCATGGTGGTTGCAGTAGTTTTTGAGGTTGGACACCATGGGGCTACTATGGGCTTAGGGCTGTGGCATGAGGCTGGGGAGATGAGAGTGGTAAGAGTTATGGTGGAATGGGACGAGTTAAAGACGAGAGAGAGAGAAACATTCCTTTCTGTTAAAGGTGCTACATGTTTTTACAAGGGCTATTTTGGGAATGGTGGCTTTTTAGGGCTGTTAGTTTTAGGAAACGTGACATTATCTTGGGATAAACAGAAAATGAACAAAGACATTTTTGCGATGGTAACCCACCAAAATTTTGGATTAGTGCTTGGTGCATAAGCGATAATCGAATTCTTGTAATAAGAATTATGTAATAAACTAAGAAGAATATTGGAATAACTTACTTTGATATTGATTGATGTTATAAAAAGTGTACAAGACCCCTATATTTATAGGCAAGATTATTCCCTACTTTCAATAGTATTAGGAAATTGAAACTATAATCCTAATTAAATAAAATTATAAAAGGTAAAGTCCTATCACAACTATTCAAGAAAACTAAAAAGATAAACATAATTGAAAAGATAAAACATAATTGTAGTAGGAAACTATTAATTGTAACTGTAATGTACTACATCAATCCCCTTCATTTGAAGAAAGCTCGTCTTCGAGTTTGGTTGAAGAAAAGAAAATCAATGAAACTAGAGGAAAATATTCAAAAAATTCTATTAATACCGATATTGAAGAAATTTCATGTGCTCGATAAACATTATACTCTTCAGTTCCATTTTTTGAAGTCAAATTTGCTTCTGCTCATTCTATTTTCATCATAGATAATTCCTGCACAATATTTCTTCATAAATGAAGCATGGTTTGATTTCTCATCCTTAAGTTCATTCTTGATAAAGATCATTAATGCTATTTTCGATTCTTCACACTTTTCTTCTACTATAATGTCTAGTGACGTTCTCTTCAATACTAAAGAATTGGTACAAATACTCAAATCGTCATCGTCAATATTTTCCTTTTTCTCATGCAATTCATTGGCACTAAAATTGTAGAAAAGGTCATCAAAATTTTTATTATCAATTTCACACGCCTCACCTTTAATTTTTTCATGATTGAAAATTTTAATTATCTCCTCTCTTGTTGGAAAATTCTGAACTTCTACTAGTTCATCATCAAAATGTGGCTCAATCTTGGGATTTTCAATTGTAATTTTACTTTAGTGTTTTAAATCCTTACGCTTATTTTCATTGTTAATTTTCATAATGGATCACTAGTTTCGGGTTTTCAACTTGCACATGCTTTTCTTTTTCTATTATAGTATCACTGACGATAACATTTCGATTATCTTGAATTAAATTTTGTTTAACCTCATTATCTGCCTTGTGGATCTTTTTTCTTTGTTTACACTAATACGTACATATTGCTCGTCGCCTGCCACCAAAACAATCTTCTTATCGTAAACCAAAACATATATATGTTATCTCGACTTATGTAAATGGCATCTACATTACAGTACTATGGTTGTTCCTAAAGTACATGACAATCGTCCATCTTTACCACGTTATGTATAATCTCATTTTTGTAGTACTTCCAAGAGAAAGTGAAATTTTGTATACCTCCATGTTTTGAATTTTTTGCCCCCTTTTAATATGTGAAGCTTGATAGGAAGATGAATATTTTTCTGTCTTCAAATTTAAATCTTTCACCAATGCTTTAGATACCAATTTCTCACTACTTTCATGATTTATTATCCCCTTGTATAATTTATTTTTAATGGTGCATCGTGTTCTAAAATCTTCTTGCACTTCAAATTGGATTCTTATATTTTCCCCATAAAATTTTGTAGAATCCTTAATAACTTGCGTGTATTCAAACTTAGCTGGGATTTGAGGAAATTCTCTAGCCACCTGTTGCTGTGTTTTAAGCTTGTTGAAGCAACAAACATTCATAGCAGTTAAAATTTGCAAATTTTTGTCAGCTTACTTCCCCATGGGCTCTCGATTCCTTTCAAGACTCAACTTACTTAGAATCTGCGTGATGTTGTGGAGGTTTTTGTGTATCTCCTCAATTTGTTGTTCAAGTTTGTCGAGCCTCCATTTGTCGTCGACGATTCGACTGCCATGAGTACCTTTGTCGACTATCGGATTAAAGTAATTTCCTTACTCTGATACCAATTTTGGTGCAGAAGCGATAATAAAATTCTTGTAATAAGAAATATTTAATAAATTAAGAAGAATATTGGAATAACTTACTTTGATATTGATTGATGCTATAAAAAGTGTACAATATCCCTATATTTATAGGCAAGATTATTCCCTACTTCCAATAGTATTAGGAGATTGAAACTAATCGAAACAGTAATCCTAATTAAATAGAAGATAAAGTCCTATCATAACTATACGAGAAAACTAAAAAGATAAACATAATTGAAAAGATAAACTCCTAGAAAATATAAAACATAGTTGTAGTAGGAAATTATTAATTGTAGTCGTGGTGTACTACATCAGTGCTCCTTGTGTATACAGCCAATGCTAATCCCAAATGAAACTGCTCGAGAGGCTACTAAATTATGTTTTTTGCTTGCTTCTCATTAATTACAACTTACGAGTAATTTGTTAAGCTTTTGTGCAGGGTGGTTTGCATCAGATATCGTGGTTCCAATTTCTTCCACAGGAATCTGATTTCAACTCTCTTCCTGATACGAGGTTTAGTCTCGATTCATTTATTGCCATTTCATTGAATCTGTTGAAAAGAAAATTGAAAAGGATGTCTACTAAACTTTTGGATATAATTATTTACTGATTTTTAGATTGTTTCTACATTTTTCTTTTTGGTATTTCTGTAGTGCCAATGTGGACATGAAAGATGCTATGACAATGCTGGTGCTTTCTTCACATTTGCAATTGCAAAAGGAAGGATTTCTCAGCGCATGGACAAATTCTTTTGTTGGACCCTGGGACCCATCTCAGGGCCAGCACAACCCTGGTAAATATTGCAAGTTGTATTGTGAAAGAGTCATGAAATCTTTGTTTTTCTTATTACTGTCAGCTCATATTATTTTACAGATGAGAAGATAAAGCTCTGGCTATTCCTCCCTGGTCAACATTCCTCTGTTGTTGAGAAAGCTCAGCCTGCTCTATCTAGGTTAAGAGGTATAGTATCTTCATTAGTCAAATTATGGATCAGGCTTTCCAAATTCACCACTCTTGCTTTAATATGATATTTAAACTTTATGGATTGTATATTAGCACAGTTGATTTATTAATATGCATTACTTTTGTGATTGGCGATTGAAGTTCTTGCATCTGGACTTTGGGTGGCACCTGGTGACTCAGAAGAAGTTGCAGTAGCCCTATCCCAAGCCCTACGGAACTGTATAGAAAGGTTATGCCCGTACCTGTCCTGTTTTTGGTTGACCTACATGGTCTTTAACTGACTAAATTTTATTTGAAATGACAGAGCTCTCAAAGGTCTTTCATATATGAGATTTGGTGATGTATTTTCAAAATACCATCCATTTACACGGAGTGAAGAGCTGTTCAGGTATGGAGGTATATGTGTTTGGTTTTGCGAGTTGTTTAGATTAGGTGTTCGAACATTAAGAGTTGTTATTTTAATGTATTGTTAATATCAGAAGTAATAGAGTTAATATCAAAGCTGACCAAGATATTCTGACAGAAGACTCTTGGCTATCTGTAACTAGACTCAAATTATGGCACACTGCAAATTAGGAAATATAACATTTAGGGTGAAGATGAAGGAGTATAAATAATACCAAGTTGACGGTGGGCTTGGACTTTCCTTGGTAGAAACATGTCCGATATGATCTCAAGAATAAAATGAGTTGAGCTTAGGTTTCAAGTCTGGATTTTTTGTAATAGCTTTCGCTTTTCTTGATGTAGCCCTACTTAGTAGCTTAGCACTGTATCCCTTTTCTTTTCAATGGTTGAATTGCTTATCATCTGTTTTGGCTTTTGTTCACTTTTTTAATTATATCATCATGCACATCTTATAAGTTCATGCTAGAGTGCTTTTAGTAATTTGTTCTCTTCTGTGGGTTTTTTTTTTTTTGTCACATAATACTTCGTATGAAATTTAACCCCTGTTTGGTTTTTAAAAAAAAATCAGAATTTTAGTAAATTTTGGTTAAAGACGATGTTATGTGTGGTTGAAAAGTTATGGGTCACATGAAATGAGTTGTTAAAATTAAATGTTGATTTCGACTTAGATTTTAATCCAGATTTTTATCTTAACCAAATAGGGGCTTAATGCCTTTACGTTTGCTTCATTGCATGATGTCGAGTTATGTACACTACTGATTTTCTGGTTTTAGGGGATGAATATCTGCTACAGTAGTCCCTCATTAAGAAAGTTCTCTAATTATTGGTGCTTTTATAGGAAGGGTCAGCCTGTGGTTGAGTTCGTTTTTGCTGTCACTGAAGAGGCAATTTTTGTGCATGCCATTGTATCTGCCAAGTTAGTCTTCTTTTACCATTCATTATGAGATTACACTGCTATAGCATTTCGCCTTATTTCCTGGACTTACAGTCTACAGAAGTATACCATATAAGATGAATTGAATATTATTCCACTCACTTTAGGCATGTTCGAGCACTTTCAAGCGGTGATGTTGAAAGAATCTTGGGTCATTCTTTTAAGCGCTTCGACAATAGAACTCCAGGTTGGTCACATTATCATTAGAGTGTAGTTTTTGCAGTTTTAAAAATGATGTTACATTCGATTGTGAACAGTGCTGTGTCCCTGTTGGACAGTGCATAATCCCTTAGAAACCTGTTTAACATGTCTTTAATACTCATTTAGAATGAAAACATAAAATTAAGAAATAAGGTCTTTTGCCTGATGTTTGGTTTGATGTGTGTCGAATATTAGGTCATTAAACTGTGTAATCAAATGTAAAAGTTGCAAATAAAATATGAATGATAAAATGGATGTATTTTACATATTTATTTGCTTAAATTTTAAAATATATCATGTTTGTATGCTATTAGGACATATTAAAGCTTGCATGCCTGCCTAAGGCATACACATGACATGCTATAAGTTTTTGTGTCCTACCTGTTTGGTCTTCTGCCTTCTAAAAGAATTACCTTCTGCCGTATACGTGCCATATATGCTTGACTGAAGATAGTTACAAATAAACTGGATGAAGGATGTTGAATTTTCTACAAATATGTCTGCAAAGCTCAGAAGAAAAAAGGAAGTGACGTAGAAGAGCTGTGAACTAATTACCGCAACATGTTCTTTAATGTTAAATTCTGTAAGAAACAAAAACAAAGTAGATAGAAATTATTCTGAAAGCCGCTTCTGGTGAGAGAATAAATTTGGATCTCTTGTAGGCTTCATTTCTAGTAGAGTTCCCTTTGCTGAAAATTATGACCCATTGTATTACTATATAGTGCTATCAGACATTAATTGCCCATTTTTATTCCTGTTAAATGGATCAGGGTATTACTGACATAGCTGTTATATGTAGATTCAGGCCTGGAAATTGCAATTTTTGTGATTCTGCTTTAATTCGTGCAATATTCTATGCGTACAAAGTATGTGCATAACGTTATACACCTTGTGATGTCTCTTGTTATCCTTTTATTGCTTTAACTGTCCAATGTACCTTATTCTCTCTCCCAGGATTGTTGTATAACTTATTATATGCTTTCCAATACTTTTTTTAAAGCTTCCTTTATTGCACATTGATAATTATTCTTCACTTTTAGTTTTTTTACTGAAGTATATAACACGCTTTCTTTGTTCAGAATGCACTTTTCATTTAAGTTACTTTTCATTCATTGCAATTGTAGTCATATCATTTTCCATAATATGTTTTTGCAGTTATTGTCTCACCTCATGGAATGTGTGGGAAGCTTACAGGATGCTGTCCAAGCGACCTTGTGAAGCAAGTGTATCTGAGGTCAAAATGAACTTGTCCCTCTACACATTTTCCGTTTACTTGCATTCACACACGTTAACTTGTTTCTCTCACCATATAAAGGGAGGCTTTTCCTCCCGTAATTCATTCATTTTGGATGACTTTTGCATCATTTTCTTGATTTATGTTTTTCTTGGATTCTTATCTGTCTTCCTATTGAACTCTCTTAACAGCTCTGGCAAATCTAGAGGTTCAAATGGAATTGTAGGTCTACCTTACCAAGTTTCTCCGGGTTCTGGTTATCAACTGAGGGGACAATACTGCTATGTTGAAGTTACCCTTGGCTGCTCAGACAAGACATCACAACCAAACATGCGGCATAAAAACTCACCTCAGCCTCATAATTTTGAAACCCCTGCAATGTCGAAAGTTACTCCTAAGGGGACATCAGATCAGTTTCCAGCTAGTGAAAGAATGTTTATTTATCCAGCAGAGTCTGTCCTTGTACCAGTTATGCAGACTTCTTTTGCTAGGTCATCTTTAAAGAGGTATTTCTATTCTCTGCTAATGATGGGTGAAATACAATGATTTTCGATAACTTGGTGTCAGAACAGTATGTTAGTTTGTCCTTCCTCATCTCCCCGTCAAGCATTATGACGGTTTAATTTATCCACGTTTAATTTCTCACCTTTTCTGAATTCCAACCAACCAAACAACCGCTAGATTTGGGGAATATGGTTTTGAAATTTTTACCTGCAGGGTAATGTTCATAAAATTGATGGCCAGAGCTAGGATTACTGCAGACAATTGAACTGAAGATAGTTTCCCCCGGGGATGGCTTGGTGCCTGAAGAGCCAGCCTAATAACCATTTGTCTGTGCATTTAATTTTCCCTCCGTCCAACTTGTGAAATAATTTTACTTTGTGCATTTCGTAAATGTGCTGTAAGCATTAATGCATGTAAAGACATTATGTGAATTGTCTGAAGATGTTATTTGGTTAAATATGTTAAGCAGTCATTGATAAGGTGCTTTTTGTCATCAATACTTGTATGTACAGTGGAACTAATAAATATTTTCTGAATGTCAGATTCTGGCTGCAAAACTGGGTCAGTTCACCGTTGTCTGGTTCATCCCTTTTTATGCCTTGGTTAGACCTTATATTATTTCTTGTGCATTGATAGTCCAATTTTTGTACAATTTGTTTTATCTCCGTCCCTGAATTGGTGCATTTCCTATAGTTTTGATTTTGGAAGTGATGGCAAGGCAGATTCAAAAGATGGATCTTCACTTGAACCAAGTGGCACTCACTCTCAGCATGGATATCGTAGCAGCAGCAACAGTAATAGCAGTAGTATTTGCAGCGTAAGTAGCTCCTCCACTGACAGTGATAACAAGGTCTCAGGAGCTGGTGATCTCGAGGCAGATGCCGATTCCTTAATGTGTAGACAGTCTGGATTGTCTTCCATCGACCAATCGCTGAATGATGGCCTCAAATTGGTATTGCTTTTACCTAAATATTTTTGAAGGACTTGAAATCCAAATATGTTCCATTTCGTCATGACACAAGTTGATAGTTACCTTAGTGTATACCAGTGTGTAAAAATATTCCTCTTTCTTTAATGGGATTTTGATTTATTAAAAAAATTCAACGAAAAATATTCAGGCTCTCATCAGGCAAGGGGTAGTGTTAACATTGGTTATACTTCGTGAGAAATGGGAAATGGAAGAAAGGCTAATTATTGGTATTTAGTGTTAGAATGTTTTGGGCCATGCTTGGAATTATTATATCTATACATTTTTCGCTTTTTATTTTTTCTGTTATTCTTCCTTTTATGTTATTGAAGCAGCAAAATGAATTTCAATGTACTTTGAACTGTCTTCATTTTACACTTCATAGATAAGACTGTACCTTATACAACTAAATGACATGTTTTGATTAGATTAGCTTCCATATTCTCTACTTCTATTATGCACGCAGAGCTATGTCTATAACATAATCTTTAATTATAACATGGGTTTATCTCACTTTAATTAAAACACCAATAAATTTATTTTTTTACATTTATTTCTATGCATACACTAGTGATTCAATTATTCCATTGTAACTATTAATAACCAAATCAAATCAAACAAATAGCCATAATTTGGTTCTGTCAACATTTTTCAATTTCAACCTCATATCACGGCATGTGTTCTGTATTGTACACATAGTGGAACTTTTAAAATGTCACGTTGCATTTGTATCTAGTTATGTTTTTGTATTCTTCTACATATGAGGAGCCATCTATTTTGCGTGCCCATGTTTCTTTTAGGATGTATTGTTTTGTGATTATTTTACGTGCCCATGTCTCTTATAGGAAAAAGCAATTTTTATTCCTAAACAGGGTTCTAAGCGCCCACGAGCAGGGACATCACAGTCATTTGGTCATGCTGGTATGATTATAAATCCTCCTGCTAGTGATTATGGTTCCATAGAAGTCAACAATTCATCCATTGCTGGAGTTGCAAACGAGGAAGTTGGATCTCGTTGGGGTTGGGATGACGACGACAAAGGCATGTGCATGGATATTCAAGCGCTGCTCACAGAGTTTGGTGATTTTGGTGACTTCTTTGAGAATGATGCATTGCCTTTTGGAGAGGTAACCTTATTTCTCTGAATATTTTCAATTGTTAGTCTCAGTTTTAAGCTTTTCAAACTACTGATTTTCCATAGTTATATCAATCCTTCTTAAAAATATTCACTATCTAATTATGATAATACATTCTTGAACTAGGCTAATCTGAAGCTGCAAGGATATATTAACGAATTGATTTTCTATGAATACATATATTCTAACAACAATAGGAATGATGGTTACAGTGACCTCCTGCATCTAGTTTTTGCATACTGCCATCCCTATGTTTGAAGTTCTGTGTTAAACTTTGCTAGTAGCACAACCATCTTATTAGCAGGTTGCTAGTATTTGATTTGATGAAATGCGGTTTGTTGACCAACTTGATGTAAGTGGTGATTTTATTATTTTTCCATCAAAGCCTAATACGTGGACAATTCATTTAAATGAGCAGCGGCGAGACACCGAGGAGTTTTGCCTGATTTGATAACATTTTGAACCATTGATCTAAAAGCTTAATGTATATGATTTAAATATTTTCTTCAACGCAGTTAATAAAATATCACCTTTTGTCTTCATTCTTATATATTTATGTCATAAAGGTTAAATAATTAAGAATCTTAGACAGCCATTTTTCTAATTTCAGATTTTTGTAATATGCTTGAAGTTGGAAGTTCTGATGCAATACGGTGTAGTTATATCAGCCAAGAAAAGATGAAAATAAAAGAACATAGATGAAATAGGACAAGGATGAGAATAAGAATAGAAGTTAAAAGGTGGAAGAACAGTAAATTGGTGGTTGCTAATTTGCAGTTCGTTAGTGAGGATTTTTCTTTATAGAACAAGGACCAATGTTTTAAAAACCGATATGGGCTTTACCTAGTAAAGGTAAAGGGTGAAGGGTCAAAATGTCGAACCGACACACACACACACAAATATGAATTCAAATACAATATCCAATTAGCCATACAAACTCAGCTATGCAATTAGCAAATAAACTTAAATGTAATTTAATACTGTAAATATAATTAAATAGTTTATCCTTTATTTAAAAATCAAACTAGTCAAAGAAAAATACAATATAAAAAAGGAAAAGCAAATGAGTGGTAGGGCCTACCATCATCGTGTTAAAAGTAAAAAATGGAACTCAAGGGTTTTATCATTTGGGGAATTGATTTCAATTGAGGCTTAAACAGTCATTGAATAGAAAGTGGTGATGACGGAAAAAGGGTAAGAAAAGTACAAAGAAGAATGGAAAAGAAATTGAAAGAGGGAAAGAAAAAAAAAAAAAAAAACCAAAATTCGTCTTCTTTTAGCTGCATCAAAGAAAGGTAAGGTGAAAACATTGAAGATCCATCCCAGATCTGGTGAGAAATTCAATGAAATCGAAGAATGCAGGATTTTTTTCCCTTTTAAAACTAGAATCTGACCAGGGTTTCTGATGAGTCACCAGTTGAGTGAGTTTGGAAACTGGTTTTTTAACATATGGTGGCTAGTATATGACAGGACAGGAGGCTTCTGGCCCGGTTCCTGGTATTTCTGGTTGAATCAGGTGGTCTGGTCAGGATTTGATAAAATTGATCAGGATGAGTCTGTATGCTTGGAAGAGCCTAAGTAACACTGACTAGCTTGGTCATTACTAGTGCTCCGTGCCCAAGTATTTTTGTTTTCCAAGTTTCATCTGTACATGGTCTGCTATTGAACTTGTGTCAGCATCTTAAATTCTTCCTCTCCACGTCACATGGTCTACTATTCCACTTGTTTCAGCACCTTAAATTCTTCCCTGCGAATTTACCCCAAAATAATATGATAACCTTAATGGTTCATTAATAAAACCAAATAGCTGTTGTATGACAGACTTTGCCAATTAGATATCTGTAATAAGTAAACTATAGATGAACTGAGGATGCTCTAAGCTGAAGGGAGAGGAAGTTTCGTATTTTATTTTATTTTATTTTATAATAATTTTGATGTAATGTGTAGTAATTATAGCAAAGACTGCATTTAGGACTGCATCGACATTTTGGATAAGGGATTGATGAGTGCATGTTAACAGTCATCTAGGTGTAGTTTTTAATTGTTTTCACTTTCATTTTTGTCACCATTCATCTTGATTTTTTCTAGATATTGCTGAATACACACACATACACATATATACATACATATACACACACACACACATTATATATACATACGGATATATATATAGACATACATATACATACAGATATACATATATACATATATTTACACACACACACATTACATATACATACGGATATATATATAGACATACATATACATACAGATATACATATATACATATATTTATACACACACACACACACACACATATGTATGTATGTATGCTTTTCTTACCATCTGTCCCCATTCTCCTGTTCCCTCCTCTCTTTTATGATCATCGATGGGGATATTTTAATCAAACCTGATTTTGCCTTTTCACATGGTGAAGCCTCCAGGAACTGCAGAGTCTCAAGCTCTCAAGTTTTCTGCACCTGAGTGTGACATAGGTAGCAGTCCCGGACCCTCGATGATGGATGTGTCTGATCAGATGCTTCTGCATGTAGATTTTCCATCCTTTGATAACTTTACACCCCTACCACCTCCTGCTGCCATGGAAGATTCAGCAAGCAAAAATCAAGAAGCTTCAAAAAACGCTTCAGCCTCTGCTCCTATGAACTACACTCCACCATCTTCTGGTGGTGAGTTTGATCATCTAATAAAATCTGAAGCGCTAATGACATTTGCACCTGAATATGGGGCAGTTGAAACCCCTAGAGCTGAGATCTCCTCATCGATTTTCAGAAGTCCATACATTCCAAAATATTGCAAAGTGGATACTGCTTCAAGTTCAAACAACTATGTATACTCTGCAACACCACCTTCTTCTCCCTGCTTTGATGGGTTTGAGGAAAAGTCTCTGTTGGCTGTAAAAAAGAAAGCATGCACAGAAAGGCATGACACAAGTGCTCTTCTCAAATTAAAGAATCATTACACTCTTGTTGAAAGAGGAAAAGAGCCAAATGGTGGAAGGTTGCTTGGCCGTAACAAAAGCATTGCCAAAGGCGAGACAGGAGTTGCATCATCTCAATTTTCTGTTTTGCATCCAACTGATGTTGTCAAATCTGTTTCCGATAAAGTGAAGGAAGGTCCCTCCAGAGAAGATAATTTTCGTCCATCTTCCAAAACTGTCCTTGCAACAGAAATTGAATGCCTTGCTTGTCAGTCTTCTATGTGCAGGCTACGGCACACACTATTATCTTCTAGCAACACTTTGACTAATGGTTTTAGTGGGTCTTCTGGAGCTAGCATTCTGAATCAGCCGTATGCTGATCCAAGCATCATGATGGACAATATTTCGAGCAAGTCTGAGGTGAAAAAGAAAGAAATGATACCCGTTAGGATAGCTGGTGATTTAGATAGAGATATGCCAGATGGCCCCTTGAATGCCCCTCTTGGTGTCTGGCGTTCTGTTGGAGTTTCTAAAGCTACAAAAACAAATGCCCAGAGCATGGAAATTGGACCATCTTTACCTCACAATTCATTTATTGAAGAAAGCATGCTTTCTTATGGAGTAAGGCAACCGCTTCAGGAACTTCTTGATGGCATTGCATTACTTGTTCAGCAAGCTACTTCATTTGTTGATGTGGCTTTGGATGCTGACTGTGGCGATGGTCCTTATGGTTGGCTTGTATTGCAAGAGCAGTGGAGGCGCGGATTTTCCTGTGGACCCTCTATGGTCCATGCTGGATGTGGAGGTATTTTGGCTTCTTGCCATTCGCTGGATATTGCTGGGATGGAGCTTGTTGATCCACTCTCAATTGATGTAAGATTTCTTCTTGTTGGAATTTGGTTTTCCGCTGTATTGTTTATTTCTTTGCTGGGGCCTACCCTTCATAATATTTATTTTTTATTTTTCTGGTCATTCCCTCTGGATACCTCTGCCATTACTCAGTGTTCTTGTTAATGTTTGTGGGTGTGTGCGTGCATGTTAAGTAGCTAGGAAGGCAGTGTGAATGAGACTGCAGTTCCAGTATGATGTCAGAGGCCTCTAAAATTAAATTTTGTCAAATTTTTCTGACATTTGGCTGGACTTTTAAGGCTTGTTATGAGAATCATATTCATTGGGAATAATGCAGTCATGTTTTGTTAGCCATGTAAATCACTTAGTTGCATTGGCAGTATTTCGTTATATTTTTGCTCTAAATCTGGTTTTTTGTTTATGGAACCATCTCCAGTGTTTGTTTTTATTGTGTTAAAAAATTATGCATTTGTGGGACTTACTATGATTAAAAATTGCTTCTTCAATTGGCATCTTTGATGGTTAAATAGATAAAGTTCTCATGACGTTTCATGGTAGTTGCTGCCATTGTTATTGAGATGAGGCTGAACTGTTGTTTTCTTTCCGTTAATTAATCAAAAGAATAATAACGGAAATGTGACCAATAGAGCGTGTGCATGTGTGTATATATATGCGCGCGCATGTGTAGTTCTCTGCTTTTGCCCAGTTAATCTAGTATTTCAGTGCAGTTATTTTATACTATATCACATTCTTTCCTGAAACTATTATTTTTTTCAGGTTCAGGCATCATTAACCATGACTTTGCTTCAGTCAGACATCAAAACAGCTCTAAAAACTGCATTTAGCAGCATAGATGGTCCTCTACTTGTTACTGATTGGTGCAGAGGCCGCAGTCAATCCGGTGATGGAATAATGGGCGATGGATTTTCTGCAGAATCAACTGCAAGTGCTAGCGAATGTCGAGATTCTTCTAGTACTGTAACACTATCGGTTGGAGAGTCCATGAGCCCATCTCTGTCCTCAGCTGATGGATTATCTTGCCTAAAAGGTATTATTATTATATTTATTTTTAGCAATCCAATGAGATTTTAGACCTTGTACCATCTGAAGGACATTGATGCAGTTACTTTCTGTTGCGCCAGATGGAACCAGAGGGGACGAGGTAAGTGAAAGGCGGCTGAACCAGGACCCTTGTGCATCAGAGTCAGATCAGCAACCAGGCTCACGGCTGCGGCCCACAATTTCTGTAGTTCCTTTTCCTTCCATACTTGTTGGGTATGTATGATTAAAATGCAAATTTTTGCCATTTCACCGATATTATGGGCTCCTTTGGGGACAACATTAGTCGTCCATTTGGTATAAGATATGGAAGCTGGAGAATTGAATTGTTTATACTTAAATACTAGTCTACTTGGTGGGGATATTGGTACCTGTTTATGTGTTATTTGTTGATTCCGGGAGTTCTTAGATCCCATTTGTTGGTTTAGAATAATTCACTTCAGCTATTTTGTAGACTTGAGTGAGATATGCTGAATTTAAACATCTTGTGGCCAACCCAACCCTAGTTCAGGGAACTAATGTGGAGGCAGTCCCAATTCTGAAAAATGCCACAGCTCATTTGATGGAGAAAAAGATAAGAAGAAAGAAGAGTTAGAATTATTATAGGATATTATAAATAGAGTAATTAGATTAGATTAGTTTTACAATTTTGATAAAGTTCTAGCTTAGTAGAATTTAGTTTGATTTTAGCTTCTTTTTAGTTTGTTTGCTCTATAAATAAATGGCTTATTCAATGTAATATTCAACCCCCTATGTTTTGTCTTTGTGGAACGAGGAGAAAAGGGTTCGGCAAATGCATGAGAGAAGCAAGGGCGTCGACCCCTTTCAAATTATATGAATAAAAATTGATTTGTTTGCCATTAATTTTTCATCTTCTTTGCACCTCTTTCTTTTCTTAATCATCAATTGTTCGTTATCAAATATATGCTCCTGTGTCATCATTGTTCAAGCCAAAGAAACTGGGTAATGGCCTCCCAGAAATGTGCAGAAATCCAAAACCTGTTGTTAGACAATTATGATTCACATGCTTCTGGCATTTGGCCTTAAAATACATTGTCTAGCTTTTATGTTGTTTTTCGGTGTTAGCAGTCTAAGTTATTCTATGTAACAGGTATCAAGATGATTGGCTCAAGACCTCGCCCAGCTCTCTACAACTCTGGGAAAAGGCTCCTTTTGAACCATACGCGACTCCGAAACATGTAAGAATTCGTATAAGAGGTAGCAGATCAGCTAATGGACCACCGAGTTTCATCTTTTCTACTTCATTGTCATTAATGCTAGTGAATATCTCTTATTCAATTTCCAGTGAATATTTTTTATGACTCCCTCAAGTTTAATTTATTTATTTACTTATTTTTTGAAAATGCAGATGACTTACTGTGTTGTCTGTCCAAATATTGATCCACTCACAACTGCTGCTGCTGATTTTTTCCAGCAACTCGGGACTGGTTAGTTTGATCAGTATTTATAATGTTGCAATGATTCTGCATAGAGTAGACAAACATTTAGGTTAAAATGATGATCAATTTGAAGTCCTCTTGCAAACTATGTGAACTTTTAATTGGATTGATATTGTTCCCCGCACTATAACAATTGAGCTTGATCTTGCATTGAGGTGATCATTATGTATTAGAATTGATCTTTATACATAACTTCCTCGCCCAGCAAATGACTCAGGAAATACTGAATTGATTATTTCTTATACAAGTTAATATAAACCACCAGTAGATGCTTGACATTGGCATTCAGGATGGTATTTTTATAATTTCATTTTTTTATTGAATGTTGACATGCTTTATGCAACCTAGGCATCATTATCCTTGCTTTTTGAGGGAAAGAACTCTTGAAGGTTGTCATCCAGCACCCAATGAAAGTCTGCAATGCTTTAAAGTGGTTAAAATCTTCATTGAAGTGAAATCTAAATTGTTTATATTGTTCCCATATTTTTCAAGTTGACGGAATACTTCTCACAGGAAGGTTTTTGTAGCACCTTCTAAGACCTGTGACGCATGATTCTCTCATTTGCAATTTGATTCTGTTTATAAGTTTTGTGCTGTTATATATTCATTATTGCGCGCATTCATACTTGAGCAATTTCCCCTGCCTAAGATTTTCATAGTAATGTTGCCAGTGATAGAATACACATCCAACAACTTTTACGTGCATCAACCATATGCTTACATTTAATCAAAGCTTAAATATTTAATGAAGTATTATCTTCTGTTGATGTGTGCATATGTGAAGAAGAGATTAATTTCTACTTGTGAATTTCTATGGGGTTTACTCAGTTTATGAGACATGCAAGCTGGGAACACATTCACCACAAAGCCTTGGAAATGAGATGGAGTTAGATTCTGGGAAGATTTCTCCTTCAGGTTTTGTGCTGCTAGATAGTCCTCAATCCATGAAGATAGATAGCAGCAATGCATCTATGTTGGGATCTATCAGTGATTACTTTCTCTGCTTATCCAATGGCTGGGATATGACTAGCTTTTTGAAGACTCTTTCAAAGGTTCTCAAAACTTTGAAACTTGGTTCGTGCATGACTACTAATGCGAAGGAAGGAAATACTGGCCCATGCACTGTAAGTTGTGAATTTCCGACATATGCATGTATATATAGTAGATAAGAGACTAGAAGAATCTCTTCGATCAAGAAATATGTTAAACCTATGGCCCTCTGTTGATGTATCCCAGTGCTTGACTTTGAGAACTACCCCCCTACCCTTGCAGATGATGCAGGCCTCACACCTCCAAATGTTTGCCTGCATCTCTGCCAAATATAATAACTAAAGGTCCAATTATGAGATCCTGAAATAGTTTCTTTACCTTTTCTTTTTGGTTAAATTGCAGCTCTTTCCCCATATGTCGCTATATTCATTTCAATCGCTTTATATATTTCATGTTCTTGCTGGTCTGCTTATGTATCTGTGTTGCCCATATTGCAATCAGGTGATCTATGTGGTGTGTCCCTTCCCAGAGCCTCTTGCTGTTCTACAGACAGTTGTTGAATCTTCCATTGCTGTTGGATCAGTCCTTAGATCTTCCGATAAAGAGCGAAGATCTGTGGTGCACAATCAAGTTGCGAAGGCCTTAAGTTACTCAGCAGCTGTGGACGAATCATTTTCAAATGTTCTAACCCTAACAGGGTTTAGCGTGCCTAAGTTGGTATTGCAGGTTGTGACAGTTGATGCCATTTTCAGGGTCACAAGTCCCAGTCTTTCTGAGCTTGTCACTCTGAAGGAAATTGCTTTCACTGTTTACAATAAAGCTAGGCGAATTTCACGATCAGCCTCTGGTGACACAATTCCATCATCCACATCAGGGAGATCTCATTCTGTCTTGATGCAAATGACTTCACCTGTTCCAGGAATGTGGAAAGACTATGTTGGTCCTCGAAATGTGGGACCTCCTCACCGAAGAGGGAGTGAACTTGATGCTACCTTGAGGCCAGGTACTTGGGATAACTCTTGGCAAACATCAAGAGGTGGTGGAGTTGGATGTGACCCAAGCAGAACTGCAGATGTATATCCTCAAGATGAGATCCGTTGTTTGTTTGAGCCTCTTTTTATACTTGCTGAACCTGGATCCTTAGAGCACGGACTTTCACCTTTCTTTGGTAATGTAGCTTCTGAGTCTTCAAAGCTTTTATCTGATGATTGTGGAAGTACTAGCTTTATGCATAGTTCAGCTTCTTCAGGATGTGGAGATGCTGGTCCTAATGCACAACCTGATGCACTGGATCCAGATGCATTTGGATCTGGCCATCAAAAGACACTCCCAAGCCTGCATTGCTGCTATGGATGGACTGAGGATTGGCGTTGGTTGGTGTGCATTTGGACGGATTCGAGGGGCGAATTGCTTGACAGCTATGTGTACCCCTTCGGAGGAGTCAGCAGTCGGCAAGACACAAAGGGTCTTCAGTCCCTTCTTATCCAAATCCTGCAACAGGGCTGTCAAATACTTCAGGCTTGTTCTCCAGATGGTGGTATTGCAAAGCCTAGAGATTTTGTAATAACAAGAATTGGATGCTTCTTCGAGCTTGAGTGCCAGGGTATGTGAAAAGCTTCCATTTTAATTATACTTTTCCAGCTTTTCACTTTTAGTTGCTTTTCTCTATCTCGGGGTTGAGGAGTTTGTCAGTCATGTTACAGTGAGGCTGTTCAATTTATTTTTTTGTCAGTCATGTTACAGTGAGGCTGTTCAATTTTTTTTTCTTTCAAATCTTCAGTCTGATTTAACCCATATCATTTCTCTTTATATCATTTCTCTTTAAATTGTGGTAGAAGAACCCCATTAGGAGACACTTCTTTGCAATTTTGATGCCAAAATAGTTGGCTTATACTTTGGAGTTGGCACCGTGGCCCTTATGCATATACTGGTCGTTATCTTCAATGGTATCAGACAAATGATCGTCTTTTAGGCTTGTGTGTTCAGCCTGGTGATTATTTTTTAAGCTTACTAAAATTTTACCCGCATTTGTAATTGTCATTCTCATGACATGGCTAACTAGTTGAAGGAAATTTAAAGTGGGATTGTAGATTGTAGTTTCACTGGTATATGCCTTTTACTTTTCATTCTTGATCTTAACAAAGCTAGGTCTCTCTGCAGAGTGGCAAAAAGCTCTGTACGCAATTGGGGGATCCGAGGTGAAAAAGTGGTCTCTGCAGCTACGACGATCCCTTCCTGATAATGGGATGCCAGCTAGTAGCAATGGAACCCCGTTGCAGCAGCAAGATGTAAGCTTAATGCAAGAGAGAACACTTCCCTCCTCAGAAAGTCCATTGTATGGTGCTCACTCAAAGGCATCTGTTTTTGGGAAAGGTGGTATGGGACAACCCTCCTCGAGAAAGCAGTTAGTGGGTGGACATCCAGCGGTGGACAATTCAAGGGGCTTGCTGCAATGGGTGCAAAGCATTAGTTTCGTCTCAGTTTCAATTGATCATTCCTTGCAGCCAATGTTTCATGCAGATTCATCTTCTGGTAAATATTAATATGCTTTCTATGATTGGGTTATAAAGTTCAGGTGGGGCTGGGTAGAACAGGTTAGTTAAGCTGTGTTTGGGGATTGGTGGTGGCTATAAAATGATATGAAGTGCAGTAGTGGTGGCATGGGCGGTGACTTCTTAGGAGGCGGTTACTTTATTAACATATATTCTTTTGAACTTCCTTCCGGGATAATATTTGTTTATTTCTCTCTATATCATGTCTGGTATTATTTTACTTCAATTAAGAGTGCAACCAATTTTTTTTGGTCTGACAGAAAATTGACCGTTCCAATTCAAAACTGTTCTGCCATTATCAGAATCCTTCTATTTAGTGAAAAATTAGATCATTTCTGGAACTCCATGTGTCAATTTTGACACCACACCGGTACTTTTGAGAGTCAAACCCCTTTTTAACTGATAACTATACGTGTTTCACTGTGTGATAATGGAGTATGGACGTTTCAAAAGCTCAATAGTAGCTCTGAGTGTTCTGGTCAATTAACATCAAGCAAGCATCGTAGGTGCAGGTTTCACGCTGGGAATTAATATTTTACTTGGACGCTCTCTGCAAATTCTAGTAAGTTTAATCATGAATACATTTGAAGTACATAGAAACAAGTTGGAAAGTTTTTGATGGTGTTTTTATTTGTATTAGTAAGTTAATGTTGGAGCAAAAATTTGTAGATTTTGTCTCATCGACGACTTTTGCTGCATGTATTGATGCAGCCTCTGTCAAGGGGTTTCAGAGTCAGTTGTTGACTGTAGCATGTTTGTGCCTATTTTATTTGCTACAAGAAGTATCGATTTGACAGTGCTGTCTAATGTAGGAGTTGCTTTTTTGCAGGGGCAATTCAAGGCAGTGGTCCGCCTGGCTATCTTGAAGGTTACACTCCTGTTAAATCCCTTGGTACGACCTCTGCATCCTACATCTTAATCCCTTCAAGGAGCATGCGTTTTCTCCCTCCCGCAATTCTTCAGCTCCCTACATGTCTCACTGCCGAATCCCCACCACTTGCCCATCTTCTACACAGCAAAGGTTCTGCAGTTCCCCTGTCCACAGGGTTTGTAGTTTCAAAGGCTGTACCATCGATGAGAAAGGATTCTAGGAACCCGTCAAAAGAAGAATGGCCTTCAGCTCTTTCTGTCACTTTAGTCGATTATTATGGAGGTAATAACATCACCCAAGAAAAAGTGGGGAAGGGTTCTGTCAAACCGTCAGGAAGGGGTTCGAGCTCTGATGCCAAAGAGTTCGAGGTAGAGACTCGTCTAATTCTTGAATCTATAGCAGCAGAACTTCACGCGTTATCATGGATGACTGTAAGTCCAGCTTACTTGGAAAGAAGATCAGCTTTGCCTTTCCATTGTGATATGGTTTTACGACTGAGAAGGCTTCTACATTTCGCTGATAAAGAACTATCTCGGCTTCCAGAGAAGGCACAACCGTAAACCTTCAAACATGCAATACATGCTTAAATCTCGGATGTGCTCCGTCAGTTCAACTTACAATGTATAATTTAGTCCTAGGTCGTCATTTACATTTAGTCAGTCCTGCTGGATGTTGTCCACCCACCTATAGTACTAGAGTTTATTATGTTTACTTTTGAAATCAGGAATAGATACAGACAGGATAGTATTGACAAGAGATCCCATAACAAACTGTGTAGATAATGTGTACACACAATCAAATTTCAATTTCGATTTCCCCTCGCAAGCCATTAATATTCAATACAGGTTTCACCATTGCCTTCTCTCTAATTGCTTCAATGAATAATTAGTTCTTGATGCGTCTATTTTAAAATTTATTTCATTCTATATTTGTTTTAATTCAATTTGTTCTTGGACAAATTGCTCTATGACGGAAGCAAATATGAGGCAAAAGCATTGTTGAATGGAAATTTATCTTCATAATTGTTGTTATTATCAGTATTGGATCCTTGTGCAGTTAAGGAAGAATTATTGTACGTTTAATGGGTTAGTTAATCTTTTTGTTTGCTTTCATTATTCAATGAAATTTCTGTGGGGAAATAATCAAGCTTTGGAAACTCGAATTAAAGATTTCTATGGTGGTTAAAAGATTCATCACAAAATTGCTTCTGATGTTTATCATATTGTGCAAAAATGTGTGCGCTTTATATCCAGATCATATGTGCCAATTACGTTCGCGAAGCTCAATGGAGAGGGTGAATCTCAAGGACGAACATAAAGAGGTTCTTCTCGTATAAATATTATGTGTATGTCTGGTATAAAGAATACTAGGAGTAGGCTTGTGCATTGGGTGGATTGGCTACGATATTTTAATGCTAAAAACTACCCATTACACTTCAGAGCATAACTGTCAAATTAAAAACAAACCAAAAATTAGAAATTCACAATAAAAAAGTACCAGATTTTACAATTGCTAAAAACAACATAAATTCATTCATCCGAGAGTAACATAACAATCAATATTATTGACTTTGCTTTCCATTCCATCGAATCATTTACCCATTGGGTTTTTGGGTCAGGGTGAATAAACTATAAAAATTTTAAAAAATTATAGAAAAGCACAAATTCGGTTCCAGAACAAGATTCAAGAACCGCTGGAATCTGGTCGATTCTTGATTTTGATTCCTAATTTTTTTTTTTTTTTTTTTTTTTTTTTTTTTTACTCTTGATTTTGATTCCTAATTTTTTTTTATTCTGTTTAGCTTAACATGTCTACCTCTTCTAGAAAGTGCAATGAACATCGTGTTATCTTATTTTCATTTTTTAATCCCGTCTCCACAGTCGAAATAAGCTATAGTCATACATTATATACAGCCGTCATCTTGAACTAGCTAGAACAAGGGAACGCTATGCATGTACCAACACGTGCTTGAAGACTTGCACGTTGACTCTAAACAAGGCATGAAGAGGCCCAATGAAATGACTTTTGTGGAAAGGAGTTGGTTTTATTCCCTACTTATGAAAGAAGAACTATCGATGAAGGCAGTTGATGATCAATCCATGAAATTTTCATTCAATTTGATAGATAAATTGAGTAACTAAGAAGAATGATAATGATTTTCTGAAATAATATTCAATATACAACTTCTATACTTGGCTAGTACATTAGAAAATATATAGCAAAAGTGTTCTGACCATTTTCATCAACCACTACCTACCTGTCATTGCCATACTTTTAGACAGATTATATAGCATTACATATGGCCATACTTTGACAGATTTTTCAATACACAAATACATTAAAATATACTCCAAATAAGTACTACAAAATACACTATCTTTGGACAACAAAAGTATCAACTAGCATTAACATTCCTCCTTGAGACTTTTGCTGGAAACACCAAGGCAACTCCTCAATGTTTCGAACCTTCCTTTGGACAAAGCTTTTGTTAAGATATCGGCATATTGCTCACTTGAATTGCAATGCACAAGCTTCATTTCCAGTCTCTCTTGAGCTTCCCTAATTGAATGATACTTAATTTCTATGTGTTTTGTTCTCTCATGGAATACTGGATTTTTTACCATTGCAACCATTGATTTGTTGTCACAATAAGTGACCGTTGCATCAAATTGTATGTGTCCAAGATCCTCCAACATTTTCCTTAACCAAACAGCTTGGTTTGTCGGCTTAGATGCTGCTATATACTCTGCTTCAGCTGTTGATTGTGCCAAAGTCTTCTGCTTCATCGAATTCCAGCACACAATGTTTGAACCAACATAAAACACATAGCCCGAGGTACTCTTCATGTCATTTGCTGAACCTGCTCAGTCACTATCTGTTTAACCAGTTAAAACCAAGTCCTCTGATCTCTTGAACCAAATCCCCAAATTCTCACTTCCTTTTATGTACCTAGGGACTCTTTTTGCCGCTTGAAAATGTAATTCACTTGGCTCTTGTCTGAAGATATTTCAAAAATAGAAACCATCCATTAAATTTTGAGTATTTTCTAAATGAAATCATTTTTTACGTACAAGTACTGGAATCAAACCAGAATCAAAATTGTTGATTTGGATCGGGCATGTTCTACTCATAACAATTTTAAAAGAACATAAGCTAACGGTATAAATGACCATCCGTATTTCAGTGAACTTATTCATTAAGAAATAAATTTTGAATCCAATACTACATTTCAATATTGGCATCCAATAGCTACTTACATACATGCACAACACACAATACACATAATGTCTCCAAATACTATTTAGCACGTAGATCATTATCATCCTTGGAATCGCATATCATGTTCCTGGCTAAACTGATTTCGATTAGGTTTTGGTTCAAGAGATTTGATTATAGTTAAAATGGCCACTCCATTGGATTGAAGAACCATGCCTTTTACTCTTAGGAATTTCTTCTGATTCTACGTAATGACTAATGAGTGCGGCGTGATGTTTGAGTGAGGTGTTGCTCATACGTAACAACGATGGTAATTCCAATTCGTGTTGTACTAAGAATTATAATGATGGTCATGTGATAGCAAATATAACGATGGTAGCAATTTTATATTTTTATACTTTGTATCTACACATAGATTTACGTATTGTCAAGTTTTCAAAAATACCTCCAATTACTATATTATATTAGTTAAAAGTATAATTTGATGTTAAAATTAGGACCGTGGTTTTACCCTTAAAATTAAGATATTTATCAAACACACAATTCGAATATTTCGAGGTAATTTGGTGGGTACCATGGGTTGACTGTTGAGTATTCTTTACGGTCAACATGGAATTTTACTTTTTATTTTTGATAATTAGAATTTGTGAATGAAAAGACCGAAATCTCCCCCACTTTACCGCCACTTTCGTACGAAAACTTTTTAAGTCTCATAATCTTCTCGCTTAAACCCTTTGCACACTCTTCTCGAAAATTGGACCACTGAGTAAACAAGTGAAGAAATTCAATTGAAGAACCATGAGTGATAGGTAATTTCTACACTATTCATGGGACTTTTAAAGATTTTGGTTAGGGCTTATATATATATTTTTTCCCAAGTTTTGGTTGGATATAGATTTAATCCATTTATATTCTTTTCTGCATAAAAATAGTACAGAATTGGATTATGTTGAATATAATGATAAAAATTTTGAAATTTGGTTTGTTTATGGGAGCCTGATCGTTGTTTTCTTGATGCTTACTTGCTTCAAGGTCGGGATTATGTCGGAAAAAAGGAGAATAGTGTTGTGAACGGTAACTCGGGTTATTTATCGCTGTTGTGAACAGTGACGAACAGTGATTTTTTATTAATACACAAAATTTATGTTTTTGAGTGAGGAATACTGAATTGATTAGCCGATGTGAAGTACTATATAACTTGTTAGCGACTTAATTTGGGAATAGAAAATTCCACGTTGTAACTGGGATATGAAATGTTACTTGAAGTTGTAAGTGTTGATTAACGAAAAGGAAGTATGAATTGAATAAGAGAAGTAGATATAACTGAACCTTAAATTCTGAACTCCTTCAAGAAAGTCCTAATAAATATCTGTTACTTAGAGTATCCAAAATTCACAAGGAACATCTTATTTTTTCACGTTTTGAAACCTCTCAGGTGTGACTCTGTGGCAGGTTAATACTATTCCTGTTAGACCAGGCCTCTGCAAATGATCCCACATTTTTGGTCTCTCCTCCCCCTTTATTCACCTTCAATGGAGATTGTGAAAAAAATAAAAAATAAAAAAAAATCTCTCTCTCTCTCTCATTTATTTTCAGATTTCAAAAATCTTTTCAAACAGTGCATATAATGAGTCAATTATAGAAAAAAAAAAAAAATAGCCCTTGTTTGAGCCCCATTTCATTAAATTCTATCACATTTCATTTTTTTCTCTCATATTTTCAACTACACAATTTTTCATAAAAAAAATTACACGTAAATCGAAAACTTTTCATTCTTTTTCAACCACTTATTTTTCAAAAAAACACTATTCCCCCCATTAATTTTTCTACATAATGGGAATCAAACAGGGGCATAATTTTGTTACACATAATAGGTTATATAATGTCACATGTCATTCTATTATTTATCAATTTAAAACACAGTTAACCTTTTTATCCAATCTTTTCCCTCCACATCATTTTATGTAATTTCTTAAGTCCTATTTTTATGTACAAGTAGTGTAATCCTAAAAAAAAATTTAAACATCTCTCTCCCATTTATTTTCAAATTTCAAAATTTTTTTCGAACGGTGCATATAGGGAGTCAATTATAGAAGAAAAATATAACTTGACTGTCTCACTCTTTCCACTTTTTTTTTCAAATTCTCAAATATCTTTTCACCCAATGCATTTATGTGTCAAATTGAGATTTCTACCTTCAAGCTTGACATACATAAATAAAATTTAAATTGTCATTCTAGGAGAAGAAAAATGTAAAATGAATAGATTACTCAATATCCTCTGGTGAAATAACTTTATGCGACTTCATAATGAGTTCAAAGGTCAAAGTTTTGTTAATTATCATATACATCTTATACACTTGCATGAAGAATTCAACTATTTTGGCATACAACCTTATTACTAAGTTCTTTCTACAAATTTGTGAGCCATTATATGAAGAATGCTATTTAGTTTCTCTCTGTGTAATAGGTTGGACCTTTCCATGTGTAGATAGTTTAACATAATCTCCATGCATATTTTCATTACCCTCAATGGGAAAAGATAATCTCGTGCATAATTTTAACCTGAAGTTAAATTGTTAAAATATTTAAAATTATTCAAATATTAATATACTTATTCTTCAGTATTAAAGTAAATGTTTTGTTACTTAATATGAATTACAAGTACGGATTTTATAAATGTGCAAGCTTAATAACATCATGCCAAAAGAAATTAATATTGTAACATTCGGAACCGATTTGCTTACAGGCATTAGATCTAGAGACAAAAAGTCTGAGCCTTGGAGTGTCCCAATTCTCGTGTCTCGTTACCTCCAATGTTTTCCATGTGACTGAGATAGTATTTAAGAGGCGTTATATCTTCTACAAATTGTGTTTCAATTGATAAGGATTGAAGAATTATTTTTGAATATACAATTGGAGAGTTCACTTTCTCTTCCTCATATAAACAGTAAACTCAAAATTCGGATTCAGAGCTACTGTAAGTTACCTTTGTATTCTCTCTCCCTCTCATTCTAAACCATCCCTTTTTTTCTTTGACTGTGTATAGAGCCTCATTTAAATTTTATTAATGTATGAAGGTATCTCATCTTTCACTTTAAATGTGATTGAAATAGTCTATTCCCCTCTTGAATGGTACTCCATTATCTCTATCAATGATTTCATGGCCTTTTGAACCCTGCTGCTCAAAATCAAATCCAGATGATTATCTTACGGATGCATATAAGCTGAAAAAATTTAACTTTTTTAATTTTCATTATGCAGTTTATGGTGTTTCTATTAATTTTCTTGTAAAATTGACTAACGGCTTTTATTGTGTGTGGCTTTTATCTAATTAATATTTTTTGACACAAGAATTCCTTGTTAGAATGGATTTTTGAAAACTATATCACTTTGTGTGTTGTATTTATAATTTATTATTTAGTTTTTGGTTTCTCTTTTCGTAAAGCTTGCAAGATATGACAAATTATGTAATTTCCATCATTTTTCTTATTATATTGACCATATATCACTTCTTTTCTCTCTTTCTTTCTTTTCTTATTTTTTGGTCAAGCACAACTTTCAGATGAGTTAAAACGTTGAATTATCTTTACTTTGAAAAGGATTCAATTAATTATAACAAGTAGTCGCTTGTGAGTGATTATGAATATCTGGGTCTTACAATGATCCTTTTAATTTGTCTAATCCATGGTGTTTCGGGTCAATGATCAACTGCGCATTGGGCGGAAAAGTAACATCAAATTGAAGACCATAAAAATGAACATAAAAATTCACTTAAATTGACAGTAGAATAGAAATGGCAATTTAAAATTTCTCTTTTCATTGCTGGCTATTTGGCACAGATTCTTCTTTCTTAATGAACTAGTGTAGAAAGATTTTACCTTCTTAAACTATAAAATTATTATCTGTAGGAGGATTAATGGAAACTGAAATAGTCCCAGCTGTGCCAACAAAGAAGTCATTGCTTACGCCCAAAGCAATTATACACCAAAAGTTTGGTGATAAGGCCTGCTATAAGGTTGAGGAAGTACTAGAGGATACAAAAAATGGATATCCAGGGCTAGCCATTCCCCATAAGGGTCCCCTTCTTTACCGATGTACCCTGCAACTTCCAGAACTTCTTGTTACCTCTGATGCGTTTAAAAGGAAAAAGGATGCAGAACAATCAGCTGCAGAAAGTGCTTTAGAGAAGGTTTTGCATCATGTTCTTCTGTCTTTGCTAGATTCTGTGGACGACTATTTAAAAACAAACAGCTTCATTAATTCGATTGTCTTGCAGCTGTGTATCCATCAAACAGAGTACAATCCCACTGTACAGGAAGCTTGGGATGATTTGGCTGGTCGTCTATCTTATTTGTTCGCAACTGAGGTATGTGAGATCCACTATGACAATGCAGTTCACTATTTATTTATTGATAAAATATCCATTTCACTGGTGTTCGAGAAGCAGTGGTGATTCATATTTGTTTTATACAAGTTTTACTGATCATCAAATAATTTAATTGCTTATACATAAGGGTAAGATGACCTCTTTTTTTCACATTATCTTGTCTGCGGTGTTCCTCATTGTTTCTCGCATTTCCTTCAAAACTTCAGTAACATTTCTGTTTTTCTTCTTCTGAGCTAAATGATTATGTTTGAAACTATTAATGAAATAGTCATGGCTCTCACACGATAGGCACCAGGATTTTCTCATTGTTCTTCCTCACTCGATAGAACTTAACTTTTATTCATTTAAGATTTAAGCACTCATTTTGGAGGGCCTATGTTGTAATAGATTGCACACATGTTTAGAGATGTAAGGGATACAAGGATGGGAGAGAACTTTTGGGAGAGTGATTAGTGAACCAGTCCCCTGATAGACTTGTCTTCTTTTCTTAGTTCCTCTCCTTTTGGATGCATGATCTTCTTGACTTGTTGGCCTTTTGGCAAAAGTCAATTCATATATTAGGGTAATCTTAAAGTCTTTCATGTGGAAGCTGTGCACTGTTGTGTCCTTATTGTGGTTCATAGACATGCCAATTTATCTGTAATCAGACTTACTTTTCACTTTTCCAAGTCTCAGTTTTTTCTTAGCGCATTTTTTTTTTTTTTTTTTTTTTTTTTTTTTTTTCTTTTTTTTTTTTTTTTGAGTCCATGGTTTTATTTTCTGACTGGCTTTTCTTCTCTCTTCTTTTTCCCTGTCTGCTTTTCACTTGTATCGACAAGGTTCCTTTCAACTCTTCACCCACTTAGCAGCCACTTCAGAGCAGCGTTGCAAAGAGAGGGCCACCTCAGTGGTTCTGTACCAATTTCTGTGATTGCTACCTATGATGCAAAGATTAGCACTATCTGTAAATACATAAATTCAGATGCTGAATCAAATTTTGTGCTAGTAATGTCACTGGTTCTGAGGGCTGCTTCAAAGCTAGATAATTTAGTGATCTCTGTTGATGAGGCACTTTCACTGCAGAGGAGAAATCTACTCCTTCCTGAGACCATACACACTTTGGTAAACCAGGATCCTAGATTGTTGGGAAACTTGTCTATTGAAGTGATACGAATCCCTTCTTCAGTAGAGAAAACTGTCGAACCCTTGGTTCTTACCATTTCTGCAAATGGTTATTATGTGGATGTTATTGCACAAGAGCTGGGCGTGACTGAGGCTTCCAAGGTTTTCATTTCAGGGTAAGCAAAGTGCACATGGGTGACTCCTTTACATAGTTTACTAATTCTTGTTTATCCCATTCCAGACTCTCCTGCTTTTGATTTTCCATAAATTGGTTGATATTAGGACGTGTTAAATCTTTTTATCACATTGTTATAATAGGATGAGAAAGACTTTTATCCTGGATGTTTCTGTTGTAATGCATTTTTCACAGGGTTAGCTTTGCATTTTTTATGCATGATTGATGCTCTACCAATGCTATGTGTTAAGGGCTTTCCTTGATAATCTGGGTAACATTGCATGTGTTTTCCAGCTGGCAAGTGGTTTGGAATTGAATAAGGTAAGTCATAGGAATAAATATGACGAGAGATGTATGATGCAGAATAAACTCTAGTCAAATGCTTGGATTTCTGTTTTGAATATATTTGCAACAGTTTATTAAACTCATGTTATGATCCTATACTGTTGCATGACTTATCCTAACTAGTCATGTTGTTTGTTAGCTTCTGGTGAACCCATGTTTTTTGGGAACATAGATTACTGTGAAGTTTGAATGAATTGTTTGGGTAGAATAGCTATACATATCCTTTTATTACTATCATACACCAGAAGGATGAATATATATATATGATGTGTGTATGCACCAAATGATTCCTATCTTATTTATGTAACTATTCATTTTGTAGGACCATTGGCAAAGCTTCCTCGGACATGAGGTTATATTATAGTGCTCCTGAGTTCCGTCTGATGGATCAATTGTCAGATCCTCATTTGAACGTAGCCAGTCATGCTAAAGGATCTTTAAATGTTAGGGCAAGTTACTTGTCTGGTCAAGAAGTGTATGGTGATGCAATTTTGGCTTCTGCAGGGTATTCATGGAAGTCTTCTGATCTTTTCCATGAGAATGTTTCCTTGCGTACGTATTATACGTATTTCTTTGTCTCCCATTATTACTTATTCTTAACTTTATTGAATTGACTATGGTCGAATGTATATGCATAATGGCCTCGATGACTTCTTAGAATCTTGAATCTTGAACCCTGACCTAAGATACTTTACTCCAAGGTGTTAAATATAGCCAATCAAGTCTTTATAATCTACTTATAAGAATTCACAACTATGTCCAGCTACCACACTCAAATATGCAACATTGAGTCATGGCCCATCACTGATCAAATGCACAAGGTCAACCTTATCTGATATCAACCAAAACAACCTGATCTTGCCTTTGCAACTTGTTGTAGCCTAAGCCCTAGCCTGAGAGGCTTAAACCTGGGTTCTTAAGTGCTAGCGTATAGAAATCTTTATATACCATGTAGACAGTCACCACTCACCAATGTGATGGGGTGTTGTATTCATCTTTTCAGTTTCTTATTTTAATATCTCATAGCAATTCAGATTTCTATGTTGCATCAGCTATAATCAAGTTTGCAAATTATGCACCCATTTGTATTCACTATTTTTTCCCATCCAGGTTAATTGTCAATATGATACCTAGTGGGGTATACAAATTGTCAAGAGAGGCGATTCTTGCTGCAGAACTTCCCATGGTATTTACGACGAGAAGCAACTGGAGGGGTTCCTTTCCAAGAGATATACTCTGTACATTCTGCCGTGTGCACCATTTATCTGAACCTATGTTTGAGTTCTCAATTGATTTACCTGGATCTTGTAAAAATTTGAAGGTTGAGTCAGTTACGAAAAATACAAATGGTGCTTCACTCACTAGTACATGTGTGGGAAATTTACGGGAACAGTTAGAGATTTTAAATGTGAAATAAAGATATTCTCCAAATGTCAGGAATTGATTATGCAGTGTGCACCAAAAGAATGTTATAAGAAGCAAACTGATGCCATGCAGAATTCTGCTTTGAAAGTCCTCTCATGGTTGAACATATTTTTTGAAAAACCAGATATAGCATTAGAGACAATGAGCTCTTCAGCAGAGAAACTTGGAATTCAGTTTTTGCCTGGTATTTTTTTTAAGGAGTTCGTGTTGTGTCAGTCTGTTCATAAATTTGGTAGCACTAGGCTTCAGTCCAGCAAGGCAATAAATTATAGTTGCATCAATCAACCAAATAATACGGTGAATGATAAAGCATGTTATATATGCGGTGAAAGCTCTGGAGTTACTCCATCGAATGGTTCTTTAGCTTGCATAAGTTATAGCATCTCTTTGGTCACTACTGGAGAATTCTTAAAAGAACATATTGAAAGTAGTGATGTGTATGAGTTTGAAATAGGAAGTGAAGCTGTCATATCTAGTCTTGAAGCAGTTGTGACACAGATGTCTGCTGGTCAGTCTGCATTTTTTAATATGGAGTTGCCTTCCCAAGAATTTATTTTAGCAGCGACTGGTGATTCTGCTGCAACTCTGTCATTATTGTCTTCAAGTGAGCAAGATTTTCACATTTTTCTACTTGATTTGATTGCACTTCTTGGGATCACTTCCATTTTATCTTACTTTTTTTGTAGGAAGGTGTATTTTGGAGTACTCTGTAACTCTATTGCAAGTGACAGAACCATTAGAAGAGAGAATGGAACAAGTTCTATTCAGCCCATCTCTGTCTAAGCAGCGTGTTGAATTTGCTGTACAACAAATCAGAGAATCTCGTGCTGCCTCTTTGGTATAAGCAACTATATTCGTAATGATCTCTGATTACTAATGTAGAGAGTAGAGATTATCTTTAGTTTCATTGCAGGTTGATTTTGGTTCTGGAAGTTTACTTGATTATTTGTTAGATTATTCAACTTCTCTGGAAAAGATTGCTGGTGTTGATATTTCAGAGAAAGGTCTTGCACGAGCTGCAAAGGTCACATTCACGTCTGCTCATGCTAATTCTAGCCTTTAGAACTCTATCATATATAAATTTTAAAGTTTTTTCCTTGTCTCCTTTACAATATACTAATTCTCACTGTTTAGTTGGTAGGTTAAATTGCCTGAGGGATGCAAACAATGGCCCCTTTTAAAATACATATATTTGCAAGTATCTTAGCAGCTAGCCAATTAGCTGCAACAGTTAGAACAGGCTAAACGGCTAGACCAGAATGATAAATTGATAACGTCATTAATTATTCAATCTGACCTTTTATTTTATTTAACAGTTAGAAACTGGATAATAGGGTGCAGAATGTTTCATCTATTATCTTTGTATGTCATTAGGAACTGAGAAAATTATTGTAGTAATTGTTTTGGAAATTTTCATTAAATTATAGCATTCCCGTTGTCAGATATTTTTGTCTTGTCCTGTACCATCATAAACATCGTACCCAAAGGATAACAAGAGGAAGGTTCCCTAGCTTGTCCCGAAGTTGTGTGTGGCATAATTGTGAGGGGGTGCCTTCTAAAATTGCAAATTGCTTTCACTTTTTGGCATGGTCTTTTAATTTTGTTACTTTTTGTGACTTGAACTTGTATATAATGGACTAAATTCCCCAATCTATGTGATATTTATGATCGATTCAAATGATTTCTTTGTAATATTCATTATCCTTCTCAATAACATAATACTTGAACGCCATTAAATTTCTTTCTTTTATCTATCCAGACACTTAAGCCGAAACTGAACAGAATTTCGTGTGCTGAGGCGCCAAGTAATGAAATTAAATCTGTGCTGCTATATAAGGGATCCGTCACAAATTTTGATTCTCGGTTGTATGAATTTGATATTGGAACTTGCTTGGAGGTAATGTCTTTGTCATTCTAATTTCACTAGTTCAGTTTCCTACTTAGTAGTTACTACTGCTGATGGTTTTTCCCAGTGACTTTTCTTCTCTCATGTCTTGATTACTTGGTGTTTACCATTTAGATTAATCAGTTTCGCAATAAATGAAGATTGTCATTGTGATCTCTACTATTCTTTGAAAATTATCTGAATACATAGTTATGATGCTCATTTTACCAGGATTTTTCTATGCTACTTTACTCTTTTGCTTTATTGATTGGTTAAAATATGGCATTTGGATGAACTATAGGTCATCGAGCATATGGAGGAAGAAGATGCAAGTTTATTTGGTGATGTCGTGCTTAAGTCTTTTTGTCCAAGGATTCTTATTGTCTCCACCCCGAATTATGAATATAACACGATCCTGCAGAAATCTACTTCTTCAGGTCAAGAGGACGATCCAGATGAAAAGAACCAACCTAAATTCCGCAACCACGACCACAAATTGAATGGACCAGGGCACAGTTCAATCCTTGGGCATCCGACCTTGCTGCAAGACATAACTACGCTGTTGAATTCAGTGGAGTTGGCGGCAAAGCTGATGTGGAACCTGGATTTGCCTCCCAAATTGCAATATTTAGAAGGGATTCTAGTTTGAAGATAGTCGAGTTAGAACACCATTACGAGCCTATTTGGGAGTGGAGATGCGATAACATTTAACAATGTTATTTGAAAAACCTTATTACTTTTGCTACTTTTTGTTTTGGAGCTGACTCAAATTTAAATGTTAGTAGAAAATCTTTGTTCGCATATTCCAATCTGAAATTTTAGTCATTATAAAAATCATCTTGGTGTTTCATGATATATGCAGGTGAATGAATCTGTTATTGTTTAATGATCACTTTAATGCCCGTGTTTTCCACCATACAAATCCATTAACCTATGCCTGAAAAAGCTTAAAACTACACATAACAAGCATGGTACGCAGCAATAGCAAGAAAACTATACGACAACAAATTAAGCCGTGTTCTTAATAAGAAAACTATATTACTAATAAATTACACAATTCTCAGGCAGATCAAGAATCATTCTTTTAGTTAAAAAGTATAACTCATACCATGAGGACCTAAGTGCTTCAAATTCATCTTACAAGTAAAATCCAAGCATTTTGTAAGAAAAAACCAACAAAAAAAGAAAAGAAATTATTCTGAACCATCAGGGAAAGGTTTCAAAGCATCTTGATTCCCGTTAACATAGTAATCGACAACTGCTTTCATTCTCGGAAACTTATCGGGGGTGATAATTTAAATGAACTATTACCGGCTTAAGCTTGCTGAGTTTAGAGTCTTTCCGTACAGTCTTGAAAAGAACCTTGCTGTTCATGAAGAGATAGTAATCCATAGTTCTTCGAGAAGCATGAAGTCCATCATAGCCAGGATGTGATGGGAAGAATAGCTCCTCGTTGAAGACTGCCTGATCCCAAGCTTTCTCCCGAGAGAGTCTACCAGCTACACGATCTAAAAGCTCTATTGAAGGGATTGTTGGCCTTATGTAAAAGAACCCGGAATTGTAAACCCATATCCTCATTGTATGTGCATATCTTGCCCAACCCATTTGAGGTTCATCGAAAACATCATTGAAGCCATAAGCCGTCATATTATTGTGACCGTCAGTCATGGATTCCACATCTGAGTCCCTGTAAAGATGATCAAAAGGATTTTGGAGGTATACTATGTCAACATCCGAGAGAAGAACACTATAACCTAGCTGCAAGAACTCCCTCAAGACCCGGAATTTCAACCCCGAGACTACGTGATTTCCTCCGGCCATTGCTACGGAATCTATTCCTTCATCGGGGTTTTCTTTATACACAGGAACATCTTTTGAGCGGCATAAATTGGCAATACCATCATCCAAAGCAACAACCAAATAATTAGTTATACCCACTCTCTTGATATTTGTGAACCAAACCTCCAACATATCCCTCACATTTGAATTTGCCAGCGCAACAATAACTTCCCGCTTGATAGCAACTTTCTCCAATATCTTGGCCAGTCTAGGGTTGACCGACTCATCAGGTACAACATTAAGATTAGTTCGTACGCCCTTAACAGTGCCAAAAGGCCCAGCCTTCTGCTGCTCACCTAACACCAGCACCTCTTTCTGTGCATTATCTTTCCTTTGTTCAGCCAACCGAAGCTTCTCAGTCAATTCCCGCAGTTGCTTTTTCAACTCTGCATTCTTATTTGAAGCAGCTACAAACTCCGATTTTAACATGTTAATGCGTTCTGATGAATCACATGACGAGGAAGCAACCTAAGAAACATACAATTGCTGAAAAATTAAGTTGATGGCCAAATATTTATGAAACAAATTTCCCCCAAATTTGGCAGAATACTTTCGTGCGCCCAAAGATATCAGACACAACCAAACGTTGGAAGAACTATTGGTACAATCATTCATCAAAAGAGTGTACTATTGAACAAAAGAGAAAGCTACTATGCATTCAATTATGTTAAAAGCTGAAGGGCATCAACTCATGTAAATCAGTAACCATGAATGAATTTTACACAATTCACATCACATCAAGTATTATTTAAAACCAAGACGCCATGAATGAAAGAAATTTCATTTTCTAAGTTAAAACATAAGCTTAAATTTCTAAGATTCATTTCATTCTGTATATCAACACCTCAATCACAATGAATAATGCCGGGAACATACAGCAGTAAAACAACGATTTAATTCATGTGATCTGAGTGCATCACCGACTCAACTCTTAAGTCAAAACAAGAATTTTGAAGTCAACGCATTAACATATAAATTATAGATTAAGAAATTGGGTATAAAACCTCTGAATTGGAAATGTCGACGGAGTGGTGAATGGGAGGCGTGGAAACGAAGAATCCGTCAGGGTACAAGAAGGCGAAGACACAGCCGAGGAATATTCCCACGGCGATTGCGGCTGCGATCCTGGATCGGCGAATGGATTGGCTGGGGTCTTTTCTCATCAATGCACTATCTCTACGACTCATCATTTCTCTTCCAGATTGATTGGTACTTATTTATTCACTAATATCTATAGGATTTAGTAGAAGAATAGTTTATGCACAACAAAATCACAACTTTCTCTGTACCATGTTGTAGTTTCCCTGGGCACTGAGACTTTTGTGAGAGGGGTAGAGGGAGAGGGAGAGGGAGAGGGAGAGGAGAGAGTTCGTCTCAAAATTAATAGTTAGGTTAAGAGAACGACGTCGTTTTAACTGCAGAAAGAGTAGCGCATGTAGGGAGCCGGCCTGCTAAGTGTAAACCAGTCCTCGTATGGCAATTATCGGTAAATTTCATTGTGGTAACTATAGTTTATTTCAGTCTCAATCAAACAATTGTACTTTAATTTGTTCAATCGAGTAATTATACTTTCATATGATTTAAATCGATAACTAATTTTAATTAAATAACTTCGTCAAATTTTATCCACGAAATCGATGACATGACTTTCAATAAAAGATGATCATCACATGTAAGTGTTAGTTGTTGACGTAGAACAAGTACAACCTGAGAAAATAAATGACGATCATCATATATTGACTATCGCATCAATAATTTTCGTCATATCAAGTAACTATTGGAAAGAATTACCTGATTGGAATCAGATTAACGTATAATGATTTAATCTAAAAAAATTGAAGTACAATTACATAATTGACACAAGTAAAAATACAATTACCAACCCAACAATTATCTATGTTCATGGACTCAAATTTATCACAATGAAACTTTGGGTCATAAGAATATTGACATTTTGCAGCAATTTTAGTACATCATATTTGACAAATTATTAATTATATAGCCAATTTGGCATCCCTACCTAACAAATCTATATTATGCTAATCTTTAAATAACTACTCCCAAGTACCAAATAGAGTTGCCCAAGATAGAACAGCCCCTCTTTACAAAATGCTGACTTTCTAGAATGTACTCGGAATGGAAATATACACTAACAGTTCTTTTTGTTTCTAGATTACGTCTAATCTTGTCTACTCCAGTATATAGGAACATAATCGTCTTGAATATTCACGTCCCAATTACCAAATCACCAACATAATTCACGATTCGGTATGGTCCTTAACCAAGCAGCTAAATTTTGTACTAAATTAGGGCAAGCAAACTTTCAATGTGAGCGACAGCTTTGCAGTCTAGAGAAAATTAAAGCCTTTAACACCAATAAAAGCAGAAATTTGGATACAAGAAGGGCAGCCTGGTCTAATAAATTGAATAAACTAAACACAGTCATGGAATCACAGTATCCATAATAGATCTAGCAAGCTCAGAACCAGATTGGAGGGTAAATATTTGCATACAACAGAAATCAAGAAAAATCTGCACGCTTTATCCCAAGATGGTTAAATTCTAGCAAAAACATCGTAAGAAACAAAAACTTGTGAGTGTTACGTGATAAGTGTAGTTTCTACACTTATTTGGGATCTTAAATGATGATATTTTGTTATTTTTTGAACGGATTAGTATTTGATTTGTTATTTATTGCTTTTATTAAGAAACGTTCATATTTCAAAGAAGAATTGAAAAAAAACGGAAAATGGCTAAATGAAGCAAATCCAAAGTATGGAGACCAAAGTGTAAATATTTAATGGTTGATTCGGATCACAAAAGATACTTTGAAAATTGATAGAAGTCAATTGAATGCAAATTAGAGTCAAAAAGGAAAGGGATATGATTAGAATATTACTATAAATCGACTTCCAATCATATAAGATATTTTCAAGATTTTTGGTCGACTTGAGACCCATTTTTCAGATGGAGAACGTTTGAATTGGAAAACTTGTACTTCTAGAATAATTTTAGATCTTTTAATTAGCTTTTCAATGCACTTTGAATCACCTGAATCGGATATAGAAAGAGAAAGTTATGATCAAAATATTGAAAGCTGTGCAGAGACAAAATTATGTGCGCGCGAAGACAACTTTCCTTATTTGATTCAAACTCTTTTGGAAGACAATTTGGACGTGAATTTTGACCTAATTTCATCACATAAATACAAGATATGGTCAGCAATCAAAGGGTCTCTCTCTTGCCTCTTCATACACAATAGTTTCATCAAATTCATCAAGAACAAGGGGCCAATTGCTATATTTTGAGAGAGAAGATCAAGTCATAGCAAGGAATTGAAGTTCAATTACATCAAGTTTTGAAGAATTTAACTTTGGACGTGAAGATCAGCATCTTTTTATTCTTTCATGATCCGGGTGATATTTTTCTATTATTTTTCTTGTAATTTATATATTAATATGCTAGGCTATTTTTCATTGTATTGGATGAGATGAACCCTATTATTTATTTATTTTAATTCAAGACAAGTATTTAGTTTAATTCGTGTGTTACTTGATAAATTTTGCATTCCCATTGCACTATTGAATTGTTTGGCCATCAATTGAATAGTTAGTTGCTTGTTGTAGTGTAGGAATACTCACAACGAGTCTAGAACGCGAAAAAATTAACATGTATAGTTAGGATTAGGAATAATATCTATCATACATGCAATCATATTGATAACTTAAACTAAATACATGATTTTCATATGAATTCGGACTAGGAATAGGATCGGGTCGTGCTAATCATATGTTGGTGTATCTTGGAAAAGAACATTTAACATATTAGTGTTATCGATTGTCAAGAACTCGTGAAAGAAATTAGATTACAAATCAAGAATTCAAATAAATAACAATAGGCGCAGTCAAAATCCTATATAATCCTCCATAATTTGATAAAACCCCAATTTTTATTGCTTTCTTAAATTAGTTTAGTTTAAATCAAATCAAAATATTTATTTTGTTTTCATAACTAGAATTCCATACGAAACTAGTAAATTTGAATTAAATTTATTCTCTATGGGACGATAACTCTTAACTCACTTATTATTACTTATCAACGATCCCGTACGCTTGCAGGTATCAGACGAACATTACGTCCCAAGTCAAATCAACTTTGTACTAAATACTTTTAATATATAATTAATGCAATTTTATAACAGATCTATTATTTAATTAATACTAAGTTAAATAAATAATAGAGTTCGTAAATTCAAATTTTGATAATTTTTTAATCATAAGGAATTGTGATTGTGAGGTACAAATTACGTATGACTGAATATTGAATTATTCGTGGTTTTAAACAATAACGACATACGAATATCATTATTATGAATAGATCATCGCGGGTGACATTTCTTACTTGTGAAGTAAGTAGCTGATCTTACGGGTTAAAGTGTGATGATACTTAAATGAACTCGTGGATGTTTTGTTAAAGAACAAAACATTGGAGACCCTTTGGAGAAATTTCACATGAATAACTATTTGAGTGTCAGTGATTAATTTTGAACGTTCGGTAGTGGAATTAATCATTTGACTTTATGTCATCATAGTGTCTTATATGGGGATAGTTATACTTTAGTGATGTTGGATGTTGCTCTGTCAAGTGTCGCTAATAGGACATCATTCGGATATGTCAAGAATCATATGAAGGTTGTGAATGATCAATAGAGAATTTGTCACTTTTAAAGAGAGAGATTATAATTTACATTTCATTCAATTAAGTCGATAATGAAATTCTTGACCAATGTGTAATCAAAAATTGAAAAGGAATTTCGACTTATATTGACTTAATAGTGCAATGAAAGATATGATTGATCATTAAGATTGACACATATTCTTATTTCGTAATTAATCAGGTCATATTGATGAAGGGATTATAGTTTCACGATAAACGAATAAGTTTGATTTTATCATACCACGCGACATTTTTCATCAAATGTATTGCCCTGACAAATTGTTAGATGTCAATTTGGGACGACGGATGTGAATTGATATTAAATTAAAAATGTGTATTTTTATTTATTAATTTTGATTGGATCAAAACAATAATTCACGTTGTTAGGCATTGTAATTAAAAACCTAATGGGTCACACTTAAAAGAAGAATTAGAAAAATGAAATTTACCAATTAATTAATTTACAAGTGTTGAACACTTAATTAATTGAGTTGCTTGTTAATAAGTACGAATTAATTAATTCATGGAGTAAATTTAATTAATTTAATTAATTAAATATTGAACCGGATTAAGTTAAAAAACGAGCAAGCCCGTTTGAACTTATATTAATGAATTTGTCTAGTGGTACATAATGGAGTGTACTGAATGGTGTACACCTTACTCACATGGGTGTGAGACCCATGTGACAGAAATGATATTTTATTAGAGTGGATCCCTCGTCCATGTGAGTGGGGTGTACACCATTAGGTACACCCCGATGTACCACTAGCAAAATCGTTAATGAATTTGCTACTAGAGTTTGAAAAATTCGTAGAGAATACAATTTCACATTCTTGCTAGCACAAGAAAAGAAAACTCTATTTCTCTCAATCTTGTTCTTTGTGTGTATTTTTATTGGAGGTTGGACAATTGGACAACTGTGAATTGCGGATCAAGATTGTTCAAGTTCAAGAAAAGTAAACGAGTTTGTAAAATTCAACAAAAATATAATTTTTTATCACAATTTTTCTCTAAATACAAAAAAGATTCTTGATGATGATTGAAAATTTTGTTTAATTTCCAATGGTAAATTCCCAACAAAACTTGCGTCAAATTGATTTGATTATAAGTAAATAGAAGCAGCCTCAGCAGGCTTGGTGTCCGTCCCAGAACATGGTAAGCAGCAAAATCTATTGCAGATATATCCATTCGATTCAAGTAAAAATGTGCGGTAAAGGGAAACTATTAATATTGCAACTAGAAACTGAGAAGCACCAGCAAAGCTTAGATCAATAGATGGCAGCTGAAACCACAAAAGAAATGCAAACATCATATGACAGTAGAAAGGAAACCTAAAAGTAGAACTCATATTGCTTCGATGAAAGCTAAGTTCGACTGATGAATAACTAATCTACAAGTCAGGTTAGGTATGTGATTTTACAAGCCGATTATCATCAAATATCTTCAGTCGAAGTCTGCCTAGAAAAATAACAAAGAGCATGATGCAGAACTTGCACCAATACGCATGGTCATAGATAAGTTCTCCCTTGTGGTTTTGGAAATAACTTCAAAAGTAGAAGCATTATTTTCATAGTAGCATTTTAATCATAATATTTGCACATAGCATGAGGAAATCTGAAATTTCAACAGTCTTGCTAACTAGCCCAAAACGTTCATCAAAATGTTGAAGCTTAACATATAATATGGAGAATGAGTCGTAATGTTACCGCTTAGCTCTAGAAATGGCAAATTCATACATAAGCAGCAATGACGACAATGTTGTATGTTAGTAGTGTCACTAAAAATAACATTGACCTTGATAGGAATGTTAATATTTAGTTTTAATTATGTTAAGAGTCGATAATCACAATCCAATAAATTAATAGAAACGAATTCATACCTGCAGAAGCCATTGTTGATATGAATAATAGTTGTAATAGCAGTCAAGATCTTCCTCTCCTTGTTCTTCACAAAAGTATTAGTTATCAATGGGGCAAGCCAATAAAAAACTTACGGAGAGGAGAGGGGATCTAGCCTTTATATTGAAAATAATTGAGCTGTCCCATTACGACTAGAATTCTAATAGGGTTTATTTTCGGCCCACATACTTTAAATTACCACATCAAATTAATTACAACCCGTAAGGTGTAAAATGCTCAATTGACCACTTAATAAATTTGGCCCAAACACAAATATTATTATGAGCCATACATCTAACCCGTAAAATTTGCAATCGAATGTGAGGCCCACATATGAAATTATTAATTATTCCAACATTCTCCCACTTGGACAAACATTTGATTGCCATAACAAAGTTTTAACACTTGGGTTAGACTACATAGGTGGTCACAAAAGTATAGCTCCAATGATGACACCTTATGTAACATGGTCCGGTCCAACAAGAATAATAACACCGAACATGGAAGTCATTACATCAATTAAGCAATATAAGACTATTCCATAGCTACAAATGTCAACATTCTTATCAACATGGGTCCCCATCTTTCAACCAATGTGGTAGTATGTGGTATGAACTTAGTACCAAATGTGATAAAAAACTATGCTAACTCATATCGATCCTCATAATGCTTCGAATCAAAATGAAGCCACGTCTCCAAAAAAGACTTATCTTATGTCTTTATACGTCATATTTCAAGATGCCAATAATATAAAAAGACATAAGTCAAATGCATCTTAAAATAGTTCATGGATAGGAGAAAATTTATTTTATTATCAGAAGGGGCTGTACCCGAAAAATATATGGATTGCCTACGTACCCCGTAAAGGGATTAAGCCCAAAACATAGTTCTTTACATATATATAACTCCCACTAACCAAAAATATCAAATATTTCCACAATGCCCATATTAGTAACATGTGTCTTAAAGGCTTTTGGAGCGAGTCCCTTAGTCAAGGGATCTGCAATCATTGCCTCTGTATTGATATGCTCTATTTTCGTCTACCCTTTTTTGACTCTGTCTCTAACAACTAAATATTTGATGTCAGTATACTTTGACCCACCAGAACTTTTATTATTCTTTGAAAAGAATACTGCAGCACTGTTATCAAAGTAGATGGTGATCGGTCTTGAGATGGAATCAACAACTTTCAAACCAAAGATGAAATTTCTTAACCAAACGGCTTGGACTGTAATCCCATAACATGTCACAAATTTAGCTTGCATAGTAGAAGATGCCACTGAGTCTGTTTAGCACTTTTTCAAGAAATGGCACCACCCGCTAATGTAAAAATATAACTTGAGGTTGATTTCAAATCATCTTAACATCCAGCAAAATCAAAATCTGAATATCCTACCACCTCAAGATGATTTGTATGTTGGAATGTAAGCATATAACTTTCAGTTTTCTTCAAATATCTCATAACTTTCTTAGCTGCTTTCCAATGCTCTTATCCTGGATTAGACTGAAATCTGCAAAGGACACTTACTGCGTAGGCTATATCTGATCTAGTGCAAACTTGAGCATACATCAAGCTCCCCACAACACTAGCATATGGAATCATCTTCATAGATTCCCTTTCTAACTCATTCCTTGGACATTTAGTTTTGTTAAATTTATCTCCTTTTATGATAGGTACATCACCAGATGTACAATTTTGCATATTAAACATTTCTAGAACAAGTTGTATATAAACTTTTTGAGAAAGTCCCAATAAGCCACTATTTCTATCACGATGTATTTCAATGCCAAGTACATAGGAAGCTTCTCCAAGATCTTTCATCTCAAAATTAGCAAACAACATTTTCTTTGTCTCATAAAGCAGCCCTAAGTTACTGGTAGTAAGTAGAATGTCATCAACATACAGTACAAGGAAAATAAAATTTCTCCCACTGGTTTTAAGATAAATGCATTGATCAATAGTATTTTCAACAAAACCAAGAGAGGTCACAACCTTGTCAAACTTCAAATACCATTGTCGAGATGCTTGCTTGAGACCATATAAGGATTTGTTTAACTTACACACCAAGTTTTCTTTTCCTTTCACAACAAAACCTTCAGGTTGTTTCATATAAACCATTTCAGAAAGATCTCCATTTAAAAATGTTGTCTTAACATCCATCTGATGAAACTTCAAATTGTAGTGTGTCACAAGAGCCATGATAATTTGAAAAGAATCTTTTGACGAAACAGGGGAGAAGGTTTCAACATAATCAATGCCCTCTCGTTGAGTGAAACCTTTTGCAACCAATCTTGCTTTCTTTCGTTCAACATTTCCTTTTGAATCTAATTTATTTTTAAAAATTCACTGTTATCTATAGCCTTTAGCATCTGGAAGAAGTTCAACAAGATCCCAAACTTTATTTCTTTCCATGGAATTCGTTTCATCTTCCATGACAGTTATCCATTTATTTGCCTTAGGACTTGTCAATGCTTGGTTATAGGTTACAGGATCAACAATAAGCCCAATATTAAAATCGCTCTCCAATAAATATGTAATATAATCACTGGGCAATGCAGATCTTCTTTCCCTTTGTGATCTCCTAACTTGTGGCTCAGGAACCGATTCAATCGCTATTTGAGGAATTGGAAATTTCTCCTGGTTCCTCGGTTCTTCATTAACAACTTCAATTGATTGAGAACCAACTACTTCTTGTATGACAAGAATTGGAACAACAACTTGATTAGGTTCAACAAGAATTTCTCTCAACGAGGAACTCCCACTATCTCCAAAATCGTCCTCTAGAAACTTAGCAGTAATGGACTCTACAATTCTAGTGCCGGGATTTGGACAGTAAAATTTATATCCCTTTTATCTATCCGGATACCCAATAAAGTAGCCAGGAGTTGATTTAGGGTCTAATTTCTTTTCAAATGGATTATAAATCCTAACCTCAACTGGACATTCCCAAACTTTAAAGTGAGTCAAACTTGACTTACGTTATGTCCATAATTCAAAATGTGTCTTTACAACAGCTTTACTTGAAACTGTGTTCAAAATATACATAGCCGTTTTTAAAGCTTTACCCCACAAATATTTAGAAAAATTTGTTCTACTCATCATACTTCTAACCATATCTTTTAGAGTTCGATTACGTCTTTCAGAAACACCATTTTGCTCAGGTGTCCCTAGCATGGTGTATTGGGGCACTATTTCACACTCTTGTAAAAACTTTGCAAAATCACCCATATTTTGGCTAGACTCGTCATATTTCTCATAGTACTCACCACCACGGTTAGACCTTACAACTTCGATACTTTTTCCACGTTGTTTCTCTACTTCCAGTTTGAAAACTTTGAATTTTTCAAGTGCATGTGATTTATTGTTAATCAAGTAAACATATCCATATCGTGAGAAATTATCAATGAAAGTTATGAAATATTTATTCCCACATATAGTGGAAGGCAAAGGTCCACTGATATCAGTGTGAATTAAGTCCAAAATTCCATTACTCCTAGTCGAAACCTTCATCGTAGACTTAGTTAACTTTCCTCTTATACAATCTACACAGGTGTCAAAATCAAAGAAGTCTAAGGAGGGAAGTATCTTATATTTTACTAATCTTTCCATTCTATCCTTAGAGATATGACCAAAACGCTTATGCCGCAACATAGAGGATGATTCACGAATTAAAATTCTTTTCTTTGATACATTGGTAACACACGAGATATCACCAAAAAGAGCCAAAGATAATTTATATAAACCATCACATAAAATGTCATTTCCAATCAAACGAGAATCATTAAATAACTCAACCATTCCATTACCAAAATTAAATGTAAAACCACAAGCACAGTTTCGAAATAGAAATTAAATTCCGTCTAATTTGCGGTACATAAACTGTATTTTTCAAAACAAAATAAAAATCAGACTCTAAAGTCAACTTCACTACTCCTATGAATTCAACTTTCACTTGAACTCTATTTGCAACGCTCAATCTTACTTCATTCTCACTTAGCCTCCGTTTGCTTGTGAACTCCTACAAGGAATTCACAATATGAATACTAGCTCCCGAGTCTAACCACCAAGAATTCAAAGGCACATCTACTAAAGAAGACTCAAAACAAACTAAGGTCAAGGGAATACCTGGAGAACTCTTCTTCTTTTCCAACAAAGTCTTGAACTTAAAACAGTCTTTCTGTCAGTGACCCTTCTTTTTACAGAACTTGCATTGATTATTTTTCTTTACAACTCCTTTGGGACCACTAAAATTTTTATTCTGCTGACTTCGGTGGGACTTATTACCCTTACGAAACTTATGTTTATGATTATGAGAATGCCCCTTATTCTGCGATGGTTAAAAAGCTAATTGCACAGTTTCAACAGTTTCACGGCGCATCTTATACTCTTCTTGGGCACACACTGCTATGAGGTCATTCAAATTCCATTTATCCCGCTGAGCATTGTAAGCAACCTGAAGCTGATTAAACTTGCTAGAAAGGCTATTCAAAACATGATAGACTAGGAAAGGCTCCGCAATGGGAATGTCAAGAGCCTTTAGCTTAAATGATATATTTATCATTTTCGTGACATGCTCCCTAACACTACTTGTGCCATCATATTTCATGCTCATCAATTTATCCATCATATCCCCAGTTTCGGCTTTATCAGACTCAATAAATTTTTTTCCTATGACATCCATAAAACTTTTGGCATTTTCATTATAGGGATGGCACCTAGAATGGAATCAGACATCAGTCGCTTAAATGAGTTTCAAACAGAGTTTGTTAGCCCTTTCCTACTTTTCATGCTCGGCTAAATATTCAACGGTACTCTTATCTGTGAGTTTCTCAAGCTTTTTCTCCATTGCAAAATCCAAGCCCAAAAGACCAAGTGCTATTTCTACGTCTCGTTTCCATCTCACATAGTTATTCTCAATCAAAATTTCAATAGCAGACAATTGATTTGAAAGAGATGAGGCATTATAAATTGTGGAAACATAATATCATCCAAACGTAATGCATGCAATCAAATGGATGATATAATATCCAACTAATTAATATGGGCTATTAATTAGATAATTCGTAATTTAAGTCGAAACATATGAATTTTATTACGGTAAGAGCCTAAGTGCATCATCATAAAGTCACCTTTGGATCGACAATACAACATGTTATAAGGTACTCTTAAAACACATCATGTAGCCAGTTAACAAAATTGCACTGATTTTCGAAACACTAACACCTTTGGGCAGAAGGAAATTTCTAAATCAAAATAAGCTCGTTAACTGTTTTATGCCATTTTCCAAAAATATTACATATAATAACACTTTTGGACAAGATATTATATGCAATAAATCAAAAGTTGTTGGGCAAAAATATATGCATTTTTATTGTAGAGAAAATCGAACAAATAATAATGAGTGTTCCACTTTGACAGCTACCACCCATTTTTATTTCAAAATATTTCTCTCATAGTGGGAAAACAAGAATCGTCTCAATGCCCATGAAAAATTCATTCACAAAACAGTAATTATGTAACAAATTATAATTGTCAATTGATGAAAGGTAAAAATTCATATGTGATTGAGAAACGAAATTTGCAACAAAATTTTAGTATACATAAAAAAATTGAAATTTGGGCGCACAAATAATGGCAACATTTAAATGCATAAACATTTTAACGAAAAATATAAAAGTAGTCAATCAAATTATTATTATTATTATTATTATTATTATTATTATTATTATTATTATTATTATTATTATTATTATTATATTTTAATCAGGTCAATTATCAATTAAAGTTTTAATTTGGTCAAAAATAAAATGTTAGGGTTAAAAGTTTAGAAGTTCAAATTTAAGAGCCCCTTATTGAAAATTGCACTCTGACCCCATAATTAAAGTTTTTATTTTTTTTAATAACAATCAACTACTCATATTAAACACCACACAATTCTTCAATTAAAATTGATGCAAAAACAAAGGCCTCCAATGGAAAGTGGAAGAATTTGGAAGCCATACTGCGGAAGACGGATTCACGCATTATATATATATAAGGAGGAGAGAGAGGGACACTATAAGCATTTGTTGTTCCTGCTTGTGGGTTACTCAACCACGTGAAGGAAATAGGAATTAATTCAATGACACATTGGTAACCATAAATCTACGTACGTGTTATACAATGAACTATACATTACACATATAATTTTAATGTATGCACACAAGACATTTTTCAAAGTGAGATAAGAAAAAATTTCATGAAGAATTTCGATCTTAACATGTTGCTCTGATACCAATTGTTAATATTTAGTTTTAATCATGTTAAGAATCGATAATCACAATCCAATAAATTAATAGAAACGAATTCATACTTGCGGAAGTCATTGTTGATATGAATAATAATTGTAATAGCAGTCAAGATTTTCCTCTCCTTGTTCTTCACAAAAATATTAGTTATCAACGGGGCAAGCCAATAAAAAACTTATGGAGAGGAGAGAGGACCTAGTCTTTATATAGGAAATAATTGAGTCATCCCATTACGACTAGAATTCTAATTAGGATTTACTTCCTGCCCACATACTTTAAATTACCATATCAAATTAATTACAACCCGTAAGGTGTAAAATGTCCAATTGATCACTTAATAAATTTGGCTCAAACACAAATATCATTATGAGCCATACATGTAACCCGTAAAATTTACAATCGAATGTGAAGCCCACATATGAAATTATTAATTATTCCAACAAGGAATACAGAAGCATAATATGCATGCGAAGGACCTATACCAAAGCGATATCAATATCCTTTGATACTGACGTGCCATCAGAGGAATGGAAAACAGAACGGTTCTTAAGTGATAACTATGTGAAAGATTTGAAGCTCACCATGTTGTTCGAATGATGACATTAAAGCCAATGGGACTAAGAAGCAATTGTAATTCCACCTGCTTTGATTATAGCATGATGTGAGCGAATTATTACACAAATCTTCGAGAAAAGAGTTCAAAATCTTCCGCTACAGCCATTCAGAATAGAGAGAGCTTGGATTAGTAAATGAGAAAAAAAAAACACATATTTTTGTTTTAATATATGACTCACATAAAGTTGAACACATGTATACTAAAAAAGCATGGACGATGCCGGAGCAGAGTGCACCGAATGGAATGGAGCGTAACGACGACATCAATCTTTGGGGCTTATAATTTACTACAAACAAAGACGCTGAATGCCCATGCAGTACGGTACAAGGCTATTTTTGGATTTTCCATTATATCTTGTGTGGGCTAGGGCTAGGGCTAGGGCTAGTGTATATATGTTTGTTGTAACTCTATTATTTTCATATAGTGAATATCAACTCCCCTTTGCTCTCATGGATGTAGGCCTACTATCGAACTACGTACATCTGTTCCCTTTTTTTCTCACTTTGTTGATTAGTTTATAATGTTTATAATTATTGCCACACATAACAATATTTGATACAAATTCACTGCAAACAAACACAACCATTGATTTTATTATTCGAATCGATATAACAGAGAACATGAGGGCTAGTTTATCTACACGAACATTTTTACCTCAAATTCGATAATAATAATAATAATAATAATAATAATAATAATAATAATAATAATAATAATAAATCTTATCTTCCCAAATAGCTAATGAACATTTGAAGTAATCAAGTTAAAAGTGAATTTTTATTTTACAAATACCTAATGAATAAATGGTGGGGATTAAAATTAGATTTTTTAGTAGATTGTAATAGAAATTCTTGAAATTTATGGTTAACAAGTTCTGGAACTCATAAAAGATGTGGTTAATGTTGATTCTTTGACTTTGACTTTGACTTAGATTAAAATCTTTAATCCGTATCAAATGGGCTCGTGATATTACTAATTTGTGCAGCAATCTAAGAGAATTGCAGAGGAATATCATTGAAATTCAATTTTACGTGTTGCCTGCCATAAAAATATCTGTATTCGGGATTTATTTTCTTCACCAGTCGGTTTCAGTTTAGCTTAAAAAATTGTATCTCAAAGTGGACACCACATTATAAAATGCATTATTAACTTTTATCGGTATTTCAACGGCACATTCCTTTAGCTTTTTTTTTTTTTTTTTTTAATAAAAATTTACTAAAAATTGTTTTTTAACAAAATAAAAAAAGGGCTGGCGAAGAAAAGTTGCTGAAAATCAGATTTTTTTAAACTAGTTTCCGCATTAAAACTCCTTAATTATAAGTTGTTGAGCTGATTGCAGTATTAATGAATATCTTTGACAAATTTGTGCTTTTCACATGAATGAATGACTTTAAACTAATTTGATCGTTTGTAAAAAGTAACCGTTTTTATGAATCACTTGCCTTGCAAGTCACTTTGATCAGTATAAATATACTGTTTCATTCTACGGCGGAGTGATCAAATCAATCTACATCAGGATCATTTTACCTGGCTATACAGCAACTGTTAATTATCAGGTTTGAATTAATTCCCATTAATTTTATAATTCCGCATTATTTATTTATTTATTTATTTTTGTATAGCACTGTTTTGAATTAAGAGGGTGAAATGAATTTAATGAACATGTCAATATATCTTAAATTGTTTATTTATCTCTGTTGAACATTTCTTAGTGGAAAAATTCTCCTATATTTTGGCGATTTTTTTTTAAATTGAAATATAGGTTACACATAATTTTATAAGAAACCTTCTCGAATGAATTAGTTTGTAAAAACTCAATTGAAATTTGGATTACATGTTCTAAGATTAAATTTGACATCCGATGAAGCTTTTTCAACAAATTCAAGTTATAGGAATTTTTCAATCTGATCTAACTAGTCAATAATCCTCTTCATGCCCACGTGATGCTAAAAGATAAGTCATCAATATTTTTTTTGCTCACGATTATCTATCACACAGTTTAACTAATTTTGGATCGTCGATTTTATAAAAGTTTTTTTTTTCTTTTTTTCCCTAGAAATGTAAATCTGTGCACAAGTAGGGTTAAAAGTGGTAAATAGTCGTTAAAGTTCTCATTCAGTTGTTTACCGATCAAAGAGGTAGAATTTTTTATAAATCATCCATTGGACTTAGGCAGGCAGTTGCCTCGATCAGGATAATGGAGGGGTTTAACTAATCTTGACAATATCACACGTAATTCAGTATAATGAATCAATTCGATTCAATTAATTAGACCATCAACACATATACTACATGTTTGCTAACCTTAAGAATATTACTTATATAAAAAAAAAAAGTAAATTAACATTCCCTAAAATAAATAAAAAAAAAATTTTGTCTATAAAGGGTGAGTGGGTGGGCGGGTGGTGGGGATTGCTTAAAATGTAAAGCCAAATACGGCCTAAACAAGTTCTATTAATTTCCTTCAAGCGGAAGTTTCAGTCTCTACCAGGTAAAGTAGTAAGACTACTGGTATTTAGGACCACCAGTTCTTTCCGCGTTGAATCCCATCATTCTGTATTTATATATGTATATTGTAGCAGAGAAGAGAAGAGGAGCAAATAAAAAATAAAAAAAAATTGCTTCCGGCGTAACCCAACTGCAATCTGAATTATAAATGAATGCGTGCAAGCTATTTGTTCATAATCTATACCCACCACCACCACAATTTCTTGGGGTGCTTAACGGTTTCGATTCACTTTAAGCTTCTTCGTTCCTTATCAGCCTCAATCTTTGTCTTTGCACCATTACATTTATTCCTTTATATATACACAATCATTTTCTTCTTTTTCTATAAACTCGTAACTACGTATTTAGATTATCCAATAAAATCTCTTTTTCTGTCTTGGAGTACTGTTTATCTCGGATCTATTTCAATCAAGGTTTTGATTCTCCAGTCATTTTCTATCAGGTATCGCTTTCTATCTCTGTCTGGATTTGATATTTCTATTTTAAGTTCTGGTTGGGATTCTGTTAATTTCTTGCTGATTAGCTAGATTTTGTCATTTGGGAACTTGAATGTGCACTTTCAAGATAACAAGATTGTTTAATAAATTGCTCTTTCTTTGTATTTCATCCGTAATTTAAGTAATCCAGCCTTAACCTAGAAATTTGAAGTTCTGGGTAACTTATTATGGAACTGTGAAGATCGGAACAATTGATTTATGTTTGTATTTCATCTGTATTTTATGTGATGCAACGTTATAGATTTAATGTCGGATTTCTCAATTTTGTTGGGGAACTTGATTATTAAACTTTAGGGATCAGAAGATTGATGGAACAAATTGAGGGATTTTTGTAATTTATCTGTAATTATGTATTGCAGCCTTAAACAGAGAAAATTTAAGTTGGGTTTCTCAATTTTTTCGGAGCTTGATTAATTGATGCTTTATTCATTTATTGCATGTGAAATTTATGAAACGCAACATATATCATAGAAATTTAAAGTTGGGTTTCTCAATTTTGTTTGGATATATAAATCAGATTTGGGATCATGGGAAGCCATATGAGCAAGAGGCCTGGGGAAACTTCGAGTGCAATCAACAATCTGCAATTAGCAACTGATCTGAATTCATATGAAGATGCTTGCAGGGTCGACGTAGATTTACAGTCCTTTGATAGAACTCTCCAAGCACGAACCAACAACGTTATCAATGCTCTTGCTGTCGGGGTTGAGGTTAGAGCCCTGTCGTTTGATTCCTTGAAGGAAGTCACAGAATGTCTGTTGGAGATGAATCAGGAGGTTGTTAAAGTTATCTTGGATTGTAAGAAAGACATATGGAAGAATCAAGAATTATTCGAGCTAGTTGAGGAGTACTTTGAGAATAGCCTCAAGACTCTAGACTTCTGTACTGCATTGGAGAAGTGTTTAAAGCGTGCTCGTGATAGTCAATTGCTTATTCTTGTGGCGCTTCAACAATTTGAAGAAGAAGCCAAGGCGGAAGGGAACATTAAGTACACTAAGACATTGGAGGAGCTGAAGATTTTCAAGAATGCTGGTGACCCTTTCACAGAAGAATTCTTCCAAATTTTTCAATCTGTTTACAGGCAGCAACTGCACATGTTAGAAAAGTTGCACATGCAAAAGGGCAAGCTTGATAGGAAGCTTAAATCTATCCATGCTTGGAGAAAGGTCTCAACCGTTATATTTGCAGCTACATTCGCGGCTGTTCTAATTTGCTCGGTGGTGGCTGCTGCTGTGGCTGCACCACCTGTGGCTGCTGCTCTCACCGCTGCAACTTCCATTCCGTTAGGATCAATGGGAAAGTGGATTGATTCCCTTATGAAGAACTATGAAGATGCAGTCAAAGCTCAGAAAGATATCCTTACCTCTATGAACGTGGGCACTTTTGTAACTATTAAGGATTTGGACAGCATTAGGGTTCTAATTGATCGTTTGGAAATCGAG
>NC_036239.1:1231214-1234375 GCF_002742605.1 Olea europaea var. sylvestris
AAGGAGAGAAAATGGAAAAAAAAAAAAAAAAAAATTTTTTTTTAAAAGGGGGGGGGGGGGGGGATGGGGGAGAGGGAGAGAGAGGGAGAGAGAGAAAGGGCAGCAAATATGGAGAGATGTGAGAAATGTTGTGAAATTTTTAGGTTTGGGTTAAAATTGTTACTGATTCTTTGTACTTATATTTTTACCTTGAAATCCTTCAAAATCTATCAAAATCTATCTACTTAATGAAATCTTTTAAAATCCACCAGTTATGAGGACATCTAAATTTCAAAACTTCCTATTAAAATCTATGTTGAGTACACCTAAATTTATAAGTATTTTTAGAAATCTAGATTGGGGACACCTATATTTTAATGAATTATATTTAAATCTGAATTGAGGATACTTCAATTTATATGGAGTTTTAAAATCCATCAAACTCTAGATTGAAGACACCCCCCTTAGAGATTTTGATAAAATTGATAGACTCTATACAATATATGATTAAAAGTAAATTTGATCAATTAAAAAATTGATAAGCACCTAGGAATTCTAGCTAAAATCAGTTGTATTTAATTTCAGTTTAGGTGCCATTAATTAATAGATTAAATTAAATTAAATATATGGATAAGCACCAATTTAATTGTACATGTTTTCTCTCTATACATATATGTAGTTCACTTTTAGACCCTCCCCCTCTCTTCTTCTCTCCTCTCTATGTAATTTTTGTCTCCCATGACGAACAGGAAATCATACGATGTCTATGCCGGCATTGGACAACCCACTTTTACAATTGAACCTCCCAGTGACGACACTGACTATCGGCGAGGTAAGTGATTGCCTAAGACCCTACTTTGATAAGAGTCGCAAATTATGTAAGATTAATTGGTTGATTGAAGAAAAACGAAAATTATATCATGAAATTCTTTATGATAAAATTATCATATGCAAATACGAAATACTAATAAAAATTGAAAATACAAAAATCTTTAGAAAAACATATAAATAAGATAGAACTTACCACTCACATTTATTTATCACATAGATATATCAAAAACGTTGCTTTCTCTTTCTATGAATAATTTATTCATTTTATCTTCCAAACTTCATTTTTCCTTTCTTAACCAAATAAAAGGTCTATTTGCCTTTTAAAATTCCACGTATAGCAGATAATTTTTATTTTATTTTTTATTAACCCAACAAGAAATAAATTATTTCCTTTTGAACTAAAATTTTGAATATTCAATTTAGTAGATTGATTTGTTCTCCTTGCGATTCTTACACAGGTTTCTTTCTTTCTCCCTTAACTGTAAAACATATACCACCGAGTACATATGTTTTATTATTATTGTTTTGATTTAATCTCATGATAATAGCCTTTTTAGATATTTGTTGAATGTACTTTAAATTTATTAAATTTTTTGTTTGTGTTCATACTTCTTATTTTTAAGTTAATTTCTTCTAAATTCATATAAAATTAGAAGCTTATTTGTATTTAATAGTTATTTTCATTAATTTGTTACACTATTTATCACAGTTAATATTCTCCACTTTTGTACATAAGTCATCCAAATACATATTCAATTTTGTTTGAGATAGTTGCATTGAGAAAATGATCAAAGAAATGAACCCCTTTGCATTATAGTGTATTTTTATTTGCTAAACTTCACTTATAATTTCTATTGCATGTTTTGTAAGTATTATGCCCTAAATTCAATCGATTTTGGATATAAACACTTTTAATATATATAGTTGAAGTGATTTATGACAGATCTATTATCTAATTAATATTCAATTGAATTAAATAGTGAAGTCCGTAGATTCAAATTTTAGTAATTTATTAATTACAAGAAGTTGTGATTGTGATATACAAATTACATATAATTGAATCTTAAATCATCTGTGGTCGTAAGTAATGACGAGATACGGATATCGTTATTACGAATAGACCATTAGGTGTAGCATTTCTTACTTACGAAGTAAGTAACTGATCTCACAAGTTAAAATGTGGTGACACTTAAATAAACACGTGGATGTGTTGTTATAGAACAGAATATTGGAGACCCGCTAAAAAATTCTACATTGATAATTATCTGAGTATCAGTGGTTAATCTCTAACGTTCAGTAGTTGAATTAATCCTTTAACTTGTGGTCAACATAGTGCCTTATATGAGGACAGTCATGCTTTGACAGTGTTGGATGTTGTTCTGCCAATAACCGCTAATACGATATCGTTCGAGTATGTCAAGAATCGTATGAAAGTTGTAAATGACCAATAGAGAATTTGTCACTCTTAGATAATAAGAGATTATGATCTGCATTTCATTCAATTAAGTCTATAACGAAATCCTTGGCCAAAGTGTACTCAGAAGTCTAAAAGTAGTGATGGCGCTCGACTTACCCTTTAACCCACGAGCTCGGCTAGATCTCGTGAGGAGCCGAGTTCACGAGTGGCTCGTGAGCTCGTGATTTTTTTAATTTTTTTTTTTTGGTAAATTGAACGTTTTGGACATTTCTTTTAAAAAAAATTAAAATTTTTTGACAAGGCTCGTGGGCTCGACGAGCCGAGCCGCCCACGAGCCTGATTTTGACAAGTCAAGCGGCCGAGCCAACTAGCCGCTCGGCCCGTTTGACATTCCTATCTAAAAGGTAGTTTTCGACTTATATAGACTTAATAGTGGAATGAAAGATATGATCGATAATCGAGATTGACACACTTCCATATATCGTAACTGATCGGATCATATTGACAAAAGGATTATAGTTTTACGATAAACGAAGGAGTTTGACTTTGTCATACCACATAACATTGACCGTCACATGTATTGCCCTGACATATTTTTAGATTTCAATCTGGAACGGCGAACGTGAGTTGGTGATAAATTAAAAGGGTGTTTTAATTAATCGATTTTGATTATATCAAAATAATAATTCACATCGTTAGGTATCGTAATTGGAAACCTAATGGGTCGCACACAAAAGGATAACTGAAAGATTGTGATTTGTCAGTTAATTAATTTAAAAACTATTGGATAAATTAATTAATTGAGTTGCTTATTTATAGGCCGAGTTAATTAATTGAATTAATTAATTTACTGATCGAATTTAATTAAATGTGTTAATTAAATATTGGACCGGGTCAGATCAAGCCCGTTTGGGCTTATATAAATAAGTGACTA
>NC_036239.1:1236672-1245510 GCF_002742605.1 Olea europaea var. sylvestris
TTCTCCCCAAAGATTTGAAAGAGCACCTGACACAATGAATATGGCATTGTCAAATCACTCTTCTTTCAGCTACACTGCTAGATTCAGATGACTCTGGTGGAGTAATCTCATAAATTATTCCCGAAGACTAAACAAAAAATTAAAAGCAATAGAATCATACTCTCGACCTCTATCATTTCTAAATCTTTTGAATTTTCTACTGAATTGATTTTGAACTTCTTGAAGGAAATTTTTGAATTTATCAAAAGCATCACTTTTATTTTTCAATAAATCAATAAACAAATATAAGTGTATTTTGAAAAACCATCAATAAAAGTGATAAAATATATGTTCCCTCCACGAGTTAAAATTCCTTCAAATTCACAAAGATAAGTATGAATTAGTTCTAAGAATTCGGTATTTCTTTCAACACTTATATGAGGCCTCTTAGTAAATTTTGCTTGATTGCAAATTTCACAATTTTTGAAATCATTTTTTAGTCTTGGGAATAATCTTAAACTACTCATGATTTTCACCTATCTACTGTTTATATGACATAATCAAGCATGTCAAAAATTCACAGAAAAAAGGCATGAAAACAAAAGTAGATGCTTTATTATTCTCAATATTCAACTTGAACATTCCATCACAAGTATAACCCTTACCCACAAATAAACCTTTTGTCAATCACATATTGATCAGATTTCATAGTCTTTTTGAAGTGAGACTTGTTCAGAAGAAAACTTGACGTCAAATTCTTCTTCATTGACGATGCTTGTAAAACATCTTTCAAAGTTAGCACACGTCTAGATGTGAATTTAAGTTCAACCTAACCAATCCCAATAATCTTGATTTTGCTAGAATCACCAAGCATGATGGTTTTCTCTTCCTCGAAGAGAGTGTAATTCTTGAATCAATCTTTATCATAGTAGACATGTCAATTGGCACAAGAATTTGTACACCATCCTTCATCATACTGTTTTTTCCTAAATTCTGCAATTTTAAGCAATATGCCCAATTTTGCCATTGACAAAAATTCATTTTAAATTTAATTTTGGGAAGGAGGGCCTTTATTCTTATTTTTCTGGTTCGGGTTTCCCAGATGTGAGGTTTACCATAAATTTGCACATATTTCTTTCTTAATTTCAACTGATTAATTCTAGAAAACTAATTATTGGCAAGTGATTATTTGCGTCAAATAAATTTACTTTCATGCTAGAATGTCCGTTGCTTTTTTGTGTTATCAATGCATTTTGGCCTCTAGCTTCCTCCTCTACGTGGATGCGAGCGATAAAGGTCTCCATGAACGTCTCTTTCTGCTTGTGGGGCATTTACTTTTGGAACACTCTCCATGATGATGGTAATTTGTCAATGATTGCAGCCACAATAAGGTTGTTCCCAATTTTTGATGCCTTCATATCTAACTTCTGCCACAATCATTTGAAAATCTTGTGCTTATTCTGTCATAGATTTTCTATCCACTATTTGCTAGCAAAAGAAGTGACTAGTAGTGTACTTCTTTGCACCGGCTTCCTTGGTATCATATTTATTCTATAAAGCTTTTCACATTTTCTTTGCAAAGGAGTAAGTAGTATTGTAATAATCATAAAAAATTATCCGCTAAGCAATTCAAGATATAACACCAACAATTATATTCATCTCTATTATATTTTTTCCACCTCCCCTTAATGAGTTTGAAGTTCCTCTCCGTTCATATTGTCGGTAAAGACCTTGTTTGGATTCTTTTTAGTAAGAACGTAAGAGACTTTGAGAAGGCTAAGGTAAAATAGAACTTTGCTCTTCCACCACTTTAAATGGGTTCCCTTAAAACAAAAGGCCTTGTTGAGATCTCCGACGTTGGCAACAGACTTCTGAGGTGCTAACTTGATATATTTGAATCTCCTCAAAATTGTTGGTGAAATTTCAATAATAGAAAATGAAGTTACAAAATAATTAGGAAAATAACGAAATCAAACGGACTGATTTTGATTTGCACTGGCCGTCTGCCACATTTTGATTTGCACCTTGGGGACCCACTTTTTCCAGCAATCAGGTGGCATAGAATAAATGGTTCTCTATAGCCCAGATATCTTTGAAAAGGCTGGTATAACTAGAGACACAGATAAACCACTCGCCACAGTGGCCGTAGGATTCACAAAAACAATATTTATTCTAGTGACCGTATTTTTTCTAGACAGGATCGGACGACGGCCGTTGCTAATCTTTAGTGTCGGCGGGATGATTTTATCTTTAGTCGGCCTAGGATCTGGGCTGAAAATTATTGATCATTCGGAACATAAGCTTGTTTGGGCTATAACTGTGTATTACCTCTATTTTGTGTTATGTGGCCTTTTCTCAATTGGGATGGGTCCAATTGCATGGTTCTACAGTCAGAATTATTTCCAATGAAGCTAAGGGCCCAAGGGTGCAGTAAGGGAGTGGCAGTGAATCGGGTCACAAGTGGGTTACTTTCAATGACGTTTATATTTTGTACAATGGCATCTCAATTGGCGGGACTTTCTTGTTGTATGCAGGGATTGCTGCAGTCGGATGTTTGTTTTTATATACTTTATTTCTCAAGAATAGGGGTAAAACACTCGAGGAGATGGAATCGTTGTTTGGCACTTTTTTTAAGTGGAGATCTAGTTCGAGGGAATTGAAGAAGGAAAAGGTTGAGATCGACAATACCAATTACCATATCCAAGTGGAGACATGGAGCAGAGCTATTTGATGAGCAACTGTTTAATGCATATATGAAGTGGAAATAAAAAGAATAGTGCAATCTAACACCATTAGTGCTACAACACATCAGTCTAGGTGGAATTATGAGACTCATTTAGTTGTACGTCACATTTAAAGGTATTTAGTATCATTTAAATTTATTTTGTAACACCAATATTGTTAAATAGTATTACACAAATCACTTTATTTAATTGAATAGGTCGAGATAGTTATAAAAGTCGTGAGAGCATTTTTTTTTTTTTTTTCAGTGGGTTCAAGTTCGTAGACTGTGGTTTATGATTTTTTTATTAAATTTTTTTATTTTTTATTTATTTTATTTTTTGTATCTATAGTTAAAAGATGGGAAAAGAGGAGACTGTTTGGTGAGCTGAGTGCCATTGATTGATTGTGGCAAGCATCGTAAACCACGGGAGCTACATTTTTCTACCGTTTGACACGTAGGTGGGGTCCACTTTTGCAGTAATTATTGACTGCACATATTGCAAATTATCAAAATTGCCATGTTTTAAAGGAGATGGATTTTATGTGGAGGGCACATTGGTACTTTCACTTAATTTAGTTAAAAATTATATCTCCCTCTATGACAAAACACTGGTATAACAACTTTAATTTGGCTAAAAATTTGCTTCAAAATGACTCCAACGCAAGCTTTTATCATTAGTTTACAGAAGATTGGCTCATACAAATTCATCGTAATGATTAACCTAGCCAATTTTTTCAGAAAATTTCCATAACAACGCAATATTGTCAAGTAAAAGTTCATTCCATAAGGAGTTCTATAGATTGAACCGCTATTGCAAGTTGTAACTAAAAAAGCGTCCACACATCTTGTTATATACGAACTCCAATATTTGCTTCTTCAAATGGCAAGCACAACTTCCCGCATCACGATCCAGAGGAAGGCTGAAAGCATATCCTCTAATTTTTTCAAAATAATTTTTGGAGGGTTCATAACTAGCATTAGATAGGCTTAATATGCTTTTGAAGTGAATAATTTGCTCACCTATTGATAAGGTTTTATTTTCCCTTTAAAAATCTTATTTTTTTTCCTTGTAGAGTGTAATTGATCATAAGCACTTGATCCTAAGGGCGGGCATGGGTCAAGTTCAAACACGACTTGATAATGGAATTGATAGTTTATATTGGATGAAATCTCGATTTAAAATCGAACCGACGAAAGGAATAAATTGACCTGATCGACAAAAGAACCAAAAGTTCGTATTGGATGAAATCGAACCAATAAGAAGAATAAACCCACTTGAGTTAGTTCAAATTGATTCGATTTGTCAACTACAAGAGATTTTCCATGAAAATCAAACCTACCCCTCAAATCATGGTTTTCGGGTTGGTCCCCTAGCCAGTCCGAAACTAAATTGACATCCCTCAAATTGTGGTTTCTGACTTGTCGGACTTCAAGGGGACTTTTTCTCCGCCGAATAAGCAAGGTCTTCATCTTGGGCGAGTAAAATAGCATCTGATATATTACTTTCAGTGACGAAAATAATTTATATTAACTAATCCCAAAATCACTTGTCATCCATATTTCAACTTTTACCTACAACGGAAAAATAATTAACACATTGTTATGCATGGCCAAAAAGCCCACCAAACACCTAACATATATAGTAGTGGAGCCGGACATTCTTTATTGTAGTGTCAAAAATTAAATTTTAAATAATTTTTTCAAATAGTATTTTTCTCTTAAACACTTGTTTTAACTAGAGATGTCAAACAGGTCGCGCGGCTCGTTAAAACTCGACTCGTGGACAGCTCGAGCTCATCATTTAACTTAGGGATGTCAAACAGGTTGAACGACTCGTTAAAACTCGACTCGTGGGAGGCAAGGGTTAGTCAAGTGACAAGCCCAAGCCTGAGCCCGAGCCCGAACCGAATAGGGGGCTCAATCCCACAAGCTCGCACCCGAGCAACGAGCAGAGCTTGTGGGTTAAAGGGCCAAGTCGGCTCTGCTCGACCTATTGTCATCCCTAGTTTTACCAATATTTTACTCTATTTAAAATTTATGATTATTCAGTTATTTTTCATAATTGCCTGACATGAAATTCAATAAATAAATGAATGCTAAGATATTCCAAATAATAATTTCAATTATAAAAGTAAAATCAATTTCAATAGGCAAATGAAAAAGTTCCAATTTTATTTAGATCATAATAGAAAACAACAAGTTCCTTAAAAATAAAAATTCGACGATGAATTATAATTTTCAAATAAAATTTAAAACCACTAAGCTTGAGAAAGTCATTGCTTACTTTGGAAGTGTGATTAAAATCAAAACTTGAAATTGACAAAATTGTCTTAAAAAAAGTACAATTACCGAAATTACATATTTACATTATGAATTTCATGATAATGGATAAACATACTAAAAATAAACATTTAAATAGAAAAACTAATAGAAGACGTAATGACACTGTAAAATTATAAATTAAGAATTTAATTTATGAAGTAAAAAGCACGAAAACATTTTTTTAACAAATAAGTTTGTAGAAATGCTCAATACTGCATGATTCCAAGCATATACCTCAATAAAATTAATTTTAAAAAATGACATATCTAGATCCTGAAGAAAGGAGTGAGACTTGAAGCTTGAGAAAAGTTTGAAGTCGAAATTTCAAAGGAAAAACTCGTGCAAACAAGGAAAAGGGTCAAAAAATTTAAGATAAAAAATTCCAGAAATTTTTGTGGTTCAGCTGACTGCACCACGTGCATCCACCCCTGCACAACACGTTTAATACGTAATACGAGAAGAAAAACTTATGGTAAATAAAGTTTTGAACTGAGCTGTATATACAAAAGTCCTTTGCACAGAATTTGACCAAACAACACATAACATGGAATGAGTGGATGATTTTTTGACATTATTTTATGAAAAATGTTAAAGATCCCAGGATAAAATCCCAGGATTCCATCTAGGGGCCAAGGTGCTGCCGATGTAAAAGCACGGGCCTCACGTGTGTGAAGATCTAGGGTCGAGGTGGAAGCACCTCGACCCAGGAACGGAAGTCGGGACACCTCGACCCTAGAACGGAAGTCGGGATTTTATCCCGAGTTCTAAAGCATAACTCTTATTTTATCAATCACATGGGACCCACCATGTGAGTAATCTATCGACTTCTGCAGCCTCCTTGTTGTATAAAGGGCTTGAACCTAAAGTTTTTATTCAATTCATAGTTCATTTAAATACTATTTTTAGCATTACGTGGTCAAAGCCCCAATCAACAACCATCCATACTTACTTGGTAGTGTGGTCCAATTGTACAAAGAGTAAATACTAAATTAAGTCAGAATACGCAACACAAGATGGACTTTTGCAGTGTCCCAGTGGACTGGATATTCATTTATTTATTTATTTATATTGTCGCATAAATTTGACTCGTTGGCCCAAATAATGAAATCAGATATCAATAACCCAGAGGAATATACGTCTAAGAGATTTCTTTGGCTCTTCTCTAGTGAGAGCTTTTTCAATTCTTTTTCTTTTTCTCAGATTTTCTTCTTGTTGTCTCTAATTTATATTTTGTATGTGCAATTAAAACTATTATTCTCTTATGAATATTCACGACATCAAGTCCTTTTTAACTCAAATTATCGTTTGAAACCTAAAATTTTAATTTTTGACTCATATTCATTTTATTTCAATTCAATATATAGCCCCTGTTTGAAACCCTTTCTTTAGAAAATATTCATTTTTAACAGTGTTTTGACATCATTTCAATTACATATCCTTTCATAACATAATATTACACGCAAATCTAAAACTTTTTCTAATTTTTTAACCACATATTTTCCATTAACATACCATTTAAAAATTTAATTTTTCCCTTAAAATAGGGCTCAAACAAGGGCATAGTTGAGATGAATTGCATTGTATATTGTGCAATTTATGTTCATATCTATAATAACAATAAAGATTGATGTTACCAGCTTCATATTATTGCCCCCTAATAACAATATTTATGAGCCAACTCACCAACCAATTTCAAAGTTAATTGATTATCTTTGGATCTTTCAGTCAAAAACGACTGTTTTTTATTTTAATTTTTTAATTTTTTTATTATTTTTTGCCCAATCGACGATACCAAAAGTCCCCAACTTGTGGGCATATGACGTCGGTATTCATCAGCAACGAGGCCAAGCTGTCATTTTCATGAAAATGGCATCTAATAATGTTCAACTGCACGTGAAATGGACTCTGCGACTGTTGACATCTAAAATTTCAAGGTTATAATTGCACCTGGAACCCACAATATTTGAAAACCCTACTTTTGTTACGCCCTAAAGGCCAAACCACTTGATCTTTGTTTGGTTGTGACAAAGTAGGTCATATTTATCAGTGTGAAACAACTAAGTCAAAAAAATGATCTAAAGATCTACCTCAGAAAATTATAGAAAGTTGTCGGCATTGTGTCGAGACTATATGAGTTGATATAATAAATCAAGCAATAGAGCACGAATTTTTTGTCGAGACGATATGAATTGATATGCAGGGACCCAATTTCATAATATCGTGATTTACGCACTAATTGAGTATGTTCTACCTATTATTACGAGAATATGATTCAAACCATATCATATATTTAACACAGAAACACGGTTGAACGCGATATCCTCCCTGATCTTCCCAATTAATTCAATTTGGTCCCCAAATCTGATTTTTTGTGCGATGTGGATCTTTTCTTCAAGCCTGTCCAGTTATGGTCTTTTTTCACCATAAACTTCCATTTTGATGCTGAAACTTTTAAAATATTTCAAATTGGTCTCCAAAAATTCATAACCATTCGAAATTGGTCTGTCTTAAGTTTCAAAAGTTTGTAATTCAATCCCTAAACTTTTCAGATATCGAATTCCACCACGAAACTTCCGATTTTCTTATGACAGCTCTCTTAATACTTTTATCACTCTTGTACAATCCGACTAGTCTTTAATTATTTCAAACCAACTCCAAATTAATTCAAATTGCCCTTTTTTCTCGTCAATTGTAGCCAAATTCGAGTTTTTCCTACAATTGATATAATTATACTAAACTAGGTAGAAATCACTCAATTGGCCATAATTTATCAAATCTAATAATACAAAAACACACTTATCAGTTCCTTTAAAAGTTATTGTTTTGTCTTCTTATTTTGTTGTGTAATAATTCAAATCACAACCAAATAGAGACAAATACATCACGTAGATTGTGCAAAACTTGGTTTTCACATGAAATTTTAGTATTTCGTGTATTCATTGAAATATCACATGTGTTGTTGAACGTGTCTCTATTAATTAAATAAATTTATATTACGAATCTAAAATATCCTGAGTTTTATTATAATTATATAATTAAGCAAATATACTATTTAATTTTTGTTGTTTCCCAAAGCTTTTACAATGCCAACAAAATTGATCAAGGGCTGCTGCTTATTCTATAGAATTCATTTTAAACGGCAAATCTTACCTAATAAGACATTATTGCAATTACGATTTTGATGTTGAGAGCGTGAAACCGTTAGTATCTTACCTTTCGTCTTCCATCCCATATCATATACAACCATTAATTTTAAATAAAGAATTCTGAGTTAAAATAATCAAAAGGGGCCGAACAGATAGTAAAAAATTAAATTAATAAAATATTTAGAGGTAAATCGGCTTTTTTGAGGTGAAAAAATTTCGAATTAATTCTGATTTTCTAATCTGATATAATTCTAATAACATTGTATCTTGTAACACGATAATTATTGGGAGAACTTCAATACGTAAGTCTAAAGATAATTTTAAATTGAAAAGTAACAGAACAAATAATGAATTCGGCTTCTTTAAGATAAGATCCAACAAAATTTAAGAACCGATTGAGTGAAATCCTAAACTAATTATCGTTATGAACTTGGAAAACGTGGAACAACGTTATCTAGATTGTGTCGATCTTCAATTCTCGAAAATATCTTCCTAGCCATTTAAATAATCAACACTCGTCTATCCATGGTATATCTTGGTGATTTGGTATATAAATTTGTAATATGAATTTTCAAATTATAACGTGTTTATGAGAGAATAGTCGACCTAAAAATGAGTCGAGATGCAAATTTTGTTTATGTTTTCTTAACAGTGTTAGATTTTACT
>NC_036239.1:1245610-1253553 GCF_002742605.1 Olea europaea var. sylvestris
TTTTTTTTTAACAAAAAAGACAATTATAATATATTGATAATTAAATTTAAAAAAAATAAAAATCAAAACATGACCCCTTCTTCCCCAATCCTAGGACCAAAACCACCAGCAGCGGTAGCAATTGACACCACCGCACCCACCCAACGTTGGTGCCACTGTCGGCATCGATAAAAAAGATGCAAAGCCACTGCACAACAAAACCACAGTCCTATAGCAAGAACCCACTTACACCACCACCTATTGAAGAAGAAAAGGAAAATAACTGGTCCGATTCAGGTAAGGAAAGCGCTCGAAAGGCTCGCCGGAGAAGATCAAAAATTCATATCGTTCCACTCTTTTCTGTTGCATTTTCTTTGGAGCACTTATGGACTTTAATAGAATCCATAACAGAAAAAAAAGCATTTTGATCTCTTACTGCATAACATGGATTAATCTCTCACCGTGCAAGAATCAGTAGAAGAAAAGTTTAAAAAATAAGGGGTCGTGTTTTGATTTTTGTTTATTTTTAATTTAATTATTAATATATTAAAATTGCCTTTTTTTATTAAAAAAATGTAAAGTTACAATTTTAACCTTTTAAAATTAGTCAAAATTTTGGTCAATGTCAGTTTTGGAGTCAGCTAACGGTTTTGGTGGTCAAACAGATGGAAACCATTATTTTGGACTGATCCTACGAATTTTTTAAAGATTTGATACCTCCAGCGGCATAAATGAAAAGTCTGGGTCAAGTTTGCTAATAAATGAAATATTTGGTAACTCGACTGCAATTTTCCCTAAAATGTAAAATCTCGAAATTAGCCTTGAATTTATTTTATCGTGTTATGGAATGAAGTGGACTATTTTCAGAAGTGCAGAAATTTTTACACTTTTATTGCTATATTGTCAATTTTAACGCCCTTCAGTGAATTCAATTTTCAATTGGTTCGAACTAAGTCTCACATTTACTTTAAAATCATATATATATATATATTTCTCTATTTGGCACCCATTATTTGGATTTATAATGGAGGGAATAATATTTTTTTGAAAAATGGATGGTTGTAAAAGAGTGAAAAAATTTCGATTTTCATGAAATATTATTTTATTGAAAATTGTGTGATTGAAAATAGGAGAGAGAAAAATTAAATTAAATTGATGAGTTTTAAAGGGGGCCAAATGGGGGTTAAACTCTACCCTGTTTTGTATCTTTTCAATCATTATAGCTCACACACCTTCAAGCAAAAAGTACTTAGATTATTGTCTTGTTTAAACTTGATAAAGAAGAGAAAGTGCATCTGAGTTCGATTAGAAAGAGAGAATACAATCATCCAGTCAATCTCAATCGCCATTTTTCCATGAAATTATAAGAAATAATTATTATTTAGAATATAAATTACTTGAGTTCCCTGATCACAATCCCGATAGTTTTGGAACATCACTACTATACAAACCACTTAAAGGGCTTGGAGGTCCTTCGGTCCCTCAGTTGGGTTTGGACTATCATGATATGAACTAGTTAGAGTAGAAATGGAATGAAACTCATGATTTGATGATGAAAGATTTGAACAAGTTAGAGGGCGGCTTGGAGGTCATTCGTGTCCCTCACCTTGGCTTGGAACACCACGATATGAATCGGTTAAAAGGGCTTGGCAATTCATGTCTCTCACTTGGGCTTGGATCAAATCGATATGAATCGCTTGAAGGGCTTGGTAATCTTTCATGTCCTTCATTTGGGCTTGGAACATTGCGATATGAAAGGGTTAAAGGGCTTGAAAGTTCGTGTCCCTCACTTGGGATTGGAACATATCGATACAAATTACTTGAAGGGTTTGGTAATTTTTCGTGTCCTTCACCTAGGCTTGGAACAAATTGATATGAACCCGTAAAAGGGCTTGACAGTTTGTGTGACTGTGTCCCTCACTTGGGCTTGGAACATATCAAAACGAATCATTTGAAGGGTTTGACAATTTGTGTGACTGTGTCCCTCACTTGGGCTTGGAACATATCAAAACGAATCACTTGAAGGGCTTGGTTATACTTCATGTCTTTCATCTTTGCCTGGAACATCATGATATAAAGGGCTTTGTGGTTGTTCGTGTTCCTTACTTGAATGGTAAGATATTATTTATTTGAAGGGCATGGTAGCCCTTGTAGGGATAGTTTACTTTCTCTTGGTACTTAGTTCGATTCGATTCTTTCTGAAATCAAATCGTGCCTACATATTTGGGCCCCCCTGCCCTATGGTAAGGGCATTTTACCCTAAACAAAATCATTCCAATAAGATGAAAAAATCTTAAAATTGTACCACACATTGCTCGTCGTCATTGCATTACTATAATTAACTATATTGTTTGGTGCATTCAAAATAACAAGTGAATCTTCTACACATGTTATTAATCGGACGTACTACTTTCAAATTTATTGTATATTTATTACACAATACTAAACAACACTTAAAACGTAGAGCAACAAATAAGAGTTTATTTTTACTTTAATACTATTATTTGCTATATAGATCTCCCTTCCCGAACGTGCTATTGGTGTCCATCTCCCGGACTAGGGCCAGAACTATCTATTCTGCCTGAATTTTTTTTCGAGCCATTAAAACTGTTTCTTATTTCCTGGCTTGGCTCGGAAATCTCCACTGGCTCCAAAGCCAGCTGCTTCTCATTCCAGCTCGGTGTCTTTTGCAGTGGCCGGCTGGCTTCAGCTGTGTAAAAACCCTGGCTCAGTAATATCACAGAGAAAATAAGAAAAAAGATAGCGAAAAATTGGTACAATTTAGCCATATCAATGTGTTGTGATTGAAACCAATCTCGTGTTTATGATTTAATGGAATTCGAACACATTAATTTATAGTGCTACGATCGTATCCCCACTAGTTTACGTGACTTTTTTGTTTCATAATATTAATTTAGAGTTCATTATAAGAAAAGTACTGCTTAGGAATTTAAAGAAATAGGATTATTTGGGAATTTGATTGTTTAGGAATTTATAGTAATATGCTATTGGCTCTCGTACAAATTTGTCTTGGAGGCTAAATTTTTTTATAATTACATGTTTTTGGTAGTTTATATAATTGGATAAAAATTGTACATTGATTTCGAACAAAATTAAAGCAACTTAGTCAAGTTTCATGATCAATCTTTGTCGTTTCAAATTTGTCGTTCAACTTAGCTCTTCGTGTTCTACTTCAGAATTTCGTCTAAATTAAATTCTTGAGTAGCCGCCACCTTGGGGCTGTGGACTTGTAGTTGAGAAGCAAATTCAATATTTCCAAAAATGTTGGAAATTTCATAGGGACAAGAAAAAGATTTAGGATATAACGTTTTGTTTAAGGAACTAGATTTCATATTTCAACAGGGTATATAGTTAACGAGGTACTATGGTTTCTTAACGAAATATCGAGTCAAAATTCATTGCATTATAGATAGAAAAATAATAAATTCTTCAAAAATCTCTCTAGATTATCTATTAAAAGAAAAAAAAGATACGTATTTTGAATTGAAAAAATGGCGTAGAAGTTGTTATAGTCTACAAACTTGGACACAAGTCCTATAAGTATAAAATACATTAAACGAACTTGATGCAAATTTATTCTAATTTTAGAAAACTAAAGAGATAGGTGTTACCTAAATTAATTAAGATTCCATGTCTAATCAATGTGATTATTCTTGGATAGGATAAGATCTCAGCCAAGTGAATGTGATTGTTCGTTGATATCATAATTGAGCTCAATGATTCAAATAAAATATCTGTTGGAAAAAATGAGTAAATGACTCACTTTTGACAAGATTTTCGTGGGACCCGTTGGTCCAATTTGAAAGATCAAAGTTGATCCGTATTCTTCCTCGTGAGAGTATCAAAATCGTATATTTACTTGCCAAAAATGAAACTCGGGTAAATGAGAAATTGGAGTTCAAAGTTGACCATTGGAAGATGATTTTATGTGGGAAAATAGCTTTTGTCCCACATAGGAAGAGGAAGAAAGCAAGAACCACTTTAAATATGGTTGCACATTGGAAGGGTGTAATCATGTGCAGCATAGATACTCTTTCCACGTGCGCGCGCAGGGGGGTGCAAATCTCAGACCGAAATAACCTTCAGACCTTGAATTTGTGTGCTGGCGCGACCTGCGTACACGAATGTTGGACCGAACAAAGCAAAAATTGGCCCCTTCTGAAAGCCCACGTTGTGCAATTTTTTCTTGCTTTCTCAACCTAACTTTTGAGTTTTTGAAACTTCCAAAATTCTCGGAAATTGAAGTGACTCCAATGTTAATTACCATAGAGTTAATGGCAGATTTATGCTATATTAAATATCAAGTTTCCATCAATTTTACACAGATGAAAAAATAGGAAAAACGTTCTCTTCCTCACTGTTCAGAAAAAACGCCCCTGCATTTTCTGTCTGTCTTTGTCCGATAAGGTCGTGATTTCCTGCATACGCATATATGTCCAGTAAGGTCGTTGTGATATTGTTCAGACACTGTATTAGTTCGTCGGAGTAGTTTCTGTAGTGCACAGATTCTAAGGATTTTTTCGTTGTACTCTGGGAAACAGACGCTCAGATTAAATCTGAAGCACTTAAGGTAAGGAGGCAAATCTGTTTTAAGGAAACTGTGTTCGTACAGGACTCGGGTTGAAAATTTATCTACTATTTTTTTAGTTTGAATTTTCTTCTTGCAGATTTATTTATTTAGCGATTTATACGTCTCATATATTGTTTGTTAAATTTATATTAGAAATAGATTTCTAAAAGAAAAAAAATAAACTTTTTTTTTTCAATTCGTTATATGTGTGAAAAATATATTTCACATATACGGTATTTCTATTTGTAAGTGAAAAAATTTATGTTATTTTAGTTAGTGTATGAATAAAAACACTTTATGCAAATTTTGTGCAAATACAGTGAGCTGCCATATACGATGAGCTTTCTAAAAATACGGTAGGCAGCATATACGGTAAGCTACAAATACGGTAAGCTGCCTGGCATATACGGTAAACTGTCAAATACGGTAAGCTGCCTGGCATATACGGTAAATTGAACTGCCAAATACGGTAAGAAATTGCTAAATACGGTAAGCGTGAATCCGGTGTCTAAATCACATTTACGGTATATGAAAACCCGATTCCACTCCATACACTACCAACTAAATTTACCAACAATATCAAGGTTTGAACAAAATTTTATTACGAGCATCTAATTTAAACAATTATTAGTGTGTGTGTGTGTGTGTATCTTGAATGAGCTAATTATGAAACCACAATAATTAAATGAAGAGAGTTGACAAAAATAAATTCTAAACGCTATAATTCCAGATATGAACAAAGATAAAATTCTAACTTATTGATAAATTAATAAAATGTGCCTTGATGGGCGGGCGATGCAAGCAGTGGTGTGCCGTGCGAGATTGTGCGAACTGCCAAGGAGAAGAAGCCGTGTGCAGGCGTGCAGAGTGGGTCAGGGACTCAGGGTGAGTTCACTGTTCTTCATACTTGAAGTCTTGAATAGTTGAATTGTTTTTGTTGAATGTTGAATACTTTTGTTCCAAATCCTTTTGTTATCTTATCTACTTTTTGGTCTCTTTTTGTTGAATTGTTGAAACTTGAATGTCGAATTGTTGATTTGTTGCACTTATTTGTTGAGACTTGAGAGTGTTTGTAGGCTCCAATTTGATTGATTTGTATGGTAAATGTAGGAGATTAACTCTGGACGCAAGGTGTTTGATGGAATGAGCGTGAAAAATGAGGTCTCTCTTAATTTCTTTTGGGTTCTCAAATTTTTACCAAAATTATTTGTGATTAAGTTGTATCTAAACCTAGGTTTCAAAATTTATTTTCCGTTGTTTATTTTTGTCTTTTAATTTGATATGTATTTTGGTGATACTACGTAGGAATTGGATAGTTTAAAGTTATGGTAGTGTGATGAGAGATTGATTTACAAGGTTATGTGAGATTAATATGTATTTTAGCAATACTATGTAGGAGTTGGATATCATGTATTTTATATTATTTCGAATTGTATTGAACTATAATTTGATATAAATATACGATTCTTACGCTTTAGTGTATTTATATATAGATTGAAGAATTTTTAATATTATTTAATTTAATATTAATAAACAACATCGCTATACGGCTGTTGATTATCGACGGTCAACGGCCAACGATCGCCCTAGCTGAGTGTAAGTCCTGGATTCGCCACTGCTTGATCGTGAACAATGACTACAATTATGCTTTGGTCTCTACTATGGTATACAACTCATTTTTAGTTGCTTCTTGCACCCAACCCTATAAATTGTCATCGTTATAAAATATTATTAACATTCTCCATTTCACTTCAATTTGAACTTGCAATTATTATTATTATTATTATTATTATTATTATTATTATTATTATTATTATTATTATTATTTTATAAAAATAAATTGCTAAATCAATTGAATATAAACATTGCAATTAATTTTATTTTCTACATATAATTAAGAATTTAAAATGTCCTTTTTAATTGTTTGACACTTAAACTCTAGTTACAAACTTACAAGTAATGGTATATATAGAAAATATATTACTTCCAAGTAAAGTAACTCAAACTACGCATAACTTAGATTTCTTGGGGTCTTCAGACAAATACCTTAAAATCAATGGCCTTTTGAAAAATTAGATGAAAATGAAATTGGATATTTTTAACTAAAGGCGTGTGATGTTTAATTGTCACTTAAAACTTAGCTCTTGTTTGTGCCACATTATATTCCAAAGAATACATTTTTGAATAGTATATTGATGAAAAATGTATGGTTAAAAATAAAGAAAATTTTTGAATTTGCGTGTAATATTATTTTATTGAAAAATGTGCGGTTGAAATGATGTCAAATAACTGTTTAAAAATGTAGTTTTTTGAAAAAATGTGGCTCAAACACAGCCTTGTAATTTCTTTTTAAAAAATGCTCACAAAATAATATTTTGACTTTTATGAAAAATAGACAAAAATGTTTAGTTCTAAAAACTCGAATTACATGATATGACATTTTATAAGTTGACACGACGTGTGACTTTTTAATGAGTAACCTTGATTTACATTCGACACAACAAAAAATAAAAGTAATAACTAAATATCAATTGAAATGCTTCTTGTAATCTAATTGTTAGATTAATCAAAGATTTAAAGTTAAAAGGTGCCGAACTACATGGTTCGTGACTTTCTAATTAAAAATTGAAGGTACGATTTACCTAATTGGCGTAATTTGCAGACTATTGCGTTAGTCCGATAATTTACCTAATGCGCACTCGTAGGATAGCGACCGTGGGTTCCTCCATTATTTAAAAAAAAAAAGTGATAATAAAAATATTAGCCTAATGTACACTATAAAAACAAGCCAAAGATGGTTTATTAACACAAAGGGAAGAAGTCAATTTTACATTGTGTGACATTTTCATTAAAAAGTGATAAACATGTAACTTTCAATAAATAACTTCAATTCACATTCATCGTAACAAAAATTGAAAGTTAGAGCTAAATATCATTTTAAGTAATTTTACAAGCACGTTGTAAATCTAGCCAAAAATGTTGGGTTAAAAAAGTTTTATTTTAATTAAAAAAATAGAGATCTGCTTTATGGCCAGGACCACATGTGCCCTGGCCAAGCAGATTAATTCTACAAAATATTGAAATTAGTAAAGTTTTTAATTAATTTGTGAATTGTTTCCCAAAGTATAATAGTTGTATTGAACTCTGGCCCAATACAAAACCACGTTTCCAGCGCTCAAGTAATCATGTCCCAAATGTCGCTTTTTCTCAAAAATTACATTATCTTCAACCTAATCCCTCAGTATCAAAGTCAATGTTCAACTTTAATAAAAGAGTAAAGTTATTTCAATTTTTTTTTTCTTATCTCAATCAATATCCAAATATTAAAATTGTACAATCATCGTTTAATTGTGAAACGACCCTCGTAAAAATA
>NC_036239.1:1255309-1281463 GCF_002742605.1 Olea europaea var. sylvestris
TCATTAAATACATATAAGTTATTGCACATAAATAATACTGAAGTAGTTTGTGTTCTAGCGGTAAGGAACCAATTATTTTCCTTAGAGTTCCAACGTTCAATTTTCTTAGACCAAAATTTTGAAAGAGGATTTCAAAATCCGATCAACAGGCCAGTTGTTTAATATTAAAATCAGCGGTTAACTCGATCAAAGTCAATTTTTGACCAAGTCATTTGCATTTCTATCAAATTAATCCGCTCGGCCCGATCAATGGCCCAGGTTGCTTATTTAACTATGATATTTTTAGATGTTGGGGGCATAATAGAATGGTCCCCAATCTATCAAAAATATAACAAGTAGGACTATAACCAAATGTTACGACACCCAAAGTCCCTAATCTTTAATTTTTGTACAACTTTGCTATTAGCAATACCTCGCATGACACCCTCCTCACAAGAGGAAGCCTCCTCTTGTGAGTGAGGTGTCAACCTTGGATGTACAAATAGCGAAATTGATTTTTGACACTGCAAATGTACAAATAACGATATTGATTTTTGTAATATGTAGGTCCCATTGGAAATTGTGCCATTTAATTTAATTAAAAATTCAGATTTATTTAAAATTATAACTTTACCTTTGTCTTTAATTAAGTAAAAATTAAATAATGAAAAACGAAGAGAGACTAAAGCAAGTTAAATACACTTATGCTTAGTTTCCAAAACGAAGAGAAACTAAGTCAAGTCAAAACCCTCACGCTTAGTTTTGTATTTTCTTTAATAAATGATGGTGGTTAGACCATCTTTGTAATAAAATTTTGGATTTTTTAATTAAAGATAATCATATAATTATTCATCAGAAACTCAAATACTATAAGAATTGGAAGATCGAGACTGCAATCACCAAATTAATAAGTTAAGGCCCTAATTGTGTGTGTCTTTTTTTTTTCTTTTTTCTTTTTTTTAAACAATTCTTATTTGGTACCTTTCGGGAAGATTTCATCTTGGTGCACATTTGGAAAAAAAGAAAATTATAAATTCCTCATAATTCAAGATCAAAGTCAAATATTGAGATTGCAGTGAATATCTATTTATCAGATAAATATTTCATGAATCTTATTACTCTTATGGTGCGTTTGATTGCAAGAATAGAACTTGGGTAAAAAAAATGAATTTCAAAGAATTGGATTGCCTAGAACTTGTTTTTTTGGAAATTGTTAATTAAATTTGTTTAATTCGTATAACTTTCTACATGAAAAATGTTAAAAATTTCTATTTTTTGTGCTTGTTTGGCTTTGTTTTCCATGGAATTTTTCAATTAAATAGATATAATTTATTACAATTGGAGATAAAATTTATTCCAACTGCCCAAAAAAAAAATAGAGTAGTTGGAAAACCAATTCCTACCAAAACTAAAAGAAAACCAATTCTTTAAAAACTTGGAAAAAGGGGTTGGTGGAAAATGAAATCCATGAAAAATTTTGCCCATCAAATATATCATTTGGCTGGAAAATGAAATTTATTTTCCCTGAAAACTGGAGCCTATCAAGCCCATATATTCTCTTCTAAAAGGCACTAAATTTAAAATATGACCAGATTCAATGAACCTCGCCAATCATTTTGTTTGTGTTGTCGTGCCCAAAAGTAGCACTATTCGATCAATAAAGTTATTTGTACAAAGTTGAATTACAAAAATTGAATTACAAAATGTGTTAACAAAATTCATGCCATTAATTTGAAATGATTAAAAAATTTGATTTTAAAATAATTGAATAGAATATTATTTTCTCAACCAACTTTATTACTTTTTATGAGTGTCGCACAGCTCTTATTCGATTGACATTGCCTTCCGTTCACCAATCATATTCTTCCATTTCTTACCCTTCTCGAATCAAAGTTCACATTACAGTCTCAGGTTTTCAGTCTTCTCAATTATTATCTACACTGTGCACCACTAGGGTATGGCTTCTGATGGATTCCGGCCACTGGACGAGAAGTTATTGGTGGAATACGTGAAGGCAACTCCAGTACTGGCTGAGAAGCTGGGCAATCAGTTTGATAAGCTGGAAATTGAAGAAGTAGGCGATGGAAATCTCAATTTTGTGTATATTGTTATTAGCCCATCAGGCTCCTTAGTTATCAAACAGGTAACAAGATCTGTGCTCTCAGATCATTTTTTAGAATTCGACCGACTTGCTAGAGTAAAAACTAAAAAGTTTTTCTTTTATTTATATATTTATTTTTTTGCTAGCCATTATTCGGCATGTTCTCGTTACATTTAAGCTCCCAAGAAAAGAAAATGTGTTGAAAATCAAAGATAGATGATGTTACTTTGATTTGATTGCAAGATATGGCTCCATCAATCCGACTTAATATCGAAGGGCTGAAATTCATCAATTTTCTTTGTATATCCATGCTAGCTAGTGTTGATTGAGAAAGGTGAGGGTTTTTGGTCCATATTAGTTCTAGATTTTCTTGGGAGGAGAATGATTGGGGCAGCATTTCCCGACTTTATTTTGATTTGCAAAATAAGAAGCGAGAGAAGAAAGTGGAACCGGCCATCCTGGTTAGCAAAGGAGGCTAGAATTAAGAGAAGAAGACAACACCAGCATTCTTGGAGTTTCTTACATATTTATTGTTGTTTTATGTAATGTCTTATAGAATGAGGATTTCAATAATATTGATACTCTATTGTCATCTGACTCTAGCAAACCTTCACGATAAAAATCTACCTCGCCGAAGTTTTAATCAACCATAGAAAGCTATATAGTTCTCTAACACATTTACATATTGGGGTGTCTAATATGTAGAACAACTTCTAAATCAAGTGCCTTAAAACCTGAAGGCGTGTCATGGGGAAGATGTTAAGAGTTAAAAGCTTCTTTTATATAGATCAAATATCATCTCTCAATGACCTTGAGGAAGACTAAGAATACTGTTCCTTCTCAAACTGTTTATAAATCTCTGCAGGCTCTTCCTTATATTCGTTGTATAGGGGAGTCATGGCCAATGGCAAAAGAACGTGCCTATTTTGAAGCAATCACACTAAAAGAGCATGGTGGCTTGTGTCCTGGCCATGTTCCTGAGGTTTACCATTTCGACAGCTCGATGTGTTTAATTGGTATGCAGTACATTGAGCCTCCTCATATAATCTTAAGAAAGGGGTTGATTGCCGGGATTGAGTATCCATTGCTCGCAGAGCACGTATCAGACTATATGGCTAAAACCCTATTCTACACGTCCCTTCTGTATCTTACAACAACAGATCATAAAAGTGCAGGTAAGCAATTTGCTTGGTCTTTTTACGATCATCTAACACCTGTACTAGATCTACACTTGACTACAATTGTTTATCAGAAACTTGTATTATAACTTTAGAATGTGAAGATTCTGCCAGTAGCTTTTTGGTTAGTCTTTACAGACCCCTAAGGTACCTAATTTGACTGTCTCCTATGTTGACTTTTTGTTCCATACTTCAGTTTCATGGCCTTCACACCGTATCGTTTCTGAACAGCACCATTATCATTTCCATTCATGTCCTCTCATTATCTTCTTATCCTTTCCAATTCATAATTAGTTTATGTAAGAAATAATGATGAGTTTTAGCTCCTACGTCAATTAATGTTGGAAGTCAGAACATAAATACTAGGCTGTTCATCCTTGCTACTGAATTTTAACCATATTACATGCTTGTATAAGCATGTCTCATTGGTACTTCAATACTTGTGCAGTTGCTAAATATTGCGGAAATGTGGAGATGTGCAGACTCACTGAGCAGGTTGTCTTTTCTGACCCTTACAAAGTGTCTGAACATAACCATTGGACATCTCCTTATCTTGATTCTGATGCCGAAGCAGTTCGGGAGGATAACCTTTTGAAGCTTGAAATTGCTGAGCTAAAATCCAAGTAATCTGCCATGTTAAAATTCGATTCCTTATACTGCATTTTATTAATTTTTTAATAGATGTGGAATTTTTCCTTACGTTTCTTTGATAACCTTCCAGATTCTGTGAAAGAGCCCAAGCTCTTATACATGGTGATCTCCATACAGGTTCTATCATGGTTACTGGAGATTCAACTCAAGTTATTGATCCAGAATTTGGTTTTTATGGGCCAATGGGATTTGATATTGGAGCTTTTGTTGGTAATTTGATTTTAGCTTACTTTGCACAAGATGGACACGCTGTCGATGGGAATGATCGAAATGTATATTCTGACTCCACATTCCTTTTCATCATCACTTATTTTCTGACTATCTTAAGTTTTCTGCAATAACTCTCTGCTTCGCCATGATATGTTTTTTCTTGATATTTTTACTTATAAACTTTAGTGTCATTCAGTTTTCTCATCTCTCGCTCTCTCTCTCCAACTTCTTAGAAATGGCATCTTCTAGAATTTTCCTTCTCATAGTTGCTTGCTGGATTGCTTCCATTCTAATTAGAGTCTTATCGTGCATATAGTAAATAAATTACTTATATCTGTCCATGTTATGATAGAGGGAATTGCTTGAGATTAATAAATTTCTGTTTTATAATTGACATGTGCGTGTAAATCTACCGCGCCCTGGATTTTTTGTTTGAAAGCAAGATTTACTGTGAAAAATTCAATTTTGTTAGTGAGGTTCTTGGTCGAATTTGTTTCTGGAGTAAACTGGAATAGCCGTTTTCAGATACACACTTAAAATGTATTTGCAGAGTTTATCCTCAGTATGACCACTTCATTGAAACATTAAAAGTAGTATGTTCAAGTTGTTTGTTGAGGTTCCGATTGTTTATATTTCTTGAATTAGACACTTCGTTTGAAAGGTGTCATTTATACGAAGTGGATAGTGTTTTTGACTTTCCAAAATGACATTAGGGTAGAGTAATTGTACATCTGGCTGCCAAATAGTGTGTTTATATGTGTATTGGGATCACAAATGGTTGTGCATTGCCTTGAGGGAGATGAAACATACCTGTGTAGTGATATCTAAATGGTGGTTTTTTTCATGAACATTGTCATCAGGAGACAATTTCTCCTCGCAGGCTTAACTTTGCAACTTTTTTTTAGATCATGTATATCAGCATATCAGCATAGTAGATGATTTTAACTTTGATAAATTCAGCTGTAGTGGATGCAAATGTCAGAAATATCAGCTGAAAGGAAATGTGGAGCTTGTCACTTAGGAGAAAGTTGTGTCCTAACTGGTTCCTCTTTTTCCGTGCTTCATTACTCTCCAACTAACATGATTAAGGCCCCAATAATCTCTTGTTAACGAGGTAGTAATAAGAAGGGCCAGATTTGGGATTTATTTTCCTTTTTGGTTTTCTTCCAAAACTTCCATGTCATTTTTGCTTTCAAAATTGCCCATCTGATTATGCCTGTTAGGAATGTGTGTATTCTTTTCCATGTTTTAATGGAACTAATGCCATTCAATCTGTTAGTCCCGTTTGTAGGAATCAAAGGATGTCCAGCAGAATAATTAACGATCTTGATTTAGTAGTGTGGGAGCTGTTTAATTAGTTAATCAGTTACCAGTTGGTTTTATAGTTTAACATATTTCTGTTTAAAGTTAGTTGAGAGCTAACTGCTGTGAAGAAGGGAAAAAAAAACAACAGGAGCGTGTTGGCTCTAATTGTAAAATAGGGCACTGCATAAATAGAGAGTGAAAGTTACAAAAGGGGTGGTACTCGTTATCTGAAAACCACAGGGAAAACTCATAGTTGTATAGAGAGAGAGAGAGCCTATTGTATAAAAGTCAAACTATGAGTGTGTAACTTCTGCTCATACACGTAGTGAATTTGACTGGGAAATTTGTCCTGTTCTTGAATATAGCAATTCTTGTTCTGATTCTTGTAAATTGCTGGTGTCACTTCTGTGTTTTTTTCTTTCTTCATCTCTGTAACTGTTCTTGTTTGTGTGTGCAAATCTTTAACAAGTAGCTTATCCAGTAAAAAAATTTCTTCAATGCAGCATTATAAAGTCTGGATTTTGAAGACTATAACTGAGACTTGGAATCTCTTCTATAAAAAGTTTACTGCTCTTTGGGATGAACATAAGGATGGTCCTGGAGAGGCATATCTTCCAGCTATTTATAATAATCCAGACGTACAGTTGCTGGTCAAACAGATATACATGAAAGAACTTTTCCACGACACACTTGGATTTGGGGCTGCCAAAATGATAAGGTTAGATGGGCTTTTCTCCTCTGTGAATCAGATTCTCAACATTGCGACTTTATTGTACCTTCTGTTATTTTTTTCTCATGCATGTGCAGTGTCTTTGATGGGTGTAGAATTTATACCGTAAGATCAGCGTGTGTACATCACAAGCTTTTGTTGCTCCTTTATATACTGTTGTCGAAATAATTGTTCCCAATATTGTCAAAATTTTCTTGCTAAGACCCAATTTGGAGGTCATAATTTGCGGGAAAAAGCGAGAATACAGAAAAGCTTATCGTCATTTTTAGGTACTTGAGCATTTTGGATGGATCTATGAGAATTGTGTGTACTTAATGCATTTTGCATTTGATGCTCCTTCATGCTTATTACTATAGATAGTTAATAAGTAAAGATGATAAACATACATCATTGACTTGCAGGAGAATTGTTGGGGTAGCTCATGTTGCAGATTTTGAATCGATCAAAGAGGCTAAAAAACGAGCAGATTGTGAGCGAAAAGCTCTTAACTTTGCCAAGAATCTTCTGAAGGAGAGAAGAAATTTCCAAAGCATTAGTGAGGTGGTTTCTGCAATGGAGAAACTCGATTAGTTATCTTCATAATTTTCATATTTTGGGATGTCTAAATATGTTGGTTTTGAGGAGTGTTTTGCAATAACTGCTGTGTATGAATTGATTAAGAATAAACTCCCTTGTGCAGTGGAAGGCTCCCCCTTTTTATTATGGATTCATATGTTTTGCTCAAAGCCTCAAACCCAAGAGTGAGCGAGGAATAACAATTGTGTACATATCAACACGACTCTATTTTCTTAATAATTTCATTCAAAAATTCTTATTTACAAAAAAAATTTAAATATAAAAAACTGATCCCTAAATTAATCTCAATAGTTTGTGTCGAGCGACATAGATTTTGAGGCTGGAGCATTACAACACCTGGTTTCACGGGGTGCCTTTCTTCTTGGCACAGAAAGGGACACCGTGCGGCAGTAGTCTGCTCCGCTAGACTACCTTCCGCCTTTTCTCGGTCGCGTCGGGACGAAAGAAAATTTGATTGCAATTTTGTAGAAAGCTTACAATTGAGAATTTGAATACATTGAAAGTAAATTGAACATTGATTGCTGAAAACTGAACATTACAATTGATGAAAGCAGAAAATTACAAATGCTGGTGCAGGGGGCGGACACCAGTGAGCTTGAAAGATTTTTGAATGACTAATACCCCCTATAATAGCATTCTGAACAAAAACCCAAGTGACGGGAGTAGACGTTTAAAAGACGAGGAATCATACTAATCTTTTACCAATATCAGAGCTATTTTACAATTAAAATAACTATTACAATGAAACGAAAATTACAACTCAAACTTGAAGTAATATTTACAATGTGCGGTCGAAGTTGGGCAAACTGCGGCTGCGATAGTGTCAAGGGGCTAAGTAAAGCTGCGGTCCTTGACATTCTCCCCCATTTGTTTTGGTGACGTCCTCGGTGCCATCAATGCATGATACTCTTCAATTAATGATTTGAAGGCCCCGAGATCTTTTTCTCTTTCCCAAGTATTCTCCTCGCTGCTGCATCCCATCCATTTGACCAAGTACTCCTGATGATCTTTTCTAGAAGCCCGAGTGATTCGATGATCAAGAATAGCTTCAGCAACCTTCTTTCCAGCTTTCTTCAGTTCAAATACAGGTCGCTTTGGCTCATTTCTAGATGCGTCCTCCTTATCCAAAAAGTATGGCTTCAACACACTAACATGAAGGACCTTGTGGATTTTACACCATGAAGGGAGTTCAACTCTGTATGCAACTCTTCCAATCCTCTTCACAATGGGTAATGGTCCAATGTATTTTGGTGACAACCTTGAGTCCTTCCCTCTTGTTGGCTTGTAAACAATTCTGTCGAAAAGCTTAACCATTACCAGATCTCCAACATTGAATTCAATAAAACGACGCTTTAGATCTGCAGCCTTTTTATACCGTTTTTGAGAAAAGATAACTCCGAGCAATTTCAATATTTCGTTTCCACTCTTGAGAAAAGCTCTTTGCTTGAGGGGACTTGGTACTTCGTTCAATATCCACTGTATGAGGGAGTAGCGGTTGCTGGCCAGTAACAATCTCAAAAGGACTCTTATTGGTGGAAGAGCTCTTTTGGGCATTGAAGCAAATTTGGGCCGCATCCAAAAGTTTTACCCAGTTTTTCTGCGAAGTAGAGATAAAGTGCCGAAGATATTCTTCTAGCATAGAATTGAAGCGCTTCCGTCTGTCCGTCAGATTGTGGGTGAAAACTGGAACTCATGCTCAAAGTTGAACCAAGAAGTTTGAACAACTCAGTCCAAAATATGCCAGTGAAACGAGGATCTCGATCACTGACGATGTCCTTAGGCAGCCCCCAGTATTTGACAATATGTTTGAAGAAGCTATTGCCCAATAAAAAAAGAAAGTTGTTGCTTAGATTTTGATTATGTGCATCTGTTGATGTTTTAAGATCATGAAGAGATGTATCTTGATAAATATAGTCAATTGGTGTGTTTTGGAATGGCATGGGTCTTGTCGGAACAAGTAGTGTCGTCAGTATTTGTATTTGCAAGTTGGGTATCTTAGCTTGCACTCTTGACCAAATTTGTTGGCATGAAGTTTGAATGTTGGGTGGTATGTGTAAAAGGGAATGAGAGCTTTTTCCGGTGATATAAAGGTCCAGCGATTTGAGCGATGGTTGGCCGAAATTTTTTGACTTTCTAAAGTGGCAACGCCATTTGATGGTATATGAGATGGAGGTAGGGAGAGGAGGAGAAAGAAAGAGTTTTTTTTTTTTTTTTAATTTTAATAATTTATTTCAATTTATTTGCACTTTTTAAAAAGTTTAGGAGTAAGATTGTAATTTGTTATTTATTTTATTTTCTTTCCTTTTTAGCTTTATTTAAATAAGATGGTATATTGATCATTTTATGTTAAAACTTAGTAAAAATAACGTTTTTCGTAATGAAATGTGAAAATATTAGCGAAAATGTCAAAAAATGAAATGTAGAAATGTATTGTACAAATTAGCCAACCTTTAAATGATTCATTAAATACATATAAGTTATTGCACATAAATAATACTGAAGTAGTTTGTGTTCTAGCGGTAAGGAACCAATTATTTTCCTTGGAGTTCCAACGTTCAATTTTCTTAGACCAAAATTTTGAAAGAGGATTTCAAAATCCGATCAACAGGCCAGTTGTTTAATATTAAAATCAGCGGTTAACTCGGTCAAAGTCAATTTTTGACCAAGTCATTTGCATTTCTATCAAATTAATCCGCTCGGCCTGATCAATGGCCCAGGTTGCTTATTTAACTATGATATTTTTAGATGTTGGGGGCATAATAGAATGGTCCCCAATCTATCAAAAATATAACAAGTAGGACTATAACCAAATGTTACGACACCCAAAGTCCCTAATCTTTAATTTTTGTACAACTTTGCTATTAGCAATACCTCGCATGACACCCTCCTCACAAGAGGAAGCCTCCTCTTGTGAGTGAGGTGTCAACCTTGGATGTACAAATAGCGAAATTGATTTTTGACACTGCAAATGTACAAATAACGATATTGATTTTTGTAATATGTAGGTCCCATTGGAAATTGTGCCATTTAATTTAATTAAAAATTCAGATTTATTTAAAATTATAACTTTACCTTTGTCTTTAATTAAGTAAAAATTAAATAATGAAAAACGAAGAGAGACTAAAGCAAGTTAAATACACTTATGCTTAGTTTCCAAAACGAAGAGAAACTAAGTCAAGTCAAAACCCTCACGCTTAGTTTTGTATTTTCTTTAATAAATGATGGTGGTTAGACCATGTTTGTAATAAAATTTTGGATTTTTCAATTAAAGATAATCATATAATTATTCATCAGAAACTCAAATACTATAAGAATTGGAAGATCGAGACTGCAATCACCAAATTAATAAGTTAAGGCCCTAATTGTGTGTGTCTTTTTTTTTTTCTTTTTTCTTTTTTTTAAACAATTCTTATTTGGTACCTTTCGGGAAGATTTCATCTTGGTGCACATTTGGAAAAAAAGAAAATTATAAATTCCTCATAATTCAAGATCAAAGTCAAATATTGAGATTGCAGTGAATATCTATTTATCAGATAAATATTTCATGAATCTTATTACTCTTATGGTGCGTTTGATTGCAAGAATAGAACTTGGGTAAAAAAATGAATTTCAAAGAATTGGATTGCCTAGAACTTGTTTTTTTGGAAATTGTTAATTAAATTTGTTTAATTCGTATAACTTTCTACATGAAAAATGTTAAAAATTTCTATTTTTTTGTGCTTGTTTGGCTTTGTTTTCCATGGAATTTTTCAATTAAATAGATATAATTTATTACAATTGGAGATAAAATTTATTCCAACTGCCCAAAAAAAAAAATAGAGTAGTTGGAAAACCAATTCCTACCAAAACTAAAAGAAAACCAATTCTTTAAAAACTTGGAAAAAGGGGTTGGTGGAAAATGAAATCCATGAAAAATTTTGCCCATCAAACATATCATTTGGCTGGAAAATGAAATTTATTTTCCCTGAAAACTGGAGCCTATCAAGCCCATATATTCTCTTCTAAAAGGCACTAAATTTAAAATATGACCAGATTCAATGAACCTCGCCAATCATTTTGTTTGTGTTGTCGTGCCCAAAAGTAGCACTATTCGATCAATAAAGTTATTTGTACAAAGTTGAATTACAAAAATTGAATTACAAAATGTGTTAACAAAATTCATGCCATTAATTTGAAATGATTAAAAAATTTGGTTTTAAAATAATTGATGTGAATATTATTTTCTCAACCAACTTTATTACTTTTTATGAGTGTCGCACAGCTCTTATTCGATTGACATTGCCTTCCGTTCACCAATCATATTCTTCCATTTCTTACCCTTCTCGAATCAAAGTTCACATTACAGTCTCAGGTTTTCAGTCTTCTCAATTATTATCTACACTGTGCACCACTAGGGTATGGCTTCTGATGGATTCCGGCCACTGGACGAGAAGTTATTGGTGGAATACGTGAAGGCAACTCCAGTACTGGCTGAGAAGCTGGGCAATCAGTTTGATAAGCTGGAAATTGAAGAAGTAGGCGATGGAAATCTCAATTTTGTGTATATTGTTATTAGCCCATCAGGCTCCTTAGTTATCAAACAGGTAACAAGATCTGTGCTCTCAGATCATTTTTTAGAATTCGACCGACTTGCTAGAGTAAAAACTAAAAAGTTTTTCTTTTATTTATATATTTATTTTTTTGCTAGCCATTATTCGGCATGTTCTCGTTACATTTAAGCTCCCAAGAAAAGAAAATGTGTTGAAAATCAAAGATAGATGATGTTACTTTGATTTGATTGCAAGATATGGCTCCATCAATCAGACTTAATATCGAAGGGCTGAAATTCATCAATTTTCTTTGTATATCCATGCTAGCTAGTGTTGATTGAGAAAGATGAGGGTTTTTGGTCCATATTAGTTCTAGATTTTCTTGGGAGGAGAATGATTGGGGCAGCATTTCCCGACTTTATTTTGACTTGCAAAATAAGAAGCGAGAGAACAAAGTGGAACCTTCCATCCTGGTTAGCAAAGGAGGCTAGAATTAAGAGAAGAAGACAACACCAGCATTCTTGAAGTTTCTTACATATTTGTTGTTGTTTTATGTAATGTCTTATAGAATGAGGATTTAAATAATATTGATACTCTATTGTCATCTTACTCTAGCAAACCTTCACGATAAAAATCTACCACGCCGAAGTTTTAATCAACCATAGAAAGCTATAGAGTTCTCTAACACATTTACATATTGGGGTGTCTAATATGTAGAACAACTTCTAAATCAAGTGCCTTAAAACCTGAAGGCGTGTCATGGGGAAGATGTTAAGAGTTAAAAGCTTCTTTCATATAGATCAAATATCATCTCTCAATGACCTTGAGGAAAACTATGAATACTGTTCCTTCTCAAACTGTTTATAAATCTCTGCAGGCTCTTCCTTATATTCGTTGTATAGGGGAGTCATGGCCAATGGCAAAAGAACGTGCCTATTTTGAAGCAATCACACTAAAAGAGCATGGTGGCTTGTGTCCTGACCATGTTCCTGAGGTTTACCATTTCGACAGCTCGATGTGTTTAATTGGTATGCAGTACATTGAGCCTCCTCATATAATCTTAAGAAAGGGGTTGATTGCCGGGATTGAGTATCCATTGCTTGCAGAGCACGTATCAGACTATATGGCTAAAACCCTATTCTACACGTCCCTTCTGTATCTTACAACAACAGATCATAAAAGTGCAGGTAAGCAATTTGCTTGGTCTTTTTACGATCATCTAACACCTGTACTAGATCTACAGTTGACTTCAATTGTTTATCAGAAACTTGTATTATAACTTTAGAATGTGAAGATTCTGCCAGTAGCTTTTTGTTTAGTCTTCACAGACCCCTAAGGTACCTAATTTGACTGTCTCCTATGTTGACTTTTTGTTCCATACTTCAGTTTCATGGCCTTCACACCGTATCGTTTCTGAACAGCACCATTATCATTTCCATTCATGTCCTCTCATTATCCTCTTATCCTTTCCAATTCACCATTAGTTTATGTAAGAAATATTGATGAGTTTTAGCTCCTACGTCAATTAATGTTGGAAGTCAGAACATAAATACTAGGCTGTTCATCCTTGTTACTGAATTTTAACCATATTACATGCTTGTATATGCATGTCTCATTGGTACTTCAATACTTGTGCAGTTGCTAAATATTGCGGAAATGTGGAGATGTGCAGACTCACTGAGCAGGTTGTCTTTTCTGACCCTTACAAAGTGTCTGAACATAACCATTGGACATCTCCTTATCTTGATTCTGATGCCGAAGCAGTTCGGGAGGATAACCTTTTGAAGCTTGAAATTGCTGAGCTAAAATCCAAGTAATCTGCAATGTTAAAATTCGATTCCTTATACTGCATTTTATTAATTTTTTAATAGATGTGGAATTTTTCCTTACGTTTCTTTGGTAACCTTCCAGATTCTGTGAAAGAGCCCAAGCTCTTATACATGGTGATCTCCATACAGGTTCTATCATGGTGACTGGAGATTCAACTCAAGTTATTGATCCTGAATTTGGTTTTTATGGGCCAATGGGATTTGATATTGGAGCTTTTGTTGGTAATTTGATTTTAGCTTACTTTGCACAAGATGGACACGCTGTCGATGGGAATGATCGAAATGTATATTCTGACTCCACATTCCTTTTCATCATCACTTATTTTCTGACTATCTTAAGTTTTCTGCAATAACTCTCTGCTTCGCCATGATATGTTTTTTCTTGATATTTTTACTTCTAAACTTTATAGTGTCATTCAGTTTTCTCATCTCTCGCTCTCTCTCCCCAACCCCTTAGAAATGGCATCTTCTAGAATTTTCCTTCTCATAGTTGCTTGCTGGATTGCTTCCATTCTAATTAGAGTCTTATCGTGCATATAGTAAATAAATTACTTATATCTGTCCATGTTATGATAGAGGGAATTGCTTGAGATTAATAAATTTCTGTTGTATAATTGACATGTGCGCGTAAATCTACCGTGCCCTGGATTTTTTGTTTGAAAGCAAGATTTACTGTGAAAAATTCAATTTTGTTAGTGAGGTTATTGGCCGAATTTGTTTCTGGAGTAAACTGGAATAGCCGTTTTCAGATACACACTTAAAATGTATCTGCAGAGTTTATCCTCAGTATGACCACTTCATTTAAACATTAAAAGTAGTATGTTCAAGTTGTTTGTTGAGGTTCTGATTGTTTATATTTCTTGAATTAGACACTTCGTTTGAAAGGTGTCATTTATACGAAGTGGATAGTGTTTTTGACTTTCCAAAATGACATTAGGGTAGAGTAATTGTACATCTGGCTGCCAAATAGTGTGTTTATATGTGTATTGGGATCACAAATGGTTGTGCATTGCCTTGAGGGAGATGAAACATACCTGTGTAGTGATATCTAAATGGTGGTTTTTTTCATGAACATTGTCATCAGGAGACAATTTCTCCTCGCAGGCTTAACTTTGCAACTTTTTTTTAGATCATGTATATCAGCATATCAGCATAGTAGATGATTTTAACTTTGATAAATTCAGCTGTAGTGGATGCAAATGTCAGCTGAAAGGAAATGTGGAGCTTGTCACTTAGGAGAAAGTTGTGTCCTAACTGGTTCCTCTTTTTCCGTGCTTCATTACTCTCCAACTAACATGATTAAGGTCCCAATAATCTCTTGTTAACGAGGTAGTAATAAGAAGGGCCAGATTTGGGATTTATTTTCCTTTTTGGTTTTCTTCCAAAACTTCCATGTCATTTTTGCTTTCAAAATTTCCCATCTGATTATGCCTGTTAGGAATGTGTGTATTCTTTTCCATGACAGATTTCTGTTTAAAGTTAGTTGAGAGCTAACTGCTGTGAAGAAGGGGAAAAAAAAAACAACAGGAGCGTGTTGGCTCTAATTGTAAAATAGGGCACTAATATCTTGCATAAATAGAGAGTGAAAGTTACAAAAGGGGTTGGTACTCGTTATCTGAAAACCACAGGGAAAACTCATAGTTGTATAGAGAGAGAGAGAGCCTATTGTATAAAAGTCAAACTATTGAGTGTGTATCTTCTGCTCATACACGTAGTGAATTTGACTTTTAGATCATGTATATCAGCATATCAGCATAGTAGATGATTTTAACTTTGATAAATTCAGCTGTAGTGGATGCAAATGTCAGCTGAAAGGAAATGTGGAGCTTGTCACTTAGGAGAAAGTTGTGTCCTAACTGGTTCCTCTTTTTCCGTGCTTCATTACTCTCCAACTAACATGATTAAGGTCCCAATAATCTCTTGTTAACGAGGTAGTAATAAGAAGGGCCAGATTTGGGATTTATTTTCCTTTTTGGTTTTCTTCCAAAACTTCCATGTCATTTTTGCTTTCAAAATTTCCCATCTGATTATGCCTGTTAGGAATGTGTGTATTCTTTTCCATGACAGATTTCTGTTTAAAGTTAGTTGAGAGCTAACTGCTGTGAAGAAGGGGAAAAAAAAAAAAACAACAGGAGCGTGTTGGCTCTAATTGTAAAATAGGGCACTAATATCTTGCATAAAAGGGGTTGGTACTCGTTATCTGAAAACCACAGGGAAAACTCATAGTTGTATAGAGAGAGAGAGCCTATTGAATAAAAGTCAAACTACGAGTGTGTATCTTCTGCTCATACACGTAGTGAATTTGACTGGGAAATTTGTCCTGTTCTTGAATATAGCAATTCTTGTTCTGATTCTTGTAAATTGCTGGTGTCACTTCTGTGTTTTTTTCTTTCTTCATCTCTATAACTGTTCTTGTTTGTGTGTGCAAATCTTTAACAAGTAGCTTATCCAGTAAAAAAATTTTTTCAATGCAGCATTATAAAGTCTGGATTTTGAAGACTATAACTGAGACTTGGAATCTCTTCTATAAAAAGTTTACTGCTCTTTGGGATGAACATAAGGATGGTCCTGGAGAGGCATATCTTCCAGCTATTTATAATAATCCAGACGTACAGTTGCTGGTCAAACAGATATACATGAAAGAACTTTTCCACGACACTCTTGGATTTGGCGCTGCCAAAATGATAAGGTTAGATGGGCTTTTCTCCTCTGTGAATCAGATTCTCAACATTGCGACTTTATTGGACCTTCTGTTATTTTTTTCTCATACATGTGCAGTGTCTTTGATGGGTGTAGAATTTGTACCGTAAGATCAGTGTGTGTACATCACAAGCTTTTGTTGCTCCTTTTGCATTTGATGCTCCTTCATGCTTATTACTATAGATAGTTAATAAGTAAAGATGATAAACATATAAAGATGATAAACATACATCATTGACTTGCAGGAGAATTGTTGGGGTAGCTCATGTTGCAGATTTTGAATCGATCAAAGAGGCTAAAAAACGAGCAGATTGTGAGCGAAAAGCTCTTAACTTCGCCAAGAATCTTCTGAAGGAGAGAAGAAATTTCCAAAGCATTAGTGAAGTGGTTTCTGCAATGGAGCAACTCGATAAGTTATCTTCATAATTTTCATATTTTGGGATGTCTATATATGTTGGTTTTGAGGAGTGTTTTGCAGTAACTGCTCTGTATGAATTGACTAAGAATAAACTCCCTTGTGCAGTGGAAGGCTTCCCCTTTCTATTATGGATTCATATGTTTTGCTAAAAGCCTCAAACCCAAGGCGAGGAATAACAAATGTGTACATATCAACACGACTCCATTTTCTTAATAGTTTCATTCAATTATTCTTATTTACACAAAAATTTTAAATATAAAAAACTGATCCCTGAATTAATCTCAATAGTTTGTGTCGGGCGACATAGATTTTGAGGCTGGAGCATTACCACACCTGGGTTTTCCCAGTAACTCGAAGAAAATGATTACCATTTGGAACGAAGATTTCCCTCTCCGTTCCAATTATTTTTACATACCTTTCTGTTTATAATGGTAAAATCATCCATTAGAATGAAATTTAACAATGTATTTAAAGATGAGGGTAAAATTGTCCACTGGGGACCTAAGTACTATCAAAATAAAAGGTTGAGGATGTAAATGACACTTTTTAAAGGTTGAGAACAAAACAAAAGTGCCATAAGTGACAAAGGTTGGGACCTTCACTGCTATTTACTCCAAACATAACAAAATTTCCTTCGCAATTTCCTTCGCTTGTTACACTCCCACCACGTCTTCGATTTCTAACTTTCTGCCCACAAAATCCAAACAAAATAAACTTACATTAATATCTTCTCGATCTTACATATTTACCACTTACAAGTGCTTCCATTTCAGAGAGAACTCGACATTCGAAGTGTAAAATTTGCCTAAGGCAACCCAAAATTCATCAGTGTGAGGAAAAATTGTTGAGAACGGCAGCAGATGACCACAAATCAGCCCCATTCGAATCTGCTACATGTACAGTGAGTTTCAATGGCACCAGACACAAACCTCTGCTTCTCAGATCATCCGTTAGTTTTTCACTACTTCCCCGGATTTCTCCATTCTCCTGTATACAACGAACAACACAAAAATAGATGCTAATTATTACGTGCTACAGTATACTCATCATTTAATATCCAAAGTTTCAAGTCATGTAAACTATTGATGGTACCAAAATATATCGATCTAGACGAATAGAAAAGATCAAACTAGAAGGAAAGACCATTCTTGTACCCTAAAGTCAAAAGTATGGACTGCACTCAAAGCAAATGGTCTAGGAGCCCATTTGACAAAACTTTTGCTTTTATTTGTAAAAGAGATTAGTCAAGAAGGTAGATCTTAGGTCAATTTTCTCTTAAAACTCTTCAATAAAAGAGATTAGTCAAGAAGCTAGATCTTAGGTCAATTTCCTCTTAAAACTCTTCCAGCTAGACAATAAAATCCCTCATGGAATTCCTCTTAACCAATGAATAAAAGATAGTGCATTTATTACTTTCCTTGAGGAAGATACACTTTGCCTTTTGATAGTAAAAACTACGTTCCGCTTCACATATAGTAACGGTCTTCTTCCTCAAAATTAGCAACCAAAATCTAAAAATCAGCATTGATGGGCTGATTATGAAGCTGTAATTGAGCAGATTCTAACTCACTTTTCGCCTCGATTACTCTACCCGAACTATGCCCAAAATGCTTGAAATTAAGCTCCTTCAAAGCCCCCTTTAATTTGCACAATTTCTTGCAAAGGATGAATTGTTTTGTCCCCCGCACATAAAAATTTCAGCAGTCCCTTATCAAATCATTGAAATCCACATGCTTGGTCCACATGTTAAAGAACTTGAAAGGGCTTTTTACTTTCCTCACATGGTCATGTATAGAGACAATGCAAGGGGAGTAATCGGAGAGACATCCGGATGGTAGGAAATTTACTTCAACAAAAGCCCCATTTTGTATCCAAACATCATTAACCATAGCCCTATCAATTTTGCTCCAAACCGACCCATTAGTCCATGTGTAAAAACAACCAATGGAGTGTACATCCGAAAGACCCACGTTAAGATAACAAGTTGCAAGATCTTTAATTTCATACGGGGTAACATCCGCCCCGTTGCATTTCTCATCAAATTTAAGCACATTGTTGTAGCCACCCATAATTAACCAAGGTAACGACACATTTTCATTTATCTCCATAATGGTATTCCAAAGAGGCATTCAGATTACCATAGTGTGGAAACCATATACAAAATTTACAGGAGAAGTATAAGATGTTACCTTGCAAGTAGCTTTAACATGAATAATTTGTGGATGAACCTCCATCACATCCAAAAGAACTTTGGATGGATTTCACAAAATTAAGATCCATCCGGCTTGATGTGTGCAAAAATTATTAACTTGCATGAAACCAAAGAACTTGTCCCGCATAATCCTCATCAACTTCCGGTCCTCCAACTTTGTTTCCAAAATTGTCATAATTTCAATGCTATGAAACTTTATAAACTCTCGAATCTCATTTTGTTTGAGGGGTGGATTCATGCCCCTAATGTTCCACGAAGTGATCTTCATGAAGAAGCAAGGGAAATTCCCTTCTTCTCAAGCCCCGACTTCTTTTTCTCTTCTACTTTGCCTTTGAGCTTAGCATTTCCAGTTTTAGTAGAACCTGCTTCAATGGAGTTGGGAGGCCCATCGTTTCCAAATTTGCCGGGCTCAATCTGAGCATATTTTTTCCCCCAATACCCCTATTTTTCTTACTCACAACCTTCTCAAACGGCACTTCAACCTGGGCACAATTATCCCCTAGCTGGACGTCCATATTCTACTCAACAATCTGCCCAGAATTTCAGTCCACATGCTGTCTGTCCAGATTTTCGACCAAGTTGCTGGTCATTTTCGCCATCCCTAGCCAAATCATTTTGTTCCTCAATTTGTTGCAACATACATGCTGCATTATCAACAGATTTGTGAGCAATTGGGACAGATTTTCCATCGTTTCCAACCTTCTTTAGATAGGAACCAGCAACCTTGCCTTTACCTTTCTCCCCACCAGAATTTTTGTTGAGAAGAAGGGAATTTCCCTTGCTTTTTCTTCATGAAGATCGCTTCGTGGAACATTAGGGGCATGAATCCGCCCTTCAAACAAAATGGGATTCGAGAGTTTATAAAGTTTCATAGCATTGACATTATGGCAATTTTGGATACTAAGTTAGAGGACCGGAAGTTGATGAGAATTATGCGGAACAAATTTGTTGGCTCCATGCAAGTTAATAATTTTTGCACACATCAAGTCGGAAGGATCTTAATTTTGTGGAATCCATCCAAAGTTCTTTTGGATGTGATGGAGGTTCATCCACAAATTATTCATGTTAAAACTACTTGCAAGGTAATATCTTATGCTTCTCTTGTAAGTTTTGTATATGGTTTTCACACTATGGTAAGCCGAATGCCTCTTTGGAATACCATTATGGAGATAAATGAAAATGTGTCATTACCTTGGTTAATTATGGGTGACTACAACAATGTGCTTAAGTTTGATGAGAAATGCAACGGGGCGGATGTTACCCCGTATGAAATTAAAGATCTTGCAACTCGTTGCCTTAACGTGGGTATCTCGGATGTGCGCTTCATTGGTTGTTTTTTTCACATGGACTAATGGGTCGGTTTGGAGCAAAATTGATAGGGCTATGGTTAATGATGTTTGGATACAAAATGAGGCTTTTGTTGAAGCAAATTTCCTACCATCCGGATGTCTCTCCGACCACTTCCCTTGCATTGTCTCTATACATAACCGTGTGGGAAGAATAAAAAGCCCTTTTAAGTTCTTTAACATGTGGACTAAGTATGTGAATTTCAATGATTTGATATGGGGTTGCTGGAATTTTTATTTGCGAGGAACAAAACAATTCATTCTTTGCAAGAAATTGAGCAAATTAAAGAGGGCTTTGAAAGAGCTTAATTCCAAGCATTTTGGGCATATTTCGGGTAGAGTAATCGAGGCCAAAAATGAGTTAGAATCTGCTCAATTACAACTTCATAATCAGTCTACTAATGCTGATTTTCAGATTTTGATTGCTAATTTGAGGAAGAAGACCATTACTTTATGTGAAGTGGAACGTAGTTTTTACTATCAAAAGGCAAAGTGTATCTTCCTTAAAGAAAGTGATAAATGTACTAAGTTCTTTCATTCATTGGTTAAGAGGAATTCCAAGAGGAATTTTATTGCTACCGTTCTTAAAGAAGATGGGATGTATACTTCATCACAAGATGAGGTGGCTAGTGAATTTGTAAAATTTTATACTTCCTTGTTGGGGAAGAAATGCTCATCTCGACCTATTGACATAGATATCCTTTCAAATGGTCCCTTGGTTTCCCCGGAACAAGGTGATATCTTGGTTAGGGACGTTTCTCATGAGGAAATAAAAGATGCGTTTTTTGATATTGGGGATGACAAATCTCCCGGGCCGGATGGCTATACTTCTTGTCTTTTTAAGAATGCTTGGGGGATTATTGGTGATAATTTTGTTGGGGCTATCTCGAAAATCTTCTCTCCGAGTTGTATTCTTAAACAAATTAATCACACAGCAATTGCTTTGATGCCTAAATTGGATCACACGTCACATGTTGGTGATTATAGGCCTATTTCTTGTTGCAATGTTATTTATAAAGTGGTTGCTAAAATACTTGCTTCAAGATTAAGACCCATTTTGGGAGACATTATTGATCATGTGCAAATCGCTTTTGTGGAAGGTATGAGTATTATGGAGAACATTCATCTTGCCCAAGAGCTATTGAGGCAATACAATAGGAAAATAGTTGCTCCTCGATGCCTCTTGAAAATTGATCTTTCGAAAGCCTATGACTCGGTGTGTTGGGATTTCCTTAGAGATGTCCTTGTTGGTTTGCAATTTCCTTCGAGATTTGTTCATTGGATTATGGAGTGTGTTACTTCTACATCATACTCTATTGCTTTGAATGAGACTTTGCATGGATTTTTCAAAGGTGAGAAGGGTCTTCGGCAAGGTGATCCCCTTTCTCCTTTCCTATTTGTGCTTTGTATTGAATACCTCTCGAGATTGCTCAAAGATGCCACATATGATAGTGATTTCAACTTTCATCCTAAATGTGCCCCCAAAAGATCAACCATTTAGCCTTTGCCCGATGATTTGATGCTATTTGCGAGGGAAGATTTTTTATCGGTTCAAATTCTCATGGATTGTTTTTCTCATTTTGGTTCGGTCTCGGGATTAAAGTTCAATGTCCTTAAATCCAGCTTGTTTACAGCTGGTGTGCATGGACAAATTATTAATGATATCATGGAATTAACTTGTGTTCCTGGGGGGAGTATGTCATTTCGGTATTTGGGCATCCCCCTTGCATCGAACAAACTCAAAGTAAGTGGTTATGCTCATTTTCTTGATAAAATTACATCATATATTGATGCATGGAATTCCTCTACATTATCATATGCCGGCAAGATTGAACTTATTAGGGCTGTTCTTCAAGGAGTTGAATGCTTTTGGCTATCTATTTTCCCTATTCTGGCTACAATTATTTCTAGAATTGTTAGCCTATGTCGGACATTCCTTTGGGGATCTAAAAAATCGTTAGTAGCGTGGAAGGATATATGCCTACCAAAGGAGGAAGGGGACTTTGGATTAAAGGATTTGAAGAGTTGGAATTTAGCGCTTCTTGCTAAATCCCTTTGGAACATCCATAATAAAAAGGATTCCCTATGGATTTGGTGGGTCAATCATGTGTATCTTCATGGGTCTTGTATTTGGGAGGTTCACCCTAGGAAGGATCATTCACCACTCTTCAAGAAACTTTTTGAAATTAGGGACACTCTTTGTGAATATGGCGCTGCCCAACAGATTTTCTTTCGTGGTCGGTATGCTGGAATGGGATAGGTTTTTGCTGGAAATAATTCTGCACGACAGGACCTTAATGACAGGTTTTTTGATGCCAATCTTGCAATTAACAGCCCGGTTCATGGGCAGATAAGGGATGATCATTATGGCAAGAAAATTATGTTATTCGGTAAGCAGTTTTTGCAATCTTAGACTGAAAATCTGGGCAGTTCTGTAAGTGGTAAATTCACCACTAAAATTGCTTATGATTTCTTTAAACCTAAAGGTATTTTCAAGCCTTGGGAAACGGAAGTTTGGAAACCATGCATCACTCCGAAGCATTCTTTTATGCTTTGGTTAGGGGCCCAATCTAAGCTCCTAATTAAAGATAAATTGCCCTACTTGGATATCGATCGCAAGTGTGTTTTTTGTAGCTGTTTTGAGGAAACTTGTGAGCATCTTTTTTTCAAATGCTCTTTCACATCTTCCTTATGGGGGAGCATTAGGAGATGGCTTGGCATTACAAGATCTATGTCCACACTTGCTATTGTTCTTAAGTGGTTGAAAAAGGAGGCCCGTGGGACTTGGCTTAACGAGGCGAAGAGGATTGCTCTTGTAAGCACAGTGTACTACATTTGGCTTACGAGGAATAGGAAGATATTTGAAGACCCCTCACCCGACTTGAATTCCATTGTGAGACAGATCAAGACACACGTATACAAAGTCATGTTTACTTTGTATTCGGATGTCTTGATTCATTTCGAATCCTTGGCCGTGGATCATTGATCTTTTATGTATTTTGCCTTCTTTTGTTTCTCCCGGGTATGTCCGGAGTAGTTGTTTATGTTTATGGACATTGATTCGCTCGGGAATGCTCGGTGTACTTGTATTTGATTATGGACATTGTTTCGCCCAGGTATGACGAGTGTACTTGTACATGGTACATTTTTTATCAATATATTTACATTTACCGATATAAAAAAAACACAAGAAGAATCACTAGAATTCTCAAGGAACAAGTGTGCACCAAGTGGGAATTTCTCTCACCAGGTTGAGAGCATCTCTCTCTAACTTACAAAAAAAAAAAAAAAAAAAACCACCCTCAAATTTTGAATACACGCATAGACATTCTACCTATCTAACCTTCTCGTCAACTTAGGGACTTTGAGGACACTCCTTGCCACTTTTTTATTTGAAGGCTCATCAACGAGAAATACTAGAGCCACCCAAGAACAAACGTCAGGCTAGGTATTCAACTACATTACTTGTAATTATCCTACTCTTAATCCATGCATTTCCTCATTACACAACATAGCTGACTTTTTAAGGAACTCGAGATGGGACTGAAAACATACATATTTCTTGGCCATCATTAACAATAATCTCTCCAAATCGATGTCCAAGAAGCATTTCTTGCAAAATTTAGCCATATATTTCTCTTTAAAATAAAAATCTTTAATTGTCATACTCATTTTCAACTATATTCACGCAATAAAATATTTTACACATAAATCCAAAATTTTTTCCTACTTTAACCATTTTACAAAAAATCATTATTTAAAACATCATTTTTATTTTCTCTCAATAATGACCATCAAACATTGTTTAAGCAGATTTCAGATTTCTAGATTTAGCACTTGCTTTTCTCGTACTCATTTTTAATCGCACATTCTCTCGATAAAATATTTTTCACGTAAACACAAAACTTTTTCATATTTTTTTAACTACATATTCTCCAAAAATTTATTTACTATTAAAAAACTCAACACATTCTACACAAACAAAAAAAAGGGGCTGTCGAACGGGGGCTTAAGCAGTAGCTATAGCAGATTGATATCGATACTGAGCACAATAAGGTAAAAGCAGGCAGTTTAGTACAAATTTCAGATAAAAAATATCTGACAAGAAAAGGTACAACTTACAGTGAGGGAGGATGAAGGCTGCAAATATGGAGAATAGAGAACCTGGACCTGATCCTGCAGAAATCTTATGTATCCCAAAGCTTCATGAAGTACTGATGCCGTGTCAGTCTGCACATAAACACGCAAGAAAACGGAGGATTTCAGATCAAACGCATAAACTTAAACCTAATTTGATTTGTTTATTAAAGAGGGTGTCAAGAACTGAAGATGAACCTTGCCAAAGGGTGACACAAGTTGTTGCAATGCTGTAATTCTTTCTCCGAGTTTTTCTTTCTTCTTTCCCTGTATCATGCATGGAGAAAAAGGTGTTTGAATCAAGCATTTAGCATTATCAATTTCACATGGTTCATATATATGTGTGTGAGACCTTTGCAGAGCGGGTGATAATAGAATTTTCTGATTTCGTCTTCTTACAGCTTCCGACAGGTGCCCGAGCATTCGCCTCAGGATTCCTTGAAACATTTCTCTTTTTCTACACGAACAAAAAACAAAACCAGAAATTTAATTTTAAAGTTTAATTGCAATAAACCCATAAAAGGATTTAAGTCACAAACAACAACATTGGACTTGGGCAATGTGATAATGTCGCTTGCTTTTGTCGAAGAAGCCGAGGATGAATCGCTGCATGCCACTCCAGTTTTACATTCCTTTTGATAATCAGCAAATCGCAGTAACTTCGGAGAGTAACCAGATGAGAAAAATGGTGAAAAATTGAAACACTCATTTGCCTCAAGATTCATAATTTCATCATCCCCTAACAGAAGTTGGGAGTACCTCCCTTCGGCTACTGGTTCATCCTCAAACGCCCCATTGCTCGCCATTAATAGGCCAAAAGAGAGTTTTCTTCTTGTACAACGGAAGCTTCTTCTCTTCGAGTTAGCTATTGAACGACTTTGTATCTATGTATATATGTATCTTTTCGTCTTTCGTATGCAAATCTTGGGACGGAGTAACGGAGAGCGAACGTTAGATAGATAGGGACTTTGGTTTTGTCGTCATAGTCAAACTTCAAAACCATCCTAACGTTACCCAAGAAAACAGTGATTTATCCATCCAAAGCAAATGACCCTCCGGTTCCGGACCCGAAATCCGAATTTGGGAAAAACGGACCCGGGCGAACAGGATTTCTGGTGTTTGGCGTGGCGCACCCTGAAACCCAGCCATTGAGTCTAACCCATTCGTCATACATGCATATATAGCATGGCCCATGGACGTTACATGTGTTGGTCTTTTGATATTTGGCAGGACCAAGATTTGTTTAATTTAAAAAAAAAAAAAAAAACATAATTTTTTTAGGACACGAATAGAATTACATTTAAAGAGATAGTTATATAATACTAAATTCGACGAAATGACCTGACCATCTCTGATAAATAGTAAAAGTTTCTTTATCTAATTACAATGTCGAATTTGAGAATTTGGGTAGAATCGACAGTCTCTCTAGCATTTGGTCACGGAACTCTATTGATGTCTTTGGGTACGTAGAGTTTTCAAATATCATCTGACTTAAGGTTTTCAATGTTGATTTAATGGCAAATATTGAAGGCAGGTAATTAGCATAAACCGTCATTACTTTACAATGTTGTTGAGCAAAACGTCCTTACTTTTCAGTTTTTTGTATTTTCACACGTATTTTTCACTTTTCATTGCGAAAAATATCATTTTCATTCAATTTCTCAGTTAAAAAAGGTAAATTACAAATATACCCTCTCATTCAAATAAATTATGGAAAATTATTGAATAAATTGCAATTATATTTTCAAACTTTTTTAAAAAATGCAAATAAGTTCAAATAAATTATTAAAAAGATAATTAGCATAAAACGTTCATACCTTTCAATATTATTGTGCAAAAGTCTATACGTTTCATTTTTTTGAATTTTCACATTTCATTGATTCCTTTCTTTTTTAAATTATTTATTTGTACTTTTTTGAAAATTTTGGGAGTATAGTTACAATTTGTTATTTATTTTTCTTTTCTTTATTTTTCTTTTATTTAAATATGATGGCATATTCGTCATTTTAAAACTTCTAATTGAGAAAATGGAAGAAATGATGATTTTCATAATGAAATGTGAAAATAAGGATGAAACTTGAAAAAAAAATATATAAAAGGTGGAAAAGTTTTGCACAATAATATTGAAAAGTTGAGACATTTTGTGTTAATTATTCTTTTAATAATTTATTTGGATTCATCTGTAGTTTTCTAAAAATTTGGAATTATAATCGTAATTTATTCTTTAATTTTTTTTTCTTTGTTTGGTTTTTT
>NC_036239.1:1282907-1302815 GCF_002742605.1 Olea europaea var. sylvestris
AATTTTGGGCCTTTTTTTTTTTTTTTTTTTTTTTTTTTTTTTTGGTAACTTCTAATGAGAATTTGCCAAGTGTTTGTTTAAAAATATGTCACTAAGTTTGTTCATGTAGCAAGACTGTTGTCAAAATGCGACCTCTGTAGTCATGCCCACTTTTTACCCATGTAATTTCATAAAATGATAAAACATTATTAAACAAAACCTGCCTCTCCCAATGCCTTCTGTTCTTCTCTATTGAAAGTTATTAGTTCGATCCTAAAATCACATAGAAGATGGTGAATTATGCGGAATTAAAATTATCAATTTAAAAGCAACGAAGTCACATTTTAATTGTTCTAAATGTTTAGTCGATCGAGTCAGTTTTATTCTATGTTGAAATGTCGCAATAGTAAATAAAGCAATAAATAATACAATGTTGAAGAAAAAAATCTTTTACAGGATTAAGAACTCTGGAACCAAGTCAGTGACTTCTACTATAGACAATAAACACTTACAATATGATCCAGTCTAAAAAACCAATTAGACTCGCTGATCTAATTCTTGCAATCTCCAAGGTCCGTTGGAACATGTTTTACTCACACCTGCTCTCGATATTCTGAAATTGTCTCTTTCATGTGGATCACCAAGAATGCCTTGTTCTTGTATTCTTCGTATGCTTTTGGTCCAACATTTCTTAATCTTCATCAACCTCTAAATCTATGTTAGGATGTGTGTATTTTGGATTATTTAACTTTGATGTTTTTTTCCCCAACTTGTGGTTAATTAATCCCAAGATATAGAATTGTTGTTGATTTCCAATAATGCTATGAAGTTAGAAAATAATGATCCACCACCATTTTCACGAAGTGGGGCTTATGTATTCATAGTAAAGAGGTATAAAGGCAGTATATAATAGATAGAACTTTTGAAAATCGCGCACTAGGTTTTCTCGCAAAGTACCATCGTTCGAGCACCAAGCTAGCACCAGGAGAGCGCACAGGTGTGTCATTCGAGCGACAAGCGCGGAAACGATTATTCTATTTTGGATTCTATTTTGGACGCTCAAGCATCAACTTAGCGACATGTTAGCATAATTTTAGCTACTCTTTCTCCATGTTTTATATTGGAACCCAAAGACTCCTAGACATCCCAAAGACTCATTGACTTTTACAACTATTTTATAATAATCCTTTTATATAGAGAATAACCGATACAAATTAAAACCTAACAAACTCTTCATTTGACATTCTGTTACAAAACTATACAATACAAGTCAAAGAAGTAAAAACAAGACTAATGTACCTGAACTCAGACTGAATGTTTGTCTCTTACATTCCTTTGTCCAACCTATTTCCTAAAATCAACAACTCAAATACCAAGTGTAAAAGTACGTGAAACATAAAATATAATAATTGAAACACACTATCATAAATATACTAGATAGATTGAGAAGTAATATTAATGCTAATTAGAACACATACTAAAACATTAATACACAAAAACATCAAAACTTAAACAGGCTATGTATTGTGATATAGAATGCCATGAAATGCTATTATCTCCCCTTTACTGCAAATTCTTTCATCTTCTCTCCCTCCCCCCCCCCCCCCCGCCACAACGTCTATACAAAGGATTACGTATGGGAAATATTGAAACCGTACTTTCCAGTAGTATCGCGGCTGTCTTTTTTGCTGCTTTTGTTGTTTCTTTTTAATTCAAGTATCATTATAAAAAAACAAACAACATTATATAATAACTCAAAGATCTAATTGTTAGCATGTACAAGTATAATCAATAATTAGTAATGGTTCTCATATGCTCAATTCAAGTTACAATGGAGTTAATTGTGTAAGTGACCCATGTGTGTAAAGTGTAACTAATCCTTTGTAAACATGACTTGATACCTTAATTTTGTGAGAAAAGACATGCTCAACATCGTCGTGAATAAGTTTATTCCTTTACTTATGAAAATCAAACCGATAATAGCATAATAAAGCCTATATAAGAAGCTCATTTTTTATGTATATTATTTTTTTCTCCATCTAGATTTGAGAATATATATATATATTAATTTTGAAACTCATCAGTTTTTTCTTATTCAAAATTTTTTCTCATCTTATGTGCAATTTCTTATCCATTAAGCAACTAAGATGATTACTATAAGGCTCTTTAGGTTGATTAACCTAAGTCAGATGACCATAGGTACCAGGTAATGAGAAACCACTCAAGCTTAATTGTTCAAGTCAAACATGTTACGAAATAAAGTATAAGAAATTGAATTTTTTTTCTTTTTAAGGGAATATATTTGAGTTTAGGTATACTAGAATAAAGTCAATTTATGTTCAAAGTCATCTTATTAACATTTGATTGATATCCCAAATCTCACACATGCAAACAAGCCCCACTCACAATATCATAGTGTGTGCAGTGAATATGTTACATGAAGAAACCTATAATAAGTACTCCATAAAACCTAAACAAATAATGAAAAATATACCACAACATATCAATTTAAATGATACTTGATCACAACACGTGTTAAGTAACTCATGTATCATGCTATAGTTAAAAATAAATAAATAAATTCTCTTTTTTTTTTCAATTGATAAAACATGAATGCACCAAACATACAAAATAAAAAAAATAAAAAAATATATATATATATATACCACCAGCATCATCAGTCAAAGCATCTCTCTGATCATAGAGATCGCTTTTCTTAACCCAGACTTATATAGTAGAAGGCTTATTTCAAGTTAATTGAGTCATCAACTTGGTCAATTGACTCACATGATTGGTGAGGAAGTCAATCCAGCCATCAAAACCCTAATTTCCATATCCAATGAAATTCTGATTTCTATTTTCTATTTCTATTCGGGAACTTATGAAACCTAGGCTTTATATGTCCTAATTCACCAACATAAAACAAGTGGGGATAAACTTAGGTCCAAAATTATGTGGTTCTTGATACCTATCCCTAGGTTGATAGGTCTTATGCTGTCTAGTGGGTCTCTATCCTACGATACCATTGTTCTCGAGTTCAAGATTAGGAACATACTTAGGCTGGTTGATGGCAAGGACAAAAATGTTTTTGAAAATACTTGCTCTATCATGATAGATCTCCTTATGTCCTAGACTTTCCATGTTCCTTGTTCAACTTTAAAAGACTATCCAGTTTCAGAGATCCATTTAAGAATGAATGAAGTTGAGTATCGGATTTCTCAAGGTCGCTTGTTAGGGTTTTAACCTTAGCCTCTAAGTTCTCCTTGACTAATCTTAATTCGCTAAGTTCTTCTTTTTCTACTTCAAGTGCATTAACCTTCTTAAGCACGGCTTTGTTCACTTTCGTAATCTTAAGACTTTCCTCAAATAATTAATGATAAGCTTTCCCCATCTTCAAAATTTTCCTCAGAGTGCTCACCACTATCTACTTCTTCAGCATTCTCATTGTTCTTGTTAGATTCACTCCTAATCCTAACTGTGAATGCCATAAACTTTCCACTCTCATCGTGAATGGACTTCTAACTTTGATTATCTAAGCTAAACTCATCATCGATGAGAGTTGCATTCATAACTTTACCCTAATTTCTCTTACTGTTAGGGCATTCACTTCTATAGCAACCAAATCCTTGACACTCATGACATCTCATGGATTGAGATCTCTTTCTAGACTAAATGGGAGCATCTCTGTCTCTCTTAAGGTTTTTTCTTATTTCTAAACATTTTTCTAAATTTCTTAACAAAATAGGATATCTCATCATCATTAATGATCTTTGTACCAGTAGAGTCATACTCTTGTTCCCTAATAGTGTTCAAGGTTACAGATTTGTTATTCTCAAGTTAAGATATGATGAGATCATAAGTTCGAAGAGATCCGACTAGTTTTTCAATCTTAATCATATCTTAATCCATGCTCTGATGAAAAACCGAGATTTTAGGCCTAAATCTTTCAAGTAAGGATCAAAGGGTTTTTCTGTCAATCTTAGACTCAAAAATTCTCTCGCATAGGTTGAACTAGAATTAATTATGTTATTCAAACTCGCATGAAAAGTCATCGAAGGTCTTATCATCATTCATCATAATCTCTTCAAACTTAGCGGTCAACATCTGTAATTTAGAGTTTTTAACAATCTGAGTTCTCTCATGTGTGGTCGGTAAAATATTCCAAACCTCTTTCGCAACCTCACACATAGACACACGCCTAAATTTTTCTGTAATACTACCATAAATAAAGCTTGTATTCGACCAATTAGCTATAGGAATGGGGGTAACAATACCATTAATGGTAGTAGAAGGGACAGTTCAACCAAATACACTCATCTATCGATTCCAGGAAGACTCTCATTCTAACTTCTAATAGACGTAGTTACTACCATCAAAATATAGTTGGATAGACAATAAATTATGCATCTAAAAAACTAGGGTTAAGAATTGAATTTGGGCTGTGATACCAATTGAAAGTTACTAGTTCAACTCTAAAATTGCTTAGAGGGGGTGAATAACGTGGAATTAAAAATTACCAATTTAAAAGCAACAAGTCACCTTTTAATTGATCTAAATGTTTAGTTAATAAAGTCAAATTTTATCATATGTTTAAATGTTGCCACGGTAAATAAAACAATAAATAATGCAAGATTTATTGAAGGAAAAAATCCTTCACAAGATTAAAATCTCTAGGACCAAGTCAGTAACTTCTACTGTGGATAATAAACACTTACAGTATGGTCCAACCTAGAAAATTAACTAGACTCGCTAATCTAATTCCTACAATCTTCAAGACCCGCTAGAACGTATTCCACTCACACATTCTCCCAATCTTTTGGAATTGTATAACTCATGTGGATCACCAAGAACACCTTGTTTTTATGTTCTTCCTATGCTCCTGGTCCAATTTTCCTCAATCTTTAGCAACCTCTAAAATCTTTTTGAGAAAATGCATTCCTAATTATACTTAGGAAATGAGCATTTTGAATTATGTGACTTTGATAATCGATTGATCTCAAGATATAGAATTATTATTTGATCTCCAAAGAATGTTATGGAGTTAGAAAATAATGATTAACCACCGTTTTCATGAAGCAGGGTTTGTGTATTTATAGTAGAGTATTGGAGTAGCATAGGATAGATAGAATACTTGAAAATCACGAACTAGTATTTCTCGAAAAATTCTGTCGCTCAAGCACCAAGCGAGCGACAGTCGAACGATAATAATTCTGTTTTGGACACTCGAACATCAGCTTAGCGACATGCTAGCACAATTTCCACAACTCTTTCTCCAAACTTCATATTCGAATCTAAAGACTCCTAATTCATCTATACAACATCTCGAAAGACTCGTTGACTTTTACAAATCTTTTATAATAATCATTTTGTCTAAAAAATAGCAAATACAAATTAAAACCTAACATATATAATTATAATGGGAGTCATCTCTTGTTTTTTTATTTTGCATGCAAATTGTCTCAATAAATAAAATAAAATAAATAAAAGTCGCTAAAAAGTCAAAATTTCTTCAACATTCTACGTAGAAGAATTGAGTCCCTGTTAATTTCCTGGGAATAAAAGCAAACACTTGGTGTGAAAGGTTGACTGTCAAGTGCCACAAATTCCCTTGAGCTTATCCGCCGCAGTTTCATCCACCGAATACTGGAAATTATCACAAAATCTCACAATAAGACACAAACAAAATGCAATCGCACGAAGAATATAATACTTTACAACATATTTAACACTTTCATTTACATCATTGACCTTATTGAGGACCCAGAGGGAGTGAGTATAAGTTCGATTGAGGAGTTCTTGAAGAGAATTCACGTCATTCGGATCAACCTCTCTGTAATTAACGAAGTTTTCACGGACGTATTTGGCATAGTAAGGCCTTGTGTCCTTCGGCAGCTGCCTTACCAGCCTCAGCACTTCCCCGTAGGCTCTTAGTGCCTTGTGCATTTCAGTATAAATTCAAATTCAAATTTCAGCTGAATTAAGGGCGAATTCGCTTTGTATTTTGAAATTTTGAGTTGTTCGATTGCTTTTTTCAGCAAAGAAGACAAATGGCGGAGTTTTTGGGGAAAAAGAAGGTGAAGAAAAATATTATATGGTCTCGTACTAGGCCCATTGGGCTGAATTAAGTTTACAAGAAGTCCAAAGGCCCAACTATTTCCTTATGGATTGGATCATGGCTCATTAGGCTATACAAATTTGTAATCAACAAATCATTTGATCCTTATCTTTTTTTGGGGCCTTCATAGCCTTGGGGTTCTAAGCAGCAGCAACCTATGTTGCCTAAGCCCAGGGTCGACCCCGATGCTAGATAGCATTATTTTAAAATTTACATGCACATGAGTAACGAGTTTGAAAAAGTATAGATTATTGGTTCAACTCAATAAATTGATGCATTTGCTAGAGAAATTAACATGAAATAATGTTATTTAAGAGACACTAAATGATAAAGGAAGAAAAAGTTTTTGGTTTATGTGTAACATTATTTTGTTGGAGAAAGTGTGTTAAAATATATATATATATTATAAATTTAATAGGGCTCAAACGGGGGCTATGTTGATATCAAATTGCTGACACCGTACTATCAAACAAGCCAACAAGCCAAAAATATTGTTCAAAACTGCATGCCAGAAAATGAAATCATGTTTGGTTCAAGATGGTTGGCGACCATGAGAGCGATGTCATGTATCATTATAGAGGATGATTAGTAAATGTAGCAGTAGAGTCATTGTTAAATCATCCAATAAATATAATCCAATATTATTGTATAATAAAACAATTATCCCATTGTTCTCTCAAGTGGTGATAATTAGATTATTCCCATTGGTAATATGTTTGTTAACTAATTTATGTTCCAATGGACGATTGTCATGCAACCCAACCCGCACGTGAGATGTATGAGGTTCAATAAAAGTTGTGAAATTTTCTAGACCATGCGTCCAATTTGGACATGCGTTATTTCTTTGAACAATGCTATCTAACACAAATGGTATTAAAGCATCAATTTACATTGTCACACTTAATATGTCCAATTAAATGAATCTATAATTTAATATCAATGGGGCTGATTAGCATTACTCTATTTCTTTAGGCCCATTTGGCGCAAAAAACATATTCGGACAAAAAGAGGTAAAATCTAATCACAGCTTTACAAAATTAAAAAAAAATGTGGTAAAAAAAAAAAGAAAGATGCATCTTGTCATTCTTAAGTACAAGAAGACACGATATAACATATCTAGAGAAACTCTAAGCCTGACAATTGGAGTTCAAAAATCAAATGTGGGAAAAAAAGAATGAGTAAAATTGATTTTTGAATAAGATGTACAAAAAAAAAAAAAAAAATGAGATAAGAGTTGTATAAAAAATCTTGCAAAAGAAATAAGAGTTGAATAAAAAATCTTGCAAAAGAACATTACTTAACTGTCACCTAGGTCGATCATCCTTCTAGAGAACGTTACTCTAACTGTATTGTGTACCACATAATTGTGCAATAATGTGCATAAAACGATTAAGAAATGAAAGCATAGTTAAAATTAGATTGTTTAAAGAGAAATGACTTATGAGAAGAGTGCTTATTAAAAGGATTAGATGATGGTCAAAGCAGTGGCCGAGCAGATATTTAGAGTTAGTGGGGGCACAATAAAATTTATAAAAAAGTTTCTTAATATATTCGATATCTTATTACAATTATTCTCTACGCGTTCTAACATTTCATAATTATATTATTTTCAATACTTTAAACACAGACTTACGTTAAAGTGCTTTTTTATACCTGATACAAACAACCAATTAAAACAATTAATTCAAGTGAAAAAATAATCCGTCTATCAATAAAACATGAAAACAATCAATTCAATTTTTGTTTGGTAATCTCTTTTTTCTTCATGATTTTGGAGTCTATTCCAGAAGGGGAAAAAAAAAATTTAAAGCTGGTGGGTCACTTGACCCACGGTCAAAGAAATACATAGCATAAATCTCTACAAAAAAAATGTGGCATCAACTATTTACTATATTGAAATCAAGTTGTTGTATCATCTAAAATAAGCTTGAGTAAAACTAGGATCTCGACTTGCAACCAGCAAACTTGTAATGGATCTTGATTAGTCAAGCAATTCTTATTTAACCCGATCACTATACAACTCGAGGCGCACAAAATCTATTAATGATAGATTAATCAACTCCAATATATATGATACTTGAGTAGGAGAAACATGTGTATATACATAAAGAAGATATTCTCTCTCCAATCTACCAATCACACAATCATGAAAGTGTAAGAGATGTCGGTGCATTATATATTTTGACATTAAAACTCATATTTCATCACAAGAGCATCAAAGAATAATTTAACTTTGGAGTTTGGAGACACATATTATACGCACTGAAATGCACACCGTCTCCATCTCAAACATTGAACACTTTGTTTGAAATCATTTCTTGGCTTTGTTATTGAATCTTTACATTCTTGCTAACCCTCGAGATTAATGGATCAAATATATCTTAGCTCTGGAGAAAATTCTCTCGATAGACCTTTCAAAATTCTTCTACAAAGATCTTGGTATTAACAATTTTATTGAACAACATTAATTTTTACAAGCAAAAGTGGAGAAATTGACATTATAAGAATAGGAAATCAGCGTTGTTTGTTAAGGAAAAAAACAAAATAATATTTGAGAATACGGGTTGCTGGGCTGGTGCCCAACCTTTCCATGTTCAATTGTTCATGGAAAAATCAAGATTCATCCATCAATCCCGATTCCCACAGTAGCTGAGCACATCACATGCAAAAATTGTGTTCAAATCAAAATACTAGCATATAAAGTTATGGGTTAATTTCACAAACAGTCACTGAACTTACGCGAAAATTACAAAACGATCATTGAAGTTTAAAATTTTCAGTAACAGTCACTTAAGTTTCGGGGCACTTTCAGAAACGTTTAGTGAAGTTTAAAAATACTTTTTCAGTTTTTTGAGCTACTTTTGCGACAATTTTTTGGCCATTTCTGACCATCGATACTGTTGAATTTTATACCGTCGGAAAGTCCATAATGTCCTCTTCAATTACCACCTAAAACCTCCTCGTAACTCCAAGGGATTCGACTAGAAAATCACCACAAATGTCACCCAAAAAATCTAAAAATCTGCCCAGATTTTGGCCAACTTTTACGATAATTTTTCGGCGACTTCCGACCACCAAGACTGTTGGGTTTTGATATCGTTGGAAAACCCACATGTCCTCTTCAATTATCTAAAATCTCCCCCAAACTCTAAAGGATTCGATTGGAATAAACTCACAAAGTCGGCTACCCAAAAAGGCAAAAAGCTAGACTAATTTTTCAGATTTTTTGGGCTACTTTTGAGGCGACTTTTTGGAAACTTTCGACCACCAATACCGTCGGATATCGATACCGTTGAAAATCTCACCATATCCTTTTTAATTTTCACCAAAAATCTCCCCAAAATTACAAAGGATTCGGCTGGAATAAATCCACAAATTTAGCTACCCGAAAAGGTGAAAATCTAGGCGGATTTTTAAGTTTTTTAGGCAACTTTTACGGCAACTTCCGACCATCAAGCCTCCGGATTTTGATATCGTTGGAAAGCCATAATCTCCTCTTCAATTACCACCCAAAATCCCCTATAATTCCAAAGAATTTGGCTGGAATAAACCCACAAAGTCAGCATCTCGAATTTGGGCATATTTTTGACTTTTTGGGTAGTTTATTTTGACTGAATCCTTTGGAGTTTGAGGTAGATTTTGGATGGTAACTGAAGATGACATTATGTGCTTTCCAATGGTATCAAAATCCAGCGGTCTTAGTGGTCGAAAGTCATCGAAAAGTCGCCCAAATTTTCAGATTTTTTTGGACAACTTTTGCGGTGATTTTTTGGTCGAACCCTTGGAGTTACGAGGAGATTTTGGGTCCTAATTGAAGAGGATATTGTGGACTTTCCAACAATAACAAAACTCTGTGGTATCGGTGGTCGGAAGTGACTGAAAAATTGTCGTAAAAATAGCCCAAAAATTTGAAAAAGTGTTTTTAAACTTAAGTGATTGTTACTGAAAGTTTTAAACTTCAGTGACCATTTTGTAATTCTCACGTAAGTTTAGTGACCATTTTGTAATTTTCGCGTAAGTTCAATAACCGTTTGTGAAATTAACCAATAAAGTTATGTTTTCTTTACATCCGTATGTTTTGATTTACATTTGAGTCCAGGTCCTTAGATCACGTCCTTTGTATATCTTCTCATTTTGCTAGTCTGGGTATGCTCAAAGTTTTTGTAGATGTCTCTTGATCTTTGTTTGCCTGAAAATGCTTGTGTACTTGGATGTGAAGTTGATCAATATAATTTTACATTTGCAAAACAAAAAAGGGCAAAAAATAAAAGTGCAACGGAAAGAACGGGGTACTTTTTAAATTGGCTGAGTCAAAGCGTTGGTTTTGCACTTTAACATTATTTATTATTTATTATTTTTTTATTTTTTGCATTCACCACATTGACCTCTTGAGTTGAAAAAAAAAACAATTTTGCCCTTATTATATTCCATAATTACAAAAACATGTTAATTTTTTAAAGGACAATAATATCCTTAAAAGTTTAAATAAATTCAATCACTTCCCCACATAAATTTTAAAATCAATTTTGCTTATTAGTTTCTCCAATACAGTTAAAAAGAAATTTTCTCTTTCATCTGCTTGAATATTGAAATCTCACAAAATTATTAAAAGCTCAACAAAAAAATATTACTTACAGCCGGTACTCGAAATTGGTAAGTGTAAATACGCATTTTTAATTTCGTTTTAGTTAAATTAGTATATTGTTTGAATCTTTAAATCTTATTTTGACGTAGGCAGATGAATTATTACAATATTAAATAGATGTATAATTTTTTTAGCAAAAACGAAGAAAAAATTTCACCTGTATACATATTAAAAAATTCATAGTTGTCTGTTAAATAATTAAACATTATTTACACTAAAAAAAAGATGTCAGGCCGTATTTTTCCAGCCAGCTCGGACCCTTTTTTTAATAATGTTTAAATATTTATTTTATAATTTATTTGTTCGTATTTCATGAATTATGTTAATTGTTTGTATTTATATTGTTTATTGAAATAAATAAATAATTAATTGAAATAAATATTTATGAAACAATTAAAATAATCAATGAATTATTTTAAGTAAAAAAATAAATTAAATATGAAATGAATAATTAAAAAATTATATATTAATTCCTTATATTTAATATATTTTCTAATATTTTTAATTTGTGGCAGATATGGCATCAGCACGTGTCCCAATTTGTTATTTCGATGAATTTCAAAAGAATAAAAATGTTCAGTGGGAATGAAAATGGACGAGTGCGGGAGATGGGGTTCAAACAAATTTTATAACAAGGAGTACATCATTTACAGAAATGTATCATGATATACAAAACATGCTTAACGTCGATCCCTCTCAGTATGATATGGAATTTGAATTTTTATTTCATAAGCATTCAACCATTCTAATTCCACCTATGAAAGTTACTTCTGAAGTGGAGATAAAGTATCTAATTAAACTGAACCAAGTCGAAAGTCGACTCCTATTTGCATAACTTTATTGAGAAAGAATGTTCCTGAGGGTGAACACGAAGTTTTCGATGAAGATAATCGTAATGTAAATGATGTTTGAGATACTATTCGAATTGTTTATGAAGATAATTTAGTTATTCCCGAGACAATTGCTATTCACCATAATCACATTGTTACGCACAGAATTCTTTCGGCAATTGAAGACAACGAGAATGAAAACGCATTTACAAGCGAGGATTTGATTACTTTATCTCGTAGAAGACATGAGTTGGGTGGGAGTTCACGGGTCGGATTGAGTACACGGTCCTCTAATTGTTCGTGTGTGGCTCCCGACGATGAAGACGTATATGTCGAGCAATTGTTCGAATCAAAGAAAGAATTACAAGAAGTTGTGCATCGTATTGCTTTGAAGCATAACTTTGTGTTTAAGTGAAGAAATCAAATAAGTTGACGTATACAATTATCTGCATTGACGACAGCTGTCATTGGCATTTGCGAGTGACGAAGATAGACACGAATGAGTTCTTTGTAGTTCGTAAGTATGCACGGGAACATACTTGGGAAGTAGGTATTTGTAGAAATGATCATAGGCAGGCCCGAGATGGTTCATTGGTCGAGAAATAATGTACAAGTTTCAGGATCCACGAACAATCTACAGACTTTCGGACATCATTAATGACGTTCGACGAGAGTAAGGGTGGTCATGAGCTATTAGAAGGTTTTGAAGACCAAAGAATGCGCATTGGAGGACTTGATGGGTTCGACTGAGGAGAGTTATACTAAATTGACCAAGTATTTCATTGTTTAGATGTTTATCTCTTTGTTATTTTAATTGTTAATTATTTTATTTCAATTGTTTATGTAATTATGTAACTCAATTGTTTATTTAATATGTAATTTTTTTAATTGAATTGTTTATTTTTCTGTTAATTTAATATTTAACTGATTATCTAAATTATGATTATTGTTTATTTACATTGGCCAAGTATTTCTATAACATGAGAAGAATTAATACTGGATCAACATTTTTTATTGAGAAGGATGATGAGAATCGCTTTAAATATTTCTTTATGGCCATTGGATAATGTATTCGAGGATTTCGAAACGCAATACGACCCCTAATCCTAGTCGAAGGTACAACCCTTAAGTTGATTATTACAACATGTCAAGATGCCAATATCCAAATTTACCCTCTTGCGCTTGGCGTAGTCGACGGAGAAAATGATCTAGCGATGAGTTGGTTTTTCAAGAAGTTGAGGGAAGTAATTGGGGATGTCGAGAACTTTGCAATTAAACAGTATTATATTAGCACATCACCGTCTAACTAGAACCTAATTTGTAAATTAAAAAAATAAAATTACAAACACTTACGATATTTTCTGCCTCGTCGTCGTTGTGTCCTGCACGGTGGCCAGTCTGCCCTGTACAGTGATGTTCGCTCGTCTAGCCATCATGGGAACGGTCACAGACATTGGCTCTAGATTTTGCTCGAGCTGACCTTGTGTCAGGCATGAATTATTGGGGTTGTACACATACATAATGTAGTTGACAAATACGATCTCCACTGGAATGTAGTGATGATTCACATACACTAGCGTGTACAGATGCATACAGCCCTCCCATGGCTTTCCTCCGACACTCGGCAACATCCCTACGACCCACTCCATCATATATGCCGGCACCGTGTACTCGTTACCTATATCTTGGAGCGACTGGTACTTAATGTCAACGATACGGATGAACTCGATGTTTAATATGAGTCGACCAGAAATGTTGAATGATTTTGGATATCTTTCAACTCAATCTAGTAGCAAATCCATAGCTAAGTCGATGTACTACATCAAGAAATACAAATAAAAAAATGAGTTATTCCATGAATTTGATTCAAAAATCAAAATTGAACATACATAATAAATAACAATATTTTAATTTCGCTTACATCGTTGGTGAGCCAAACCCTTGAAGTAGTGATATTGTGGAATCACTTGTAAGCGTTTAAGATCGTCTTCTGAGTAATCAGTGGCTGGCCCTGAAAAAATAAGAACAGAAAATTTAGTTACAAGAAGTATGCATGTGTCAGCATCTGCATACTATACTATTTCTATAAAATACAATACTTACCCGGGCTCAATTACTCTCCACTCCGTCTCGAAAGCTTTCCCCTTGACGTGGTCCACCTCCCTGAATAAATTGGGGTGCATCCCGTCGACGAACCTTCTCCTCTTCGCCTCCGCAGTAAAGGGAGAAATGACGTACTGTGATGGCACCCTCGGCCTCTTGCTGACCAGCAGCTCCGGCATGTCAACAACACGCATCCTCTCCTCCTCCATCTCGGGGATCTCTATCTCTTCGGCCATTGGGACCACCACCTCACCCGCTATTGGGACTGCCTCCACCGACACAAAACTACGTCTGGCGAGTCTGGAGTCCTCTCGAGTACCACCTCCACCTCCGGTATCCCCTCGGCATCCTTGGGTATCCCCTACACGGGCCCTCCCTCCTCTTAGGATATCTCATCCGCCTCGGGTATCGTCTTCTTGGGTACCACCTCTACCTTCGATACCCTCTCTTCCTCCGGTACTCCCTCATCGGGATGTGCACCCCCTCCTCCTTAAGTACCCCATTTGACTCGGGTATCCCCTCTCGTTCTTCCATCTTCATCGTTTCATTTAAAAATGAATCGAATGCAGCAACCAATGGCCACGATGAGTCAACATACCCCATCTCACCCCCTCCTCCCCGATAGCCACCCCTCTATCACCATTTCCGTCCCGATAGCCACCAGTTCCTCCGCCATCTCCTCCATCTAGATAGTCGTCTATCCCACGCAGGCTTACTATGTCGTCTCGTATCGCTGCAACCTCCGCATGAAGGTCTTCTAACCCAGCTCGTAGCATCGCGACATCTCGTAACTCTGTCATGTCTCCTAACCTGGCTCTTAGCATCGCAACATTATCTCGTAACTCTGCCATGTCTCCTCTCATCTTCGTCAGGAGTTCGAACAAATCAACAATCGAAGCACGGTGACTAAGTACAGGAAGTGATACTGGACGACCCTCCTAAAAAAATAAATATTATAAATGAATAACTCAATTAAAAAAATAAAATGATAATCGACAAATTATTTTTAAATAACATACTCTATCTCGATCCACGCGTGACTCAGACATCTGAACCTCTAGCGCAGCTGGATGTGATCTTCTTGGCGAAGGTGACATCCTCGCCAGACGTGACATCCTCGGCGGAGGTAACATCTTCGACAGAGATAATACTGAACGACTCTCCTGAAAAAATAAATATTACAAGTGAAGCATTTAATTATAAGATCAAAGTGATATTTAACAAATTCTACACAGTAACATACCTTATCTTGATCCACGTTGGACTCAGGCATCTGATCGTCATGAGCAGTCGGAACAAACAGTTCACGAATATAAAGCTGACTCCCATCCTCGATCGATGGTGCCAACTCAGTGAGAACTTCAAGCTGACATTTTACAGTTAATGAACATGTATTGAGATCGTAAAAGGACATACAAAAATTGCAAATGTATAATATGTACTCAGAATCGTCTAGGAGAGCCGATAACTGTCTGGCAAGCGACTTTTCTTTTGCTCACCAGTGATGTATCCGAGGGCAGGGTGTCTCCTCTCTCCTCGCATACGGACTGGCCAAGATGGGGACGATCTCGTACACCCGTATCAGTAGCAATTACAATTATTATATATAGAATTTAATAAAAAAAGCACAAGTAATTCATTAACTTAAACATATACTTGCAGCGCCAACGATAGTCCATATACATCGTACTTGCGTTGGGGCTTATCCCTCTTAGGCATCGAAAACCCTATCCTGAACACGTGTAATGTATCTCCAAAACATATCCGTCCCCATTGGTAGTTATTGAAGGTATCAATGTCATCAACAATCTCCAAATGAAAAATGTCAATCAATGTCTTCTTGTGATGACACCGGAGTACGCTCTCGATGATAAGCACCAAGCCCACCTTCAGCCTATCAGACATCTGATCGCATCTTCTTAATGCATCTCCCAACTGTGTTAGAGTAACTGTCGTCTGTCCATGAAAATATTCATTCAATAGTCTCCTGTTCCTTGGAATCCGGGCCCTCATCGCTTATTCGTTCGTACATCACAGTTCAGTGACAAGGACAAACTCAAATATGGAGAATATCGCTACCTTGCCCTGAGATCAAAATGGAGGACATCTCTATCAATTGGCTTCAACAATCGACATAGCAGGGCATCGAGCAGCTGCCTAGACCACTCTATGTCTTGCAACGAATACAATGACCATAAGCACGATCGACGTTATATGTCCGCGTGCTCGTCATCCAACAAATCTAATACCAAAGCGAAGCTGATAAAGTTACAGTTCGACGTAACTTTACTAGGGATCTGTCTGACAGCATCGTCCAGTGATATTCCATCTTGTAAAATTTCAAATATTAGAACCTTGAACAATAGATAATTGACAAACCAAAATATTTTTTTGATAGGTATTCGATAAACAAAAATATTACAAAAATAAACACATTGCTACTATATACAATAATCAACAGATAACGCAATAAAGGAAATGAACGTAAATTAATATTTTTCGTTTACTTAATTTGCTAATTTGATTAATATTTTAATTTCCTAACTTAATTGCTTAAGTTAATTATTTTACTAATGTTTAGATATTTATTTAAATTCTTTATATATATTACTTATTTAATATTTAATTAATTATTTTAATGATTTTACTAACACTTATTTTGATCGTTTACTTTAATATTTTAATTATTTTATTAATATTTAATTTAATTGTTTATTTTTTATTCATGTTTAAATACTTATTTTAATTCTTTATATATATCACTTATTTAATATTTAATCATTTATTTTAATTGCTTTGGAAATATCTAATTTGTTTAATTTTTAATTTCCTTATTTAATTGCTTATTTTTATTATTTACTAATGTTTAAATATTTATTTAATTTTTTTATGTATATTACTTATTTAATAAATTATTTTAATTATTTTACTAACACTTATTTTGATCGTTTATTTTAATATTTTAATTACTTATTTTAATTATTTTACTAACACTTAATGTAATTCTTATTTTTTGTTAATGTTTAAATACTTATTTTAATTCTTTATGTATATTACTTATTTAATATTTAATCATTTATTTTAATTGCTTTGGAAATAATTAATTTGATTAATATTTTAATTTTTAATTTAATTGCTTATTTTTATTATTTTACTAATATTTAAATATTTATTTAAGTTCTTTATGTATATTATTTATTTAATATTTAATTAATTTTTTTAATTATTTTACTAATACTTATTTTAATTACTTATTTTAATTATTCTACTAACACTTAATTTAATTGTTTATTTTTTATTAATGTTTAAATACTTATTTTAATTTTTTATGTATATTACTTATTTAATATTTAATAAATTTATTTTAATTGCTTTGAAAATAATTAATATTTTAATTTCCTAATTTAATTGCTTATTTTTATTATTTTATTAATGTTTAAATACTTATTTAAATTCTTTATGTATATTACTTATTTAATATTTAATTATTTATTTTAATTATTTTACTAACACTTATTTTGATAGTTTATTTTAATATTTCAATTACTTACTTTAATTATTTTGCTAATACTTAATTTAATTGTTTATTTTATGTTCAAATACTTATTTTAATTGTTATTGTATATTACTTATAATATTTCATTATTTATTTTAATTATTTTAATATTACTTAACATAAAATAAGTAATTAAACTAAATTAGCAAATAATAAATATATAGATAAATAATAAAACATTTATATTAAGCATTTCAAAGAAATAATTTTAAAAATAAAACATTTATATTAAGCATTTCAAAGAAATAATTTTAAATACATAATATACATTAAAATTAAACAATTCGAATAAATAATTAAATATTAGACAACAAAGTATAAGCAATTAAAATAAATAATTAACTTCAATAATTAAAGGAAATAATAAATATGCTAAATAATTAAAGGAAATAAATAAATATGTAATTAAAAACAAAAAAAAAAAACAAAGTCTGGGCCGACTGGCCACCCAGATAAGCTTTTTGGCTTGTAGGAGATCGCTGGAACCACACCATTTTCGCCCTCCCAAACATATAACATTATCCAAATTACAAATCTAAACCATAGACACAAGGATTTCTCAACACATATACATTAAATCATGCTTCTTCTTTTTTTTTCCCCAAAAATCAACATAAAAACATTTTTTTTTACTAAATCAAAAGCTTACCTTCTTCAGAGAGAAATGGCCAACTGGGTCGTCGATTTTTCCTTTTTTATCGGTGCTATAGTAACTTTCTTTTTTCTTTACTCTCTTCTCGAAATGATAAGGGTAAATTTTAGATTTTCTTAATTTTCTAGATTTTAAACATTTTTTTTTTCTTTTTATTGGTCAAAGATGGCCGGGTCAACCAGCCATCAGCCACTATTTCCTCCGGAAGAACTGCCCATCATTGTTGTTTTTGTGAAAAAAAGGATAATCCCCAGAATAGATATTTTGCTAGAAAGATTTGGCCATATGGGGGGAGATTTTTATAAATGACCTGCCACTATTCATTTTTGGTAAAATATCTATAATACCCTTAATAAAATGATTTGTTATATTTTGCACAAGATATCCTTAATTTATTGGAATAATTCTAAAATTCCTCTATTTCTCTCATTTCGGGTTTTAATATATAGTTTCATCCTTTGATCTAATAAATTAGCATAATCTGTAATATAATTGTCATGTAATTTATTAAGATTATCATATTCCTTAGATGAAATATCCATAATCTCTAGTTGAGCAAAAATATTTCTTATTTTTATTAATAATTTTTCTAACAGATTATCTAATCCTTTAATTTTATAGCCTGGCATTATTCAGATAATTCCTTACAAGCTTTATAAATAATAATAACATGTTAGATAAGTTTTTTGCAAACATGAAAAGTAATAATCCCTACAATTCTTTCAAGATATTAGAAGAATTCTTTCTAAATTTAACAAAGACAATAATTTTACCTTACTTTTGATCTTAAATCTATATTCTTAGAATCGAGTGACCTTCAGGCTCTGAATCTGCAAACTGCTCCCTCAAACGGCCTCTTGCCTCAATGGAAATTCTGTTATTTCAGTTTCTTACCCTCACTGTATCTTTTCTTAGAATTAAGAATAAAGATTTTAAGTAAAGAAAATTCTCTCTTTGTTAAAGTAAGAAAGAGATTATCTTCTTCAATCTATCAAGATCTATGGGATAGGAAGTTTAGAAACTCATATCTTTCTGATATCAAAAGATTGAAATTTTATTTCTATAATGATTTATACAAGATTTCTATTGTATACAAGGGGTTTCCAGAAAAACTGATTTTGAAAGTTTAAGGAAAGAGAATGGTTTCTAACTCGAGATGATCCATTCTTTTTCCAAAGACCTCTATTTATACATGACTCAAACTTGCTATTATTGATCTATTACATCATTGCATATATCAGAATTTGAAAAAAAGGCTCACGTGCCTCTCTATTCTTTTCCTCTTGGGGTCTACATTTTCACATGCATTCTTTACTTTTCCATCAAAGGGACATCTTTTTCTCTATTATTACCTTTTCATCTTTTGCGCCATATGCAGCTGGCTAGATGCTTTGGTAATGGTAGCTCTCCTTTTATCTATCTCCATTCATCTTTTATCTTGAAGAATCAATCTTTTAATCTTGTCTGCATGTGGGGCACTCCCTCAATCTGCATGATTCTTGGATTGTTGTAGGACTTCCATTAATTTGATGAGTATCAAATTTTTGGATATATTCTTTCAAAATGGTAGATTTTTCTTTTCCATTATTCGTAAGGAGTGTCCGTCCTTCATATTGGCACAAGCATCTGAATTTTTTATCATATAAGTTCTTTGCAATGTTGTAAAGAACTTTCATCCCCAAAACCCTTCGGGATTTTATCCATGATTTATTAATTTTGGGCAATGGTTTATTATTTCGACCAACTTCAATCTGAAAATCTCGGCCAACATATCCAATTGTGATAATATGTTCAACAGGATAGTATATCCTTCCATCAACTTCGGGACTTATTGAATAAAATTTGATATAAATCGACCTCCCTTGGGCAAATTTTGAAACTTCTGCCCTGAATATATTATCAAAATTTTCAATTTCTTTTAAATCTTTTCCTGGATATATCAAATCCAGAAATCCATAATCTGCTGCCATTTTGACCATGAAAGGGTCTGCATCTTTGGTAATTATTAATCTGGGATAAACATGATCT
>NC_036239.1:1302857-1306287 GCF_002742605.1 Olea europaea var. sylvestris
TTTGGTATTTAATGACTCGAATTGTGAAGTAATATTATCAATTCTTTGGTATATTTGGAATGAGAATTAGAGATTTTCACCAACAATTTGACATTTTGTTGGATAGATTCTGCCATTTCCTCTAATTGCTCAATTCCAATTTTCATATCTTCTGATTCTTCCATGAGGAATTTCATTCGTCTATTGACGTCTATTAATGAATTTTTGATATTATCCATCTCCAAATTCGATGTTCTTGCTCAAAAAATCTGCAAGATAGTTATTTATTCCTTTAATATGAATAATACTAAAATTGTAGAATGATAAATATGCTTGCCATCTGTGTAACCTTTTATATTGAGGTTCCATAGGTAACTTATTTCTAATAAGTCCTGCAATTTGAGAATTATCAATTTCAACAATAAATTTTTTAGATAAAAGGAATAATGAAAACTTTTTTATTCCTCTAATAATTGCTAATAATTCTTTTTCATGAGTAGTATAATTTATTTCTGCTTGGTTAAAAGTTCCACTTGAATATCTGCATATTTCATTTAAATCTGTTTTTAATATAGCTGCCCAATATTTATCCGAGGTATCAGTATTGACAATTAGATTATCTTTTTCATCTGGTAATCTTAATTTTGGTAAATTTTTAGATTCTTCTTTTAATGACTTAACAATTTCAGTATGTTCTTTATTCCAACCTTTAGTATTCGTTTTCTTGAGTAGAATTTGTATCTTATATCTCTTTTTTGAGAGATTTTCAATAAATCCTTCAGCATAGTTTAAACATCCTAAAAATTTTTGTATTTGTTCTTTGGATTTTAACTCATCTGAAAAGCTTTCTATCTTTTTAGATATATGAGTCTGTAATTTTATTCATTTTCTATCTATTGATAATCCTAGAAAATCTATTTCTTGTTTCTTTATTATAGATTTCTTTTTAGAAAGTACAATTCCTTTCTTTTTGCATTCATTTATGAATTGTAATAAATGATTCCTATGTTCTTTTTTATTATTAGAGCATATTAGTATATCATCAATATAAACAATAAGAAAATCACTAAATTTTTTGAATATATTATTCATTTTCCTTTGATATATTTGTGGTGCATTTTTTAAACCAAATGGCATAACTAACCATTCATATTTTCATTGAGGTGTACTAAAAGCTGTATATTGTATACTATCTTCTTCCATTTTTATTTGCCAAAATCCTGATTTACAATCAAATTTGGAATAATATTGTTTTCCTTTTGCAAGGTTTATTAGGACTTCTTTATTTGGTAAAAAGTAACCATCAAATTTAGTATTTTTATTTAATTCTTTATAGTTTATTACCATTCTAACTTTTCCTCTAACCTGCTCAGAATGTTTCATAACCATAAAAGCTTGACTACTATGATGTCCATTACTGGGTCTAATTAGTTTTTGGTCTAATAGTTCTTTTATCTGACTTTTAAATTCTTGCATATCCTGTAAGGTATACATCATTGGTCTAACTCTTATTATAACATTTTCTGTTAATTCTATTTTAGATTTAGGATGATATGGTTTTCAAATTAATAATGGGTTTTCTCCATAAATTTTTTCTAATTGTTCTATGATTTTTCCCATACTTATCTCTATTTCTGTTTTTAGGATCTTTTTAAATGATAGTTTTTTATTTTTTAGTTCATGATGTACTATTGGTCTTTTTTCCCATTTATCACCACACTGGGCTGGCTGAACTCTATAGGGTCTAAATTCTCTTGGTATTTTTAATAGATGTGCACAAGGTGTTTGTAACATTATCATGTAATTATTTTGTTTATAATATTGAAATTGTTGGATAAAATCATTTCATAATAACATATCACATTCTAACTTATTATAATTATATACTTTATTTATTATAACTTGTTTACTACCAAGTATTATATTAACTTTTTCAGTACTATCAATTATTTGAGTACTTTTTCCAGTCACTCCTGTTATTTTTATTTTACTATTTTTATTCCATGATTTTATTAAGAAATTTTTAAAAATTGTTATATCACTTCCTATATCAATTAAGGCACAAGTTGTTATATTTGTTTTTACTATAGTAACTTGTATATATACTGCCAATGGAAAACTAATTTGATTATTCATCCACTTCCTATTCTAAATAATGTAGTTTGTCCTTTATGAGTTATATATAATCCTTCTCTTTTTATACTATAATCTTCTAATCCATTTAAGAAACGCATTCCTAATAATATATGAGGTTCAATATCCATATTTTCATCCAAATAATATGGTACTAAAAGATCAATCCCACCTATTTTTATTGGTACTTTTACCTTTAATTCTGTAATATATAATTGTCCATCAAAATTCCTGTATTCATATGGTTCTATCTTATAAGTCATTAATCCTTCATTTTTATTTGCAGCCATATGACATTCACCAGCTCTTGTATCTATCAATATATTTGGTCCTTTTATATATCTTCTACCATTGAAATATTTTCCTTCTATTTTCATATTTTCAATATTTCCATAAGGTTTTATTTCTTTTATACCACTAGTTTCTTCTAAATATTCTTTTTTATTAGGTAGTTGAAGACTTTTTGATTTCTTTATCAACCTTCCATTGTGAAATGTTATTTTATAATCTTCTTCTTTTCTTAACTCTGTTATTTCAGGCTTATTTTTAGTTATATTAAATTCATATTCTTCTGGGATAAGATTTATTTGTTTGTTTGGTTCCACTATTTTACTAATATCCTTGCATTCCTAATGAATTTCTATGTATGGTTTATTGAAATAAATATTCCCATAATTGGAATTAGTAAATGTATATAATGCCCTATATTGCATAGTCATAATTTGGTCTCTTGGTTCCATTATATCATTTCTATGTAATTTGAAATGTAATCCTAAGACTTCATTAAAATTTTTATCTTTCAATGAGACACAATATTTTTGGTAACAAGTAAATATTAGCTTTTGATATGCTAAATTTCCTTCTATAGTTCCTAAATGACCATCTTCAAGGTTTATAATTCTTCCATCATGTAAACTTACAGTTAATGGTGAATCTATTCCTTCTCTAAATAAGGATTTAATTATAATTCTTCCATCATGTAAACTTACAGTTAATGGTGAATCTATTCCTTCTCTAAATAAGGATTTAAACATTATTTGTATTCCCGCTCAATAAACATATTGGATCTTTTCACTGTGCTTTTTACTTATTTTTGATAATAATTCTGATACTGTACTTTTTTTAAAATATTTATTTTATATGTTCCCTGAGTTGTTCTAATATCTATAGTTTTTTCAATCTTATGGTATTCATTTATTGCTATCTTTTCTCTTCTCCATATTCTATCTAAAATTTCTCATTTTCCTATCTTCAAATCTAAGGATAACTTTTGTATCTTCTTGAATTTATTATTATCAAAAGTTACTTTTAATCCATA
>NC_036239.1:1307385-1333939 GCF_002742605.1 Olea europaea var. sylvestris
TTTATCCGACTTTATTATTTCTGTTTGTACATTTCTTTTTATTAATGATTTTGTATCACTACTAATTCCTTCCCACCAATTTCTAACATTTCCTTCAAAAGATGCAATTAAAAAATCTATTCTCCTTTCAGTATTTTTCCATGTATCATCTTTATTATATAAAAGAATAATATTATTGAGTCTGCCCAAGTTATTAAGGCTTTCTTAGTTTCTATTTTGCAATCTAAGTCTAATTTTGTTCCTCCAGGGTTAACATGTTTATCATAATTATTATTTAATTCAAATCTATTACTATATTTATTTCCTTTGGACGGTTGTTTATCTCTTATTTTATTATAAAATTGTCTATATGGTTTATTATACATCAGAGCATAACTTTCATCTGGATCTATTGATTCTTGTTTAGAGGTTCCTACGGGATTAGGTCCTCCTCCAGTATTCATTAAGATTTGATATTCACCATTTATACTTTCTAAACTTAAATGATCAAAATTATCTATAAGTAGATCTAATTCTTCATTCATCTTCTTTGTCTTGATTTTCTTCAATTTTTTGTTTACCTAATATTTTTTCTCTAGATTCCTCTTCTTCTATTATTTTAGGTAATATATTTTTTCTAAACTCATCATCCATGCTTCTTGTTTCTATTATTATATTTTTCCTTTCAATATGTTTTTTCCATATTCTGGTTATTTCTTTTTTTATAAATTTTTTATCTACCCTATTATTCTTTTCTTCATTTTCTTTTAATTCTCTAACTTCAAGTTTTAATATATTTATATCATTTCTAGCTTCTTTTATTTCATTCTTAATTTCTTGTACATCATTAGTTAATGTTCTTATTAAATGTTTTAATTATTCCATATGTTCACTGATTGACATTTTATCTATTTTTTGATTGACAATAATAAAATACTATACACTCAGCATTTTTGTACTCTTTTATCATTCTATCATATTTTTGTTTTATATCTTCAGGATTTGTTAGCTTTTTTAATTTTTCATAATACCTTACTTTTTCTTTATACATTTCTTGTTTTAATTTTAATATTTGTTTTTCTTGAGTTTTATTTATCTCTCCAGGTATTAATAATTCATCTAAGATTTTATTATTTATTAATCTTATTCTCCTTAACTTTCTTTCTAAAATATTTTTAGTTTTTTTCATTATATTTTTATGATGATTCATATATTTCTCTATGATACAAATCATTTTCAAATATTTCGCAAATTATTTCATATGTACGTCTATCTTTGATAAATCTTATAATTAATTTATGTAATATTTGTTCCTTTATTTCTCTAGGTAAATTCCTAGTTATATATAATGTTATTATTTTTAATTTATTAGGGATGGGGTTGTAAAATATATAACATCATTTTTCTTCAATACATTGATAATAATTATTTATTTTTAAGATTTCCATGATCTCTATGGCTCTGATATCAAAGGACGGGTGCTACTATGAGCGAACAAAAATCTAGTAATCAAAAAATCTAATAATCATGAATCTAAAAGTCTAAAATTTTTAATATTCCAAAAACTCTTTTATTTTTACTATTAGGTGTATATAAAATCTTAAGATAAAGACTATTTTTTGTATGCTTGTGGTAATCTATTTTTTATTAGTCTTCTCATAAATTTTTAAGTAATTTTTCAAAGTCTAGTAATGTCTGAGAATTTATAATATCAATATCTGTTATCATGTCTATGTCTATTCTAAAAAGTATATCATATTTTGAGATATTTTTATTTCTTTTTTCCAATTTATCTATTATATTTTATATATCTTTTATGATTATTGATCTTACAATTCCTTTAGCAAAATTTTCTAATAAGTTTTCTTTGAAACATTTTAATATTTCTTGTGATGTATATAATTGTTCTTGATATCCTATCTTATCAATTTCTTTTTTATTTTTAACAACCTTTTTTATATTATATGTTCCTCTCTTATATTTGGATTTTTCCATTTTATAATTATTCATTAATAATTCTTTCAAATTTTAGAAAAATTATTTGTTAATTTTTAAGGATTTAAATAGAAGATTTTTATTAGATAAAGGGTTGTTTTTAATATTTGTTAAAGGGTGTTTTAGATAGTTCAAAATATTTATAAAAGTCAAATATCATTTTGGAAAATCCGCCTTTTATTTGGGTCAATGAATTTCCCCCATATGGGTCCCATCTCATTGCAGTACATGCCGCGTGCATTCAAGGCAATGGCTGGCAAATACACCAACCTCCTTTTGCTCACCGATTGTCGTTAAGTACTTGTATTATTACATTCTTTCAATTCAAGGCTTTGAGTGTGGTTCAGTAAGAAGTTTAACGATGCTGAAAAGAATTGAAGTCTTTTTCTTTCTATATGTTGTTGTACATTTGGGATTTTTGTTTGGATTTGTTCATGGGGTTGCAATGGGGGACAGCGAGGGGGTGAAAAAACCCTTAACAGATAAGGATGTATGGAGCTCAATATCGGAGAAAGCAGAAAGTTCGAGGCCTCTTGAGGTTAGGTTTAATGAGCCGGCAAAGCACTGGACGGATTCTTTCCCCATCGGCAATGGCCGCCTCGGTGCTATGGTTTGGGGTGGTGTTGCCACTGAAACTCTCAATCTCAATGGTAAATTCACTTATTCATATGCCATTCCACAAAATACACATTTGGTACGTGGTATTTGACGTGTTTCTTGGGACTAGTGGATTTTAATGCCTGCTGTTTGTTTCTTGGGAATCAAAAAGTGTGATTATAAGGAAATTGCAAATTTTTATCATTTCTTGGTAGTCAGTCTGGTAGGCTGGTAACAATGCGGCTTCTTCGAATTGTGTAATTTCTTCAATTAGAACTGTGTTACATTTTTTTTTCCTGATTCAATAAAGCCTGCCATATTATGATAGTGGTGAAATTAAGGAGTTTGTGATTAATTTTTTTAACTTACGGGGAACTTATAATATTTTATGTGTAATGTTTCTGAAACTAGAATATATTATATATCAATCCTCATGCCAACCTTTCATTATGGGTCAGTAGAGAGTTTTAAAAACTGGGGTCCCAATAGAGAACGGAGTTTCAAGATTTTGTAATTTTTCTTGCACTGTTTTCCATGGTAACCAGACATGAATATAATGAATTGTATTCAATTTCAAAGTTCATAGGAATGCAAAATTGATAGCTGAATTAGTATGGACAAGGGTTTGAATAATCTAACTAAGGGCTTCTTCGTTTCTCTTTGGAACAGAGGACACACTTTGGACTGGAACTCCTGGTTATTATACGGATCCTGGTGTTCCCCCCATATTATCTGAGGTCAGAAAACTTGTTGATGATGGACAATATGCAGCGGCTACCACAGCAGCGCTCAACTTGTCGGGAGATGCATCCAATGTAAGCTGCTTGGTTAGGTTTTCCAATTTCAGAATTGCAGATGGATGTCGATTGATTTATCGCTACACATATTATGGCTTTAATACCCATTAAGGCTGTGCTTCACGAAATCTTTTCACTTTGAAATGGTCAGTGCAAAAGACCCTCCAAAGTTGTAAAAATAAATTTTTGGATTGCAACATCATAAAACTGCATTCTTGAACATTAGTTAATCTCGACCAATAAAAAATGAAATAAAAGAAAAAAAAACTTTAGCCCATCTGTGTTAAAAAAACTTCCCTGGAAGTGGGCACAGTGAAAGAAAGCTGATAACTTTTGATGCATTTGCCTGGATTTATGTGACTGGATCTTGTTTTGATGTTTAGGCATTATTAACTAGAATCAATACTTTAAAATTATTATGTTGTCTTATTATGCTGTTTATTTAATATAAAATTAAATTGAATTAGGGCACTAATCTCCTTTATTTAGCGGTTAGATGTGATAAATGATATGGACCGCATTCTTGATTCTGTTTTGAACTTCTTTGATCGTTACAATGAGAGGGAATATTCTGCATGGAAAAAGGTTCTAGCAGTATCATTGATTGTTGATATTTCTCGTTGAAATAAAGGTTTACCAGTTCCTGGGTGATATGAAGCTAGAGTTTGACGATTCTAATGCCACTTATGATAAAGGAACATATAAAAGAGTGCTGGATTTAGACACCGCAACAGTAAAAGTTGAGTATTCTGCTAATGGAGTAGAATATCTGAGGGAATATTTTGCCTTGAATCCTGATCAAGTGATTGCGATGAAGATTTCTGGAAATAAATTGGCTAATTTAAATTTTACTGTATATTTAGACAGCAAATTGCATCACCATTCATATGTAAATGACAAAAATCAAATTATCATGGATGGAAGTTGTCAAGGCAGAAGGATTCCACCGAAAGTCTATGGAAATGATAGTCCTATACTAAGAGGCCCGCCAAAATCTAATGAAAGCAGCAATCCTCAAGGAATTCAATATTCAGCTGTTTTGGATTTGCAGATCAGTGATGGTGCAGGTGGAGTGCGTGTTCTTGATGGCCGAAAGCTTCGAGTCGAGGGTTGCAACTCGGCCATTATCCTTCTAGTTGCATCATCATCGTTTGATGGGCCTTTTACCAAACCTGTGGATTCAAAAAAGGATCCTAAATCTTCTTCAATAAGTAAAATGGATTCAGTTAAAAGATTTTCATATGGTGATCTTTATGCACGTCACATTGATGACTACCAAGCACTTTTCCATCGCGTCTCACTGCAGCTTTCGAAGAGCTCCAAGAATGTGACGGTAAATCCTTTAAGAGAAAACACAGATGAGACCATTTCCACCGCTCAAAGAGTCAAGTCTTTTAAAATCAATGAAGATCCCTCTTTGGTCGAGCTTCTATTCCAGTATGGTCGATATCTGCTAATTTCTTGTTCACGTCCTGGGACTCAGGTGGCAAACCTGCAGGGGATCTGGAACAAGGACATAGAGCCAGCATGGGAGTATGTTTTTCTTCAGTCCTTCTTTAAAATATATTGCAATTTTCTCTCTTTTTTATTCTTTACCCATGTTTGTTGAAATTTTCTTTGATGCCCTTAAATTTGACCTTCTGTTTTCTCCCTTCGGCAGTGGTGCTCAACACTTAAATATCAATCTTCAGATGAACTATTGGCCTTCTCTCCCTTGCAATCTTAATGAATGCCAAGAGCCTTTGTTTGACTATATCTCGTCTCTGTCAATTAATGGAAAGAAAACTGCTGAGGTAAGACTTCCTTTCTGTTTTGCCTTGTATTCGTCTTAAATCTTTACACATCTAGAGTTTTAAAATAGACACATGCTTAAAAAAAAAAAAAAAAAAAAAAAGAAAAAAAAAAGAAGAAAAGGCAATGCCCTAATGATAGCAAAAGTAAACCATGACTTGTACACGATTAGATCATAAAATCAAGATTCAGTGCACAAGCAAGAAGTTAATTTATTTTGATAGGTAATTTTGGATGATTTTATGTGAAACAGAGATTGATGCCCCTATTTTAAAATTGCAATTTCTTGTCCTTGTCTTCCTCGATTTTAGTTGTGCTTTCTACCTGATTAACAGTTCAATATGTTAACTTCCACATGTAATCGAGCAAAATAAATGATTAATGATACATTTCTCTCTGATTTTCACTATATCACATGATAGTAAGGAATCCACAACCTGGATCGTTACCCAATGGGTACTTTGTCAACGATGTTACCAATGAGAACTGGCTGACTGAGGGCTGAGATGAACATTTTTCCCAGGTCTTTGGATTACATTCATAGATGAGTCTATAAGAGACCAATATCTAATTTCTAATAATTTACGATGGTTAAGATACTTGAAAACATATATGCTCTATTGTTTTTGTTCTTTCCAAAAACAATTTGCTCGGCTGAAAACTTGCTTGACATGTTTGGTATGCAGTAAAGGACAGCACTGCATATGACTACAGAACAAATTTTTTTTCTCTTAATTTTGTACAATGCTGTACAATCAAGTTTATCAAATCTGTCAACATTGTTTATGTACAGCCTTCATGTATTTAGTTGCAGTATGTTACAGGTGAACTATAACGCAAGCGGTTGGGTTGCACATCAAGTTTCTGATTTATGGGCAAAAACTTCTCCGGATCGTGGTCAGGCCGTATGGGCTTTATGGCAGATGGGTGGAGCATGGCTTTGTACACATTTATGGGAGCATTACACCTATACAATGGACAAGGTAAGAATACGTCAGTGTTTATAATTTTTGCCCATAGACGGTCAAAAACATAGATTTAATCTAGATTAATGAACTCTTTCATATACAAAAATCAACTGAAAACCTGTTGGACAATATCTCTTTACTTCTAAACAGATAGGTGTTGTTCGATTAGATACAACCCTATTCTTGAAGTTTCCGAAAGGGCAAGAGATGATCCTAAAATTATACTCGAAATCATTTTGTTCTTGCGGATGGTGTAACTTCGTAATCAGTCTTTATTGATGCTGAGTTGATAGAATAATTTTACCATGCCTTCTAATGCAACAATTTATCTTCTCATTTGAAATGTATGAACTTTCATACTCAAATTCAATTAGGCTTGTTGATACCTTCTTTACATAAGCATACCATTGTCTGAACTAATAAAGTATAATACATTTTGCAAATTGGTTGTTTGATTTCCTGCAAGTGGATGTGATTGTGAACAAGTGATAGAGTAGTGAATAGAGTGTCGAACCCACGAAAACTATGTATTTAATCGAGCTAAAATTAATTGTAACTTTAATCGAATAGTAAACAAGTTGTAATTTTTTTATATTAATCCCTAAATTATCAGTTAAACTAGTGAAAGAAAGTAAATGTGTTTTTCAAATATGTGATATGCATTGCTAAGATGTCGAATCCTCTTGTTATTCTATTTTTAGTGTAACAATTAAAAACACAATTTAAAATTATTCATGTTGGTCAATGTCCCTAATTTAATTGAAAGTCTCTCTCGATTGCGATCAAATCTATTCTCCTTATGTGATGCTTCCATCTCTCGATAAAAGATGCAAACACGATAAATGTATTAACAAGTGCTAGAATACTTATTGAAATCTAATCTGAATTTTTGATAAATTGAGACCATGAAGATGGATCTTGAAATCTTGAATCTCTTCAATGATTTCTTGATTAATCTTCACTCTTGCCTTCTCTTCTTTGTCCTAAAATCAAGTTTGAATCTTCACTTGATTGAATTTTTGTAAGTATCCTTCAATTCTCTTACAAAAACTATGAATTTGATGATAATAATTGATAAATGTTGAAGTATGTGATATATATGAGAGGTGTAGGAGAGGTCTTTTAATATATTCCGCTGTTAGGTATTTGTAGGAGTCGAAAATTGGTTGAAAATTTAACTCAAAGAGCTACAATTTTGCTATAGATAGAAATTTTCCAATTCGGGCGTTTACTATGCTAAAAATTGGATTCAATCTTTGACTAAAAATCTGGAAGATATCTTATGTGATTGGAAATCAATTTATGATAATATTCTGATCATATTCCACTCCTTTTTAACTTGTAGTTGCATCTGATTGACTCCTAGCAATTTTCAAAGTATCTCTTATGGTCCAAATCAACCATTAGATATTTGCAATTTGGTCCTCAAACTTTGTACTTCGTTATTTTTCGCTTCTTTCTTTCAATTTCACTTCCAATCATCAAGTTTTACCTAATAAATGAAATATACAATAATTTAGGCTATAATTGCATAAAAGAACTATTAAATATCTATATTTTTAGGTTCAAATAGTGTATAAAATACACTTATCACAAATATGTAAATTGTTGATTTAATTTCTGGTATTTTTATGCATAAGTAGGATTTTCTAAGAAATAAAGCATATCCTTTGATGGAAAGCTGTGCTTCTTTTCTGTTGGACTGGTTGATTGAAGGCCGTGGAGGATTTCTTGAAACAAATCCCTCAACCTCCCCAGAGCATACTTTTATTGCTCCTGATGGTAAGCCTGCGAGTGTGAGCTACTCATCGACCATGGACATGGCAATCATTAATGAAGTTTTCTCTTCCATTGTTTCTGCTGCGGAGGTAGATGTATCTCCTGAATTAATGAATTTTATTTTATTTCATTCATCTTACTTTGTTGGGTGTTAATTTAATGTTGAATTGAAATATAGGTTTTGGGGAAAAAGGAAGATGCTCTGATTGCAAGAGTTCGCAAAGCTCAACCACGTCTTTATCCAACCAAAATAGCGAGGGATGGTTCCATCATGGAGTGGGTTAGAACTTCAAATCGTTTTTCTTCTTTTTTCTCTTAAGCTCGAATGCTTTCAAGAGGGTTACAATGAGAAATTATAGACTCCTTATCCTCTTTGTCATGACAGGTGCAAGACTTTGAGGATCCTGAGGTGCATCATAGGCATGTATCGCACCTATTTGGCCTATTCCCAGGGCACTCGATTACTCTTGAAAAAACTCCTGATCTATGTAAAGCAGCAGACTATACCTTATATAAAAGAGGTCCGTATTTTAAATGAGATTAGAGTTGCACGTTTGTGTATGTGATTTCCCTACTGCTCATCTCATTTATTACGCTTCCGCTTTTCTTGTTGAGAGCTGCGTACCATTCTCAGCTTTACTAAGCAAAGATGTGAATTTTCTTCCGAATTTTGACGTGTCTTGAATGAAACAGGAGAAGATGGTCCAGGGTGGTCGACTGTGTGGAAAGCTGCTCTTTGGGCACGTCTTCGTGATAGCAATCATGCGTATCAGATGATCAAGCATCTGTTTGATTTGGTGGATCCTGATCGTGAAAGTGATTATGAAGGAGGACTTTATAGTAACCTATTTACTGCCCATCCCCCTTTCCAGATTGATGCAAACTTTGGGTAAGCATCATCTGTCTCTACGGATATTAAACTTTAACGAAGTCCAGGGACGACTAATCATAATTTCTTTTTTTTTTTCTTTTTTTTTTTTCCCTGCATTTAATACTTCTTGATATGCTAATTTTGCAATCTATGGTCCCAGATTTTCTGCAGCAGTTGCAGAAATGCTAGTTCAGAGCACGGTGAAAGACTTGTACTTACTCCCTTCTCTTCCGCGGGATAAATGGGCAAATGGTTGCGTGAAAGGCTTGAAAGCACGGGGCGGTGTTACAGTTAGCATTTGTTGGAGTGAAGGAAAACTTGATGAAGTTGGGCTGTGGTCAAAAAATCAAAATACTGAAAAGAGTTTACATTATGGAGGGATTACTGCAACAGTAAAAATATCATCTGCCACAGTTTACACTTTTGATAAGCAGTTAAAATGTGTCAAGACTCAGTCTCTGTATTGATTGAACTTTCCTCTGAAAACAGACACAAATAAAGTTACATTAAATAAAGTTACATTGTCTTATTATGCATTGTTAATTTTTACCTTGTTTCTTCAATTAATGTAAATGTATTGAAGAATGACTCTCACTCAACATGTAGAAGGACTATTTATGTTTCCTGGTTAATGGTGAAAGTATATTTGATGGTGACTTACATGAAACATGATTGTAAATATAGGTTTTGGGGAAAAAGGAAGATGCTCTGATTGCAAGAGTTCGCAAAGCTCAACCACGTCTTTATCCAACCAAAATAGCGAGGGATGGTTCCATCATGGAGTGGGTTAGAACTTCAAATCGTTTTTCTTCTTTTTTCTCTTAAGCTCGAATGCTTTCAAGAGGGTTACAATGAGAAATTATAGACTCCTTATCCTCTTTGTCATGACAGGTGCAAGACTTTGAGGATCCTGAGGTGCATCATAGGCATGTATCGCACCTATTTGGCCTATTCCCAGGGCACTCGATTACTCTTGAAAAAACTCCTGATCTATGTAAAGCAGCAGACTATACCTTATATAAAAGAGGTCCGTATTTTAAATGAGATTAGAGTTGCACGTTTGTGTATGTGATTTCCCTACTGCTCATCTCATTTATTACGCTTCCGCTTTTCTTGTTGAGAGCTGCGTACCATTCTCAGCTTTACTAAGCAAAGATGTGAATTTTCTTCCGAATTTTGACGTGTCTTGAATGAAACAGGAGAAGATGGTCCAGGGTGGTCGACTGTGTGGAAAGCTGCTCTTTGGGCACGTCTTCGTGATAGCAATCATGCGTATCAGATGATCAAGCATCTGTTTGATTTGGTGGATCCTGATCGTGAAAGAGATTATGAAGGAGGACTTTATAGTAACCTATTTACTGCGCATCCCCCTTTCCAGATTGATGCAAACTTTGGGTAAGCATCATCTGTCTCTACGGATATTAAACTTTAACGAAGTCCAGGGACGACTAATCATAATTTCTTCTTTTTTTTTCCCTGCATTTAATACTTCTTGATATGCTAATTTTGCAATCTATGGTCCCAGATTTTCTGCAGCAGTTGCAGAAATGCTAGTTCAGAGCACGGTGAAAGACTTGTACTTACTCCCTTCTCTTCCGCGGGATAAATGGGCAAATGGTTGCGTGAAAGGCTTGAAAGCACGGGGCGGTGTTACCGTTAGCATTTGTTGGAGTGAAGGAGAACTTGATGAAGTTGGGCTGTGGTCAAAAAATCAAAATACTGAAAAGAGTTTACATTATGGAGGGATTACTGCAACAGTAAAAATATCATCTGCCACAGTTTACACTTTTGATAAGCAGCTAAAATGTGTCAAGACTCAGTCTCTATATTGATTGAACTTTCCTCAGAAAACAGACACAAATAAAGTTACATTGTCTTATTTTACATTGTTAATTTTTACCTTGTTTCTTCAATTAATGTAAATGTATTGAAGAATGACTCTCACTCAACATGTAGAAGGATTATCTATGTTTCCTGGTTAATGGTGAAAGTATATTTGATGGTGACTTACATGAAACATGATTGTATAACGAATTAAAATCATAATCTACAATTTGAGGGAAATAATGGATCTAATAAAAATTTTGTTTTTTCAATTTTCGCACGGATGTTACGGAGAAAACTTCGAGAAGAATGATTTATTGAATGTACTAGTAAGAACATCCATTTTCGATTTTATAAATCATGGGCTTTTTCAAATGTATTTATTTTTTTATTATTATTTATTATTATTATTATTATTATTATTATTATTATTATTTTTTCCTTCTAACAAAACTAGTTACGGAGACAAGAATATTGAAAATGACCCAACCAAGGTTAATGTTGGACTTTGACCTCTTATAATTTATACCCGAAGGCCAAAACCCTTTTCACAAAACCCTATGTTTTACAGTGACGACACAAAACAGCAGGAAAATGGCTTGTCGTGGTTTCCTTTCCAGATCTCTTATGTCCACTGCGAGGGCATCTGCCTTCCGCTCTTCTCCGCCACTCGCCGCCCGCCGCATCCGTCCTCCCCCGTCATCCGCCCCTCGCCGTTTCTCCTTCTCCAATCCTAGGTCCGGAATCCCAATTTTGATTTTTTTTTCTAACTTATTATTGACGTAGGTTTGTATACTTCCTCTGTTAAAATGAAGCTTCAAAATCTTAGAAAATGGACCTGATTTTGTTCTGGTTTTCTAACCCTGTTTCAGGTCCTTTGGGTTTCAAAGGTTGGGTTCTGAAATGAAATTTTACAATATCTTACAAGTTATTCGATTTTTTACTCATGGGCTTCTTTCTTTTATTCGTTTTTTCTGCAATTTTAAAATAGTATTTTGAAGCCCAAAGAATATTACATTTTTCTTTGCCTGTGTTCCATCGTTGAATCAATATTATTACGAGACATAGATCCTTTCCTCCTGGCTTTCTAGGTTTGTCGAAATAGTTTTATTCTGTGCGCTCTTTACAAAAAGATGTTTTTATTTGTCAATGTAGGACCTTTGGGGAGCTGGGGTGCGTGCAGTCACTGATACCTCTGCATAATATGGCTGGAGTTAGGCTGACATCTTACTTGGCAACCAATGTTCGAGCCTGCTGTGAGCTGTCCCACGGTATCTTCTGCCGTTCTTGTCAGGATCGCTAGTAGTTTCTTTGTGAGTCTTAAACTGTTGTTACTAGGAATGTCCAGCCAACTAATGCCCATGACTAAAAAAATAATAAAATTAAATGAAAAAAAATCATATTGTGTTTCTTCCTGACGCACATTGATTTTATCAGTGTCTTTATCTTTGAAATATGTTGATGAGTTGAGTCTGGCTATTTCTGAGATATTGTTCATGAGTTGAGGGGGTGAAATAATTGAATTATTTATGAGCTTGTGAAAATTTGCTGATAAGAAAGAGTTGGGATTATTGGGATTGATAGGGAGGACTAGGGAAGATGGGTGATGTCAGCAGCACTCCCCGACACTCAAATGCAGGGCCTGATGCCATATTGTGGGTTGATTTTTTGTCCTTTTTTCTGTAAATTGATCTAATATAATCTTTCTTCGAGTTCAGATAAGATTCATTTACGCGAGAGCTATTTCGGCACAGATTATACGATTTATAATTATTACAATGTTAGACTATCTTATTTCATGGCATGGGGAACATTTATATTTTTATGTGTATGTGTATTTAAACTGAAAAGCAAAACTATTGCTCTCACTCATGTAAATTGAATGATTTGTGATTGAGTCGTATGTCTTTCTATATATTTTTGCTTGTCCATCTCGTTAAATAGTATAGTAACAATTCAATGAAAATTCAAAGAAATAAGAGAGAAATTAAAAACATTAGGATCATACCTCATCTTCTCGTCCAGCTCGAGATATGGAGAAAATCATGAGTCATATTGAAACGTTTTAAAAGATGGAAAAGGCATGAAGAAGGAAGCTAACCCTATTTTGACCGCCTATAATGCAAGCTTAGGTGCTGCGAGCCTAGGCGCCTTTTATTTTTTTAATTTAAATAAACTAATTAAAAAAATTAATTATTATTAATAATCCTAGAATAATTAAAATAATATTAAAAATAGGGAACCGCCTAGGCTACTTGAGGCTTGACAACCTTGGGCTTTACAATTCCAGGCTAATGCAGAAGTTGTACACTCTGTTTATTTGACCTGAAATTCGTTCTCTGTTTTTTGTACCATTGTTTCCTATGCTTTCATAATTTTAAATTTTACATTTCTAATGCATGAACAATCTTTTTCCAAAAATATTGCTACGAGTTTCAGTTTTTTAAGCTTTACCAAGTACCTGTAACATGCGGTAAATTGCTTGTATTTTCAAGCCTCTCAAGTGTACTCCAACAATGCTCTCTATTTTGACTGTTAATATTGCTTTTTTCAAACATTTATTGTTTACCCCTCATATTTTGATTAACATATTCTTTTTAGATGTCAATATGGCCAATCAATTCATATATGGTTTGAATAATTTGAAAAGTAGAGTATTGAAATATTTAGTTTATCATTATAGAGTAAGAATCGAGAGTGAATTTGAGTTTCCAAATTTGGAGAGTTGACCTACTCTCTATTTTAAAAAGTTAAAATAGAGAATCACTTAGAGTTTAGTTTTATGCATTGGCTCTCTAGAATAAAGAGCATCTTGTATTTAGAGTCTTTCGGTAATTCTCTTAAATTAGTGAGTTATATTATTTGCTAGAATGTTCAACAGTAAAAGGATATTGATCCTTGATTTTACTTTACTCTGATTTCTTGTGAATAAATTTGTAAATTTCTCTGTGAAGTCATTATTGTCTTTTATAACATGTATCTGATTAAAATTACGTGTATATTAGAGGCTACTTGAAATAATTTTGCTTATTTGGATTTTTGAAACTGGTGATTGAATAATTGGATTTTCTTTTATTTGATGAGTGAAGTGCATAACGTGGCTTTGCCACTGTAGTGCAATGTTTCTAGTGGCTTATTTTTTGACTTGAGATTGATGAAGGCAATAGCTGACAAATATAAGGGGTTGTGCACAATTTGTTCCTGATGAAGATTAGAATAGTTTGCTGATACCATTGATCTTTAACTTTGTTTATGATTTCTACGATTCAAACAGCTCTATACCAAAAAGTCAAATTATTTGAATTCTGCTTTAGACACTTTAAGCTGCCAACTGCTGTGAATTGACTGAAAAGCTGATGAAATGATAGGTATTGTGTCTATTTATGTCTATAACACACGCATATAGGAATTTCCATACAGGTGGTTAAATAGCTTACACCAAAACACAATGCACTTGTATCTTATCTGATACAAATTTTATACATCTCTTATTCTTTATTATATAGTTGACTGATAAAGAAGTATTCAACTTTCCATCCAAAATTGAGATTGTGATTTTTTTTTTTTTTCTTTCTAATACAGGATTGAAGGATTAGTGCGTATGTGTGTGTGTGTCTAAAGAGTGATGTGTTCGCATAGATATTTAACCTTCTTGAAGGTGTCCTTGTTTCTTAAGTTTCAAACTATTTTTTTAACAACACTGTAGAGTCTGTGAACATTTGATTCTTCTGGGGATTTCAGTTGCTTTGAGTGTGCATGTTTGGCTCAGGAAACATGACGCTACTATTTCAACTAACTGTACCTTATAAATATGCGGTTTATACTGTTTTCCATATCTGTCATCCTTGCCATTAGTATGCTTTTGCTAATACAAATAATGCAAATTTTATGTCGTGGCAGGTACTTGAAAGTATGGGTGGACCAGCACACCAGGTGCTCGAATATCTGAGGTCTCTGCATGTAGGTCTATTCGACGGGAACATCCTGTTTGGGCAGGAAAAAATAATAGTAGTGCGTTATTATGTTTTTCGTATCTAATTTACCTTCATACTTAATCTGTACATGGAGTTTGATTTGTGTTGATCTTATATTCTTATTAGTGGTTGAAGTTTATGGATTTCTGCAGCATTCGAATGTTATTTGCTGCCAGACTTGAACATCTCTTTCATTAGAGAATTGGGCAACTGAGGATCCAGACACCTGAACCACCTTTTTCATTAGAATTGGACAACTGAGAATCAATTAAATTGTGGTTATTCAGCACTGCCCAAATCCTCAAACATTTGTTTGCCTATAAGAGCTGTCATTAAGAGTATAAAACTTCTGAACCTCTCACTGCCAAGCCCAAAAAAGGGCATTTGCCAGAAAATTCACACGTAGGTCTTATCTCGGGATAATTCTTAAGCCAAAGATGAATATGCTCATTCGTCTTGCAGAGAAAGATTTAACCTAGTGGAGGACTTTTAAGCTTTAATCACCAAGATTCTTTCTCGTGTCCTAGCTGTGGATTATTGTACAAGGAAAGGTCTAATGAAAGGTGTTTGATGATGGATACAATTTGTTGCATTGTAGTTTTATGATGGCAAACAAGAATCTTATTCTCGTCGGTCCATGGTCCCTTCCCTGCTTTAAGTCTAAACTCAGTTCGGGAAAAGTTTGCTAGTTCAAAAGGTGTACAGGTGGTGAGAACCATTCGATATAGGTCTATTTGGGTATAACTAAGATTCTATTAGTAGCTTATCTGAGGCAAATTTGTAGTCCTTTCAAATTTAACTACCCCACCCAACCCAACAGTTATTTCATATGGGATAGGAAATTGACTCTTGGCGGAGGCAATCAGCAATATATTTATTAATGTGATATTTTTGGGGTTGACATCAACAGGCACGGTATCGTATGCTTATAGTAGACATCTACTTTACAAAATGTCTACATATTAAGGGAGCATAAATCTACCACTATTGCTAATTTAGGAATATCATGCTCTCTGCATGCCTGCGGATATCAATTGTTTGATGCTCAGCACTAGACATTGTAAGTTAAAAAAATAAAAAATTTCATGTGGCAGTCCAAAAAGGCTCGATTGGACGAGTAAGAAGTTCTACTCCAGCTCTAGAAAAATCTCCATGACAAGAAGACATCAATTTTTATAGCGCATTCACAATGCAAGAACATGCTTGAAATGGGGGTGGATTTATGACTGTTATTTGAAAATGACCCAAAAGAGCTTTCATAAAATGTCCTTCAAAGTGAGATCCAATCGGTGTGGGTTTGGGGTGGATTCCTCAAGCCTAATTCTAGGGTCATGTTTGATAACCCTTTTTTTCCATGGAAAATGGAAAACATTTTCTATTTCCATTCAAAATTGGGTGTTTGATTGCAAACAAGTTCCATGGAATTGGTTTTCCTTTTCCCACCACCACGTGACCCTCTTTTCTAACTGTTTAAGGAAAACTAATTCCTTTGGTTTTGGTAAGAAAATGATTTTCAACTTTATTTTTTTATTAAATTTTCAGCAATGGGAAAAAAAATCTATCAACAATTGTAAATTTTTTATTCCTTTAATTGATAATTTTCGTGAAAAAAAGACCAAATGAGCGCCAAAAGATCCAAAATTTTAACATTTTTCAGGTGAAAAATTATACTAATCAAACACATTTAATTAACAATTTCCAAAAAAACAAGTTCTTGATAACAATTCCATGAAATTCGTTTTCTTTTCACTCAAATTTCATCATTGCAATCAAACGGAACCAAAGTAATATAGGTTGAATTGCACCTCACCTATCAGTTATAACTTTTGGACAAAGTGATTGTATCTCACTACACCATTTCGACTCGGGAGTTGTTTAAATACAACGTTTCCGAACTGTCACCCGCATTAGTAGAAGTTATATTGGAGATCAGTAGCAAGCAGCCTTTCACCCTGTATCCTTGGAGGCATAACCTGCGATTTACCTCCCTCACGATGCTTCAGGGCAGGGATGGTGGGGGACCCTTAAGGTTAGGATTTAACCTTTTATATTGGAGATCAGTAGTCATAATAAATTCTAAAAATTAAAGACCAATGACAATTTTATTAATTTTTTCTTAATTCTATTAATACATCTATTCTACCTATTGTGTGAAAACCACCTAGTAATAAACTGGGATCTCTTTTGTTGGGCGTGGTAAGGATAACTGTGGGCAACTTGACTATTCTCATCTCTGCTCATAATATTAGTAGACTCGGATCAAGTACAAAACCTTTAATTCACTTCCACTGTACCCAGAAAATGCCCACTAAATGCCGAAAGACTACAAAAGAAGCCCCAACATGAAGACACCCATGTAGATACTGATGTTCCCAGAAAAAAACTATGGAAAACTGGTCACTATACCCACCAAATCTTCTACTATTTCCTACTTTTTATCACCATTATTGCCAAGTCTTTTGACCCCACCACTTAAGAATCATATTACACACCCCGCCCGATATGATATAATTCTGCCACCACTTCCTGCGACATCTATATTCTGCATCAAAGCTTATCATTTACTCAAATTGTTATTTTAGTGTAGGAGGGGGGAAAATAACTCTTTCTTGGTGGCGTCCATCCTCTTTATATTCATACCTACCTCATATAGAGCAAAACTATAGAAAAGATAAACCATAAAAGTAGAAATGTTAGATCAAGAATAAGAGCATATATTCATCCACGAGTAAGTGAAGGAAATAGAAGAACAAAGATAAACTAACCAAAATTCTTTGCCAAAAAAGAGAATATCAAACATTAACCTAATATAGCAGTGTCATGGCAGGCAATCCAAGCAAGTTGTAAGAAAGGAAATGGGATTTGTCGTAGGATGATCGACATTGTTTGCTTTTAATTAATCCAATAAAAAGCCTATAAAGTTGATGTTGTTTCAAAGAGATAAAAAGAGGAAAATGAGAAGTGGGGGAATCTAAAGCTTGACAAAGGCAAAAATGAAAGATGACGTAATCTTTTCTTTTCGAAACAACTAAGCAGTACTTGGTGGGGACAGTGTACATACATATGATAAGTTCAAGATGTCCAATATCACTTCCTCCTCATGTCAATCTCAATTTATTCTATCCCTCTCATATAGAACCATTTTAAGAGTCAAGAAAGAAGGATTCAATTTAGTCTCTTCGTCCATTCACTTTACTTCTACCACTAAGAATCAAGAAAAGAGAGCTTATCAGGCAATAGAAATCTGCAGCTAGCACAAAAAGATGGAAACTGATAAAAATAGCGATCGAGGAGAATGGTTGAATTTAAGCCTGGGAAGGGATCCATCTCAAACGTTAAAAGACTCGGAGTCACAATCAAGACCTGCTTCTACGAAGGTTTTCTCGTGTAACTTCTGCTTGAGGAAGTTCTACAGCTCACAAGCATTGGGGGGTCATCAAAATGCTCACAAAAGAGAAAGAGGTGCAGTAAGAAATTACCAGTGGCAGAGGATGGCAATGATGGCTTTACCTATTCATACTTCCATGATAAGATCACTTGGCGTTCGACCGCACTCCCTTGTGCACAAGCCAGACATGGCTCAACTGCTCGGAGGAAGATTAAGTGAGGCTAGTACTGGATTTGGAATACAATATCTGCCCAACCACCTGGAGGAAGCAGCAGATTTGATGTGGCCTGGAAGTTTTCATTTGGATTCAAATCAACCGGTTCCAAACAAGCTCGACCTGAATCTCAAACTGTAATTAGCCTATTCGTACTATCCCGATTGGAATTATTCATTATAAGTCACTATTTAAAGGGTATGAACATCACTAGGTGTGCTATCATAAAGTAGGACTAGTTCCGGAATTTCCTCCTCTTGTCTGAAAGAGATTTACTGTTCTTCATTTAAGATGTAGTGCACAAAGCCTAAATTCACTTGCTTTTTATATGATTCTAATCTCTAAGCACATGAATAACGCTACTGAATACTCTTTTCAATCATGTTTATGCTTGTTATAGAAATGAAAAAAGAACCGACTTTTACAAAAAAATGTTCACTGGTTCTACTGTGTGTACATCCGGGTTAACACCCCAGATATGTACACACAACATTATTGTAACTTTAAAGCAAGAGGATATACTGTTTAACTTCAGATGTGAAGTCCGAGGGGCCACCATCTAGAGGCTCCGGTCCAACCACCATCCTCAGCTCTACAATTCTATCTCTACCATTTAACAAGAGTAGGGCAAACTTACTGCTGAAATGAGCCAAAGCAATGCTTATAAGCTTGGCCGAATGTGTGTAAAATCTGAAAGAACTTTAAAATGAATTGTTGAGAAAATGGCTACAGATGTCACATTTTCAACATATAATACTAGAAACAAGCTTCAATCAGTTAAAGGGAAATTTTATTTTTTTTAAAAAGAGCAGAAAACAAGTGTTGAATTTACTTTGAAGGAACATTGTACGCATAAATCCAGAAGAACGTAAGTAAAAATAACTGGTACTGGAATCATAATGCTTTATTCACCATAAAGATGTACAAGTGTTTCCACAGCATAATTACCATATCCACTATCCAGATATCCTATATTAGAGTTTGCAGAATACCAGCCAAACTATTGATAAATAATTGTTTTTCCCTATGAAGAAACAAAAATGGTGGTTTTGTTACCAGCCTTTACAAAAGATTCAAACAAAGTGGAACTGAAAATTTTCCTGCATTTCAAGGAAATCTAACGAACTTTAGAATTAGTGAACCAGCACCAAAAGTGTAATGAGTTCTGAGTTAATTGTGAATAATTTCCAGAGGAATTTGTCAGGGTGACAATCTTCAAGAACTTTTAGATCGTTGACTCCATGTGCACATCATCAAATTTCTTCGTACCATGCCTCAAAATAATGAGCAGGAATTTCTGAGGGTGGAGACAATGATGCAACGCATTGGAACTGTGCCAAGTAAACAATAGAATGTAAATTAGATTGTTACCAGGGAATACAAAATTCCAGTTGAAGATTTTTAAGGCTGCTTCACTGTAATGTGACATATTGCAAAAGTTATGCTAAATGAAAATGAGATACCTTGTGGTCCATATATTTCTCTCTCACTGCACGTGCACTTGCTCCCATTCTTAGTTGCAGACTGTGAAGTGTGACCACACACTCTTTCAGTTCAGATGGTTTTAAACCTGTATATTTTTGCAGGGCCAAGTTCTGCAAAAAGAGTTCAATTGAAAATACAACTGCAAAACTGAAAATCAGTGAAACAGAAAGCTTGGGACACGATACTGCTAAGTGGCAATGAAATTCAAATTCAACATATCATATGAGAGAGGAATAATTTCCTTCATGAGGGGTTGTCTTACCCATGGGTGAAAGTTTGGCTTCATTATCAATCTTGAAAGAAAGATGGCTGAAGCAGCAATGGTAGATGGAATGAACCGGACGCAATGAAAATCCAGTAAACTTAGTTCAGCAATATAACAACACAGGAAGTCAAATTGCATTTTTGAGTACTGGATAAGACAATATATCATGTTTAATTATGAGTAAGAATAATATGAAAAGCAAGAAAAGTAGAAGCATAATAATGTTAAAGAGTATCAGATTTTCAGCGCACCAGAGGTTTTTCTTGAGCAGCCTTGATAAAAATCCTACAAAATCAACATAAAAGCATGTCATAAGCAACGAGAAGATATATTTATAACCCACTGCACTATGACTTTGATATGGAGAAAAAAGTGTAAAAAAATAAAAGAACAAATATACTACGAAGAGATTTAAACCTGAGAAATGTTTTTGCTGTGGGATCACCCATCTCATAGTTTAAAAACTTCAGCACATCTCTCTCCATGTGTATAACCTTTAGTTCACCAAAAGAAAGATTTACATCCAATGTAATATGTTTTCAACCCAAATCGAACAGCCACGAAGTAACACGACTCACGTCTTCTTTTGAGTACAAGTTGTCCGTCATGTAGCAAAATTCTTCAACATGAGGTGGACTGATTTCTTCATATTTTCTGCAGTTTTTAGTGGGTGAGAGAAAGAAACTGCATGAAATATACAGAATGGTCTATTTGATAGGAAGGATTCGATAGTATTGGACAATACTAAGGAAAAAATTTGCAAAAATAATGTATTTTATATTATCAAGTCTTGGACAGAAGATATAATGAGATAGTAAGCATACGCTGCAAGAAGCATGCAAGATACACCAAGAAGCTGAAGCTTATTCCTGCTCAAGTCATGGGAAGACAGATACTTGTCGATATAGTTTATTGTAAGATAAGTGGTCTCCGAAACAAGTTTGAATTCCTCTGCAACCTCAACCAACCAATCAACCAGAATCTCACGCATAGCTGGTGTTATATCCGTCTGAACTGTCTCCATGTAATCAGACAAAGGCCTCCTCTTTGCCTCTACCTAATATTACAAACCTTTTATCAGACAACTGTCTTATGTTAAATCATTAGCAACCTCAAACTGGACCACAGGCAAATTATAGTGCTTGTTCACCAGCTTCACTTTTTTCAATGAACCAAGGGAATGCACAGCATGCGGACAAGAATTAAATCGAGCTATAGTAGGAAGACACAGAAAAGTGGGAGAAAAGGGACAGCATAGTTTTACTAGAAATGTATGTCAGAATTATCGAATGCAGTCACTGCTACTGATAAAAGGGATCGAATAACCACTACTGCCAGGCACTAATGAATGGAAAAATAATAATAATAGATAAATAAACACGAAAATCCCAAAACTGAATGCACACAGCTTCAAACTCAAAAAGTCGAGTACAAATCAACAGCAAAATCTCAAGAATGGAGAGCACCAAATTCGTGATAATGGATAAGAATAAGAAGAAAATTACCTCCAGGGAGTGAAGATGCCGAAACATAAGAGGAGCGTGTCTATATTTTTCCGATTCATCAGTTTCTGGGCTAACGTGGAAATCAACATTCACATCAATTTCAGTACTTGCTTTTTTATCAACCAACACCCCGATCTTCTGTTCGGGTTCAGGCACGAGTACGGGTTCCGGGGATTTGCTCGGAGCAGATTTTAGAGCCAACCCGGCAGCGTCGGATGAGATGTTGGTGAGCTCACCCAGCACGACTCGCTTCTTTGATACGGAAATCCCTTCCACAGATTCATTGAGTCTTTTCTTGGATGCCCTTGTTCTGATGGGCGTGGGTATAAGGTTTTCTTGGTCAGCCATCGAAGCCCTGTTTTAGGGTTTTTGGAAATGGTAAAGTGTTATTGTAATGCGTGTGGACGAGAGAGAGAGAGAGAGCAAATGGAACGAAAGTGTATCTATAATTCATTAATTTGATCTTTGATCAGGGGAGAGAGGCGGGGGGTGACATTATACCGCCATTTTTACAATTTCAAAAGCTTAAAGCGCGTTTGGTTTGACTTTTTCAATCGTTTTCTTTTTTAGTTTTTGAAAAGGGTAATTGGCGCAAAATGTCCATAACTTTTAGCTTAATTGTGTAAAACGTCTCCACCTTTCTTTTTTGGCATTTTTGACCTCAAATCAACCTTTCGTTGCGATGAAGGTCTTTCCATCCAAGTGTCATCCATCTTGCCGTTAATTAAAGAGAGAACTAAATTTTTTTCCACTCAATAAGGGTAAAACTATCTCACCAATTGAAAACCCTCATTTTCTTAATTTCCTTTTTCACACTTCACAGCTCGAACGGTTCCCATTCCACTCTCGGTTCTTCAAAAATTCTCATTTATCTTCCATTTCAACAATTATTGCTCCATTCTCCTCTCGTATGGTCGCATACCAGCAGGCGACATATCTGAGATACAATTATTTTGCACATTTGAAATGAATTGTATCTATTTTTGCTTCAGTTTTCGATTATTTTTGCTTCAGCAGGTAGTGGATATTTTTGTTTCAGTTTTCGATTGATTGGTGGATGAATTGTGTCTCAGATTCTGTGATAGAATTGTGTATTTAGGGACTTTTGAGTTAGTGTGTATCAACAGGTGATATATGGAAGAAAACAGGGAATTCTTTCACCAAATTTTTTCTAAAAGTTAGGGACGTTATTCGCAAATATTTCTAAAAAGTAGGGACTTTACTCGCCAAACTTTTTATAGGTAGGGATGTTTTAAACCAAAATTATAACTACGTAGGGATTATTAGCGCAACGTTCATTTGATTTCCAGAAGAAGTGAACAGGACCCGTTCATCTTCACCAATAAGCCAAAATGGGTCATTCACCATTGAACTGATACATAGAATCGATACATGCTTCACAGCACCCATTTCCACTCGATCTCCTCAATTTACCCCGTGGTCACAATAGGCATAAACTATAAATAAACATCTAGCAGTCATCTCTATAAATTGACCACCCATTCAATATATATCTTACTACATTTTTCCAGAAACCCAACATAAAAGCAGCAGTAATGGTTAGATTTCATCACTATATATGCTCTTTAATTAACGACATTTTTTCTCTTATTTAATGTAATAATTTAAAATATTTTCACACTCATTTTCCAGCTACTGTTATATATATGAACTACGTATAAGGCGGGAATAAAGGGTTCAATGGGTGGACAGTTTTACCCTTGCTGATTGGACAAAAATTGGTTCTCTCTCTTTAATTAACGGCAAAATGGATGGAACTTGGACGGAAGGACCTTCATCACAACGAAAGGTTGATTTGAGGGCAAAAATGCCAAAAAATAAAAGGTGGGGACGTTTTTCACAATGAAGCTGAAAAAGTAAGGACATTTTGCGCCAATTACCCTTTTTGAAAATGCCCAAAATGTGTTTAATCTATCATTTTCAAAAATGTATTTTCGAAAATAAGGAAAAATTTATATAATTGAAAACTCAAAACGATTTTTTCTATTTTGACAATTTTCACTTAAAAAACTCAAAACACGAAAACCGCTAAAAATAGGCCTTTTTCTTTTTTATACCTAAAAAATGCTCAGCAGTACTTTTAAATAAAATTTTGTAATATGATACAATTTAGGGCTCGTTTTGGAGTGATTTTTCACTCCAAAATTTTGACTTTTTAATCGTTATTTCACTATTCTAATTGTCATTTTTGACTTCTTCTCTCACAGGTGATCTCTACTTTTCTTCTAACAGTCAAAAAATCAATTCTCAAAGTCCCTACCAAATAGGCTCTTAGTGAAGCATAATAATTTTAAAACCCACAATATTTTTCAATTTCCACCATTTTTTTTCGTTGATCAAAATTTGGAAGAACTATTATTTCTTTTTTTTTACTGTTCAAGTGACGGCAAAATACATCCAAAAGGATGAAGAATGGATAGTTGTTTTCTTTACAACGATTCCTATTTTTTGTCTATGAATTTATTATTTATTATTTTATTTTTGTAGCAAGAAAAAATAGTAAAAACGGTAAATTCACCAAATATAAAATATATATTATATGGTAATATATTAGCATAAAATTATTATGTTTTACTGAATAATCAAATTAATTGAATAAATATCATAAAACAATTTCTAAAAATTTATTATTTTATTTTTGCAGCAAGAAAAAATAGTAAATTCACCAAATTTTAAAATATATATCATCTAGTAATATATTAGCATAAAATTATTATATTTTACTAAATAATTAAATTAATTTAATAAATGTCAAAAAATAATTTCTAAAAATTTTAGACCAAACGCATTTTCTAGTTTTCTATTTTGAGAAACCGTTTTTCAAAACAACAAACAAAACACGTTTTCTATAATTCGAAAATAATCTCTAAAAAATATAAATTAAAATGAATTAAAAATTGAAAACAGAAAAGGAAACGCAAACCAAACACTCCCTTAATTTCCCTTTTTAGTTTTTGATCTTGGTAAAATTTCTAAAACTTATTCCATTTGATATTTTTGAAAATGTACTTTAGATGTTATGAGAAATAAAAGCGATCCAATTCTCCTTTCAACAACAATCGAACACACCCAATTGACACATTGTCTCATGAAAAGGTAATTCAATTTCAATTTCTTAAAATAGCAAATATCTCATTGTTTACGAAATAAGAAGTTCGTCAATTCAGAAAGAGAAAGAAATGAAAGGCTTGGTTATTTATAACGATTTCTATGAGACATTTACGATTTCACTCACGAATTAAGCATGTAATTTTATAGTTGATGTAACTGTTTGCTGCAATCTTATAATTTACAATCACAATTTGTCATCCTCGACTCATGTCATTAATTTTTATTTTCTATTTTTTGGCGAAGTGAATTTATTATTTGTTTATATTTTATTTTTATAGAGAAAAAAATGTTATAAGATTTATTAACTTAAAAAATTAACATAAATTGTTGCATTTACTGAATAGTCAAATTAGAATGTCATAAAACAACTTTCAGAAATTTCAAACCTAACGTGTTTTTCAATTTTTTTTTATTTTTTTTTAAAAACAATTTCTTTAAAATGACAAACCAAGTATCTATTTTGCAATCTTAAAATATACTCTCAAAAAAATAAATAAAATTGAAAATGAATTCAAAATTAGAAACTGAAAATGCGAACCAAATGGAACTTATTTTTGGAGAATATGGTACCGGATCTACATGAAAATTTACCAAAAAAATGTGATTAAAAATAATTGTGATTTTTTTCTAAGAATATGTGCAATGGCCCATGGGTTATGACAAATTAAGAGGACAAATCTTTATAGAGAAATTAGCTCTTTCCATTTTATTTTTTTTGAAAAATTAAAGGCAAACATTCATGACCCATTTCATCATTTCACACAATTATGCTAGATCTGAAATTTTCCATTTAAAAAAAAAAAAAAAACTAGCAAATTATTTATAGTTTTAAAGACTTTTTTTTTTCTGCACAATAATTTCATCTCAAAAATTGTTTTGTCAAAATTAACTAACATACATTTGCAGTGAGAAGGCAAAATTAACTAACATACATTTGCAGTGAGAAGGAATGAGACTGTCCCAAAAACGAAAAATTGTAATGACTTTCCCAGTTTTTTTTTTTTTTAAAAAAAAAAAAAGAAGAAAAAGAGGGTTTTAGGCGATTACGTCCAAATATAAACAGACCGCCCCCAATCCATATTCAGCAATTGCTTGTACAGTCCAGTACCCTGGTTTCTTCTCAATTAGTTCTGTAGTTCATTATCATCAAGCTTATCCCAAATGCATCAAATTTTACATCATCAATCAACAGATTCACTGTTTGTTGTTTTCAGTCCACTACTACTACTAATATCTGTATCTCCTAGCATATTCTGCTCCTGTATTTGAGTATCAGGTGATTGATCCGTCCTATGTTCCCTCTTTCTCGATTTTGGCGTTCCAGACTTTCGTCCACTGGTGGTAGCCAAGTTTACAACCTCAATCGAAGAGTTATCCTCGGTGACACTCTCTGGTTCCAGTTGAGGTCGTTTATTGTTGTCTTGATTCAAGGAAGTACCTTCTCTTGAATCCGTTTCAGTTTTCTTCAATGCCATTTGTGGTCTATGGTTAAAGCTCCAACGGGTATTTAAAAACCATTTGCTAACCTGTATGACAAGATAGACCAATGAAATAAAGATATTTCGAATGGTGAAAGAGGAAAAGTATGGCAAGATAAATGTATGCACCTGCTGGATTGTGAGCTTTAATTCCTTCGCCAAGTTCTCTTTTACAGCTCGTTCAGGGTATTGATTTTTTCTGAAAGATTCAAGGAGTCTCTACACCAACCCAGCAACCATCATCAGACATTCAACAGAAGGAATGTGATAATATTTCCCACAGAGGAACAAACGGCTAACTCATAATGCATTCTAAATTGTTATATGAGTGCAGCGTTTAGAAGACACCGTGGTCACATTCTATATACAGTTTCAAATAATACATTTAATACAGGTGCGTTGGAACGTAATTCCTTGCCTAAAGGTTGGGCAGTCATATTTCGTGAACCACCAAGAATGAAATGGTCATAGAAGATAATTCCCAATAGAATTCTAAAATTGTTAGGGAAACG
>NC_036239.1:1337934-1340513 GCF_002742605.1 Olea europaea var. sylvestris
TGCAATCGAGGATTCTCCTCATTCGCCAATAAAATGTGAAAGGCTCTAGATTAGTAGATTCAGAGAGAGAGAGAGAGAGAGAGAGAGAGAGAGTGTGTGTGTGTGTGTTTTCTGCTTTACCCTCAAAATCAGGCGGTGCTCAACGAGCGTTCGCGAGAGAGAAAGGGGGTGAGAGGCCTTTTTTGTGGGAGAATTATTACGTTAGCCTAGTCAATGACATTATTCGGAAAACAACCTTAGCCCCAGCCCCTCTATCATTATTTGAAAATTCATTTTTCGATATATTCAGTTTCAATTACACGTTCAAATAATAAATTATTCTATACGTAAAATCAAAATTTATTTGTATTTTCTAACAACACATTTTCTAAAAAATTGCTATTCAAAATATCATCTCCTCCTTTGAGGGGTAAGAATTGAAAACGATCTACAAAAAAATAAAAAAAATAAAATAATAATAATAATAATCTTGGAGAGACCCCATTTGGGTGCATGAATTTCCATTGCGGTCTGTGAGGATTTTTTCATACGTCGATTTACTTTCCAAACACAAATCAAATTTTTTTTTTTTTTTTTTTCAAATCTTTGAATATCGAAACAAGTTTATATCTTAATTGATGAATATAAAGCATAAAATACATTACTCGACAATATTAGAAACAAAAAATAATAAATTTAGAAACTAACCAAACAAGAAGAAGATAACAATTAGTATAAATTCTATCACACAATATGCAAAATGAGGATGAAGGTGAAGATGAAGATAGAGATAAATATAAACTTGATGAAGAAACCTTGAACAATTGATTGTGATCTTAAGAGAATTCCTTGGCTCTTCAAAATTTAACTATTAAAATGAGGGTAAAATGGATATTATAAATTTTAATTTATAAAGAAAGAGTCAAAGGCTGTTGTAGAAAATAGGCTGGTTACTCGACCATTCTCCATTGATTCCTCTTGTGTATCCCAAAACCTCCATTGTGCATTGGATGCCAAAGAAAGGTTGATGATTCCAGAGTCTAATGGGCCTGCGAACACTGGTTTGGATCAGTGGACAAGAACTTGAATCATTTGAAATGTAGCCCACTTCTTGTAATCGTCCATTGTGCTAGTGATGTCAAATTGGATAGACATGATCGATTCGATAAAAGTGGCTTATGCACTAGTACAAAATTTGACTGGGCTGATCCATGGATCAATAGCTAAAAATCTGACCCGGGATGTTCAAATGATCAGACTCGATCATTAACCGTCGAGCTAGTGTTAAAATTTTAAAAATAAAAAATCAAATATTTAAATTTTTTAAAGGTTAACCGCCGATTGACATTTCTTTAAAGGTTGTCACTGGATTGGAACTGTTACGAGCCACAAGCTGATTCGGAGCTTATGCTTATTTTTACGGTCAATCTCAATCAGGCTCGCGAACCGTTGCGATCCTATTAAAGGATGGGCAATGACGGTTCACAAGTTGAATTGAGATTGGCCCGTAAAAATAAGCATAAGCTCTGAATCAGCCTGTGGCTCGAAACAATTATGATCCAAGTGGGTTGGATTTGGACGGAGGATATAGCGGGCCAATGATTTGTAACATTTTTTGTGTTACCCATGTTTTGTGTTAGTAATAAAATAAGTTATCATACATTACGAATGTTCATCGTTGATAGCATAATGATCATGGCAATTGGCAACGTTTTAGGTCAAGTTGAGTTGTGTTTTAACTGCTTCAATTGCTATCATGGTTATGGTGGCTACAGGCAGTGTTTGAGAGAAAGTTGTTTGGGGATGGTCATGACCTGTGGAAGGCTAAGATGATGATAGTAAGCGGCGATTGATTATGGCAGCGGTCATCAACGATTGGGATGGTCTTTATTGGGAAAAGAAGCGAGAGATGACTGAGATCGATGCAATGCGAAGGGATTGACAAAAGATTGCTATGTGTATGAAAAAAATGTGTCGGACAAGGTGTTAAGGTTTGGAATGGATTTTATACAGATACATATGTTACCATGCCAACCATAAAATGAGCGACACATAGGTCCCTCCACGAATCAAAAAATAAATGACATAGGAACACATATATACTATAACAAATGGTTATCTATTAAGTGGAGTAAATCTTATTTCAATTTCAAAAATATAAAAACGACACTTCCACTTTTGTCAAGAATGAACTAGAAGTAGCACATTGTTATTCTAAAATGTTGTTTTCGAAGAAAAAAGAAATGTCGATTTTAAATGAAAATGAGGCGTTTTGTAAATAAATAAATTATAAAATGAGATAAATTGTTCAGTATTCAATAATTTTTCAAAAAATTTCAAACAGAAAGTTGTATTTCACAAAATTAACCGATTTACACTAAAATGGATTGGTTAACAACAGTATTGCTCTATTTATCAAGTTCAAATTTTACTTCCTATTTCTCGTGTTTTGCTTTCAAATTAAACGTTTGCTATCTTGGCTCTCACTAAAGTATGAGAATTTTGACGAGAAAAAAATCTTTCAACCACTTGATGTTTGACTAGTTCAACAAGCATTGAAGTCGTCATTATACATCGTTCGAGATGATGAGCTTTAATCA
>NC_036239.1:1343720-1346274 GCF_002742605.1 Olea europaea var. sylvestris
TAACAAGATGTAAATTCATGAAGGATGTTTCTAACATGTTTTATGGACTTTTTGACATTTCTTAAAGTATATAATAGGTTCATATTTTTCTTTATGCAAAAATCGTGTTTGTCATGCGAAGAAACGTTTCTTGAATTTCAAATGACATATATGTCAAATGTTAAAGTGTTTTACCTTAATATTTGAAATCAAGGTGTCTAGATTTATTTTCTTCTAATTTCTTCTTTGTTTGACTTGATGAAGTGATCGTTGTCTTGATGTGTAGTTTGGTTTCTACTTTGTCCAATTTTGCGAGAGCTCCGAAAGCATCTTTATGTCCACGCTTGTCATAAATTTCTATAATCACTAAAATACAATAGTTAAATAAAACTTGTTTGTTATAATCAAAACGAGAAGTCAACCGTAGGTCAACAATTTCCTTCTTAGTTCTCCATTTCCCCATGCAAACCCATTTTCTGCAGACAGAAGCTTTCTTCTTCATCATCATCATTTTCTTCTCTCACTTTTTCTTCAATTCTTCTCTCATTTTTTTGTGATTAATATTTTTGTGCAAAATTCTCGTGAATAGAGAAGTAAATCCTGGCATGCCATTTTTCTCGGATTATGATTTTGTTTATTCAAGATTCTACGTGCAAAATTTTTTATTTCGAGTGAATAAAGAGGTATATCCTTGATTTTATCTGATAATTATAATTTTGTTTATTCGATTCACAATTTTGGGGTTTTGTGTGAATAGAGAAGTATATTCCTGGTTTAATGTAAATTAAAATGTTTATTAGCTTGTTAATTCATTTATGTCTCTCATGTATCTCATGCATCAATAATCTTGGCAGAAATTGTGAAGTATGGAAATAAGTTAGTTTTGGATATTATTTAAATGATTATTCTGAGTTAATTAAATTTTTAGCCTGTTTAGTAAAGTTTCCTTATGTATTAATTCAAATCTAGAATTTCTCTGCACAAAGCAGGGGAAGAGAATGAAATAGATTATGTCAATGTTATTTAACTGAGTCCAAAGTCTGCACTGTTTTGTACCGTGGTTAATGTAGATTAATTTTATCATTATAAATTTTAATTTTTTTCGTTCTCTTTTATTTTTTATGATTATCTAGGTCTCCAGTGATTTGTGCTGGCTGTTTGACAATTCCATCTCTACTACCCGACTTCATGACTTAATAGTCTCTTGGTACCGCTCTTACACCCCACCCCACCGATATTCTGAAATTCCTTCCACAGATAATTTTTATGGATTCCGTTTAATTTATTACATTCTTCTTTATTTCCACAGTTTGCATGTTACATGTTTCCAATATATTAATTGTAATAAAATTCAGGTATGGATTGTTAGGTAATTTAATTATGGGAAGACAATGTTGGGTACCTACATCTACGCAACTTGATATTCTTCAAACCATATTTGATGGAGGAAATGAAAGTCCAACCAATACAGAAATTATACAAATAGGTTCCTACCTATCCTCACATAATCATATTTTTGAAAAAAAATATTCGTGAGTGGTTTAAGAATAGGCGTACTCAATTAGAAAGAGAAAGAAAACGAAAGCAGTCCAATAAGAACTATGAGGTGCAACCTCATCGACGTGTGAGAAACTTCAGTTTAACGGGTTTGTATTTAATATTCGATTTAATTCTATTTATCATAACCTTCAACTTTATAAATCTTTTTCTTAAAAAATTTCCTTTGAAAATGTTTTCTTATTCTTTCTTTCTTTTAGGTTATGATAATCATCAGCTTGAATCTCAAATTGATTTACAGAAAGATCAAACTATTGGTGTAGATATTGATGAAAATTGTGTTACTGAAAAGCTAAATAAAAATTATGAGGATAATCATGTTGAATGTCAGTCGGATGTTGATGTTACTGTTGAGTGTGCAGGACAAATTGATAGGGAAAATATTTCTGTTGAACCTTTTGTCTTCTCATGTCCTAGAACTTGTACACATTGTGGTGCAAAAAAATTCTGCAAAGAAAAAGCAAGGACTTTTGTTGTTGTGATGGAAATGTTAAATTACAGTTACATAATATGCCTCCTGAACTATTTTATTTATTTACGTCTACACCTGAAGAGGCTATTGCTTTTAAGAAAGTTGTTCGCAGTTACAACAATCATTTTACATTAACTTCATTTTGTGTTAAGTATGACAGAGAATTGTGCAAGAATAATAAATGTATATATACTTTCAGAATTCAAGGATAAATATATCATTTTATAAACTCTCTTGTACCGCTAGATTGTCGTCCAACATATTTATAACTATACGTCTATGATACTGACTATGAAATTGGTAATAGACTTAATACTTCAGACATGTTTTGTGAATTGACTTTGAGAAAGTTGATCGACATTTTAAACAAAAAAATTCATATTCTAACTTTTTCAGATCGTTGAGTAAAGTTACTGATCTAGAATCTTATCGAATTTTACTAAGTGTGATCCAGATCTTGATCAGAGAACATATAATTTGCCAACATCAGAACGGGTGGCTGTAGTTTGGGTTGATGATGACCCATCTAAAAATACTTGGGGTCGG
>NC_036239.1:1346374-1359879 GCF_002742605.1 Olea europaea var. sylvestris
CCTGCAAGCAGTATCCACGCAACACCGAAAATCGAGAAGAGAATCTGCACGAATCTGTAAGTCCTGCTCAGAATTGAAGGAGCGTATATTGAACAGGAAACTTTATAACCTGACATCCGATAAGGGTATTGTTAAGGGATGTGTTATCCTACATCGGTTTAATACCGAAATAAATACCAATTTATAAACATCTTGGACTTCCCTATTTAATAAGGTTGACCTTATTAAGATGGACCCCAAATCTTAATATGTTATCAAAGTCATCCCGTGGATTTCGAGGTTGGTTTGCTCAAATGAGCTACCATCTTGAGGGGGACTGTTAAGGGATGTGTTATTCCACATCGATTTAATACTGAAATAAACACCAATTTATAAAGATATTGGGCTGCTCCATTTAATAAAGTTGATCTTATTAAGATGGACTCCAAATCTTAACAGATATTGAAAAAATATGACATGTTGAAGCCAAAGGTTAATGCAATTTGACATATCATGTTTAGGTGGGCTTTTTGTAGCAAAAATACAGTCTTTTTAAACTCTTTCCCCCACCCCTCAAACCAAAAATGGAAAAAATTACCTTGTTTCAAATTTATTATGGAAGTGCAGCAGCGTCATTCCTGTTCCATTAGATCTAGCAATGAACCTAAAGTAATGGTGAAAAAAGACTCGTGTTAAGGCATCCTAGATTTATAGAGATCATGGCTTTGTTTGTTGTTGCATATCTTCTTTGCTTATCTGAGGTACTTCTATTTCGTTTATGCATGCACAGAGCATTATTTTCTATTTTCACCATTTTATTTTGCATCATCAAGAGTGTTATGGATTCAATACCATATAATATATCACATATGGAAGTTGAATGTTGTTTACATGTGAAGAGAGAAATTGACGTGCAAAAATAGTGTAATCTAATGCATAGTGTTCTGATATAACTATTTTGTTTCGTTGAATGATAAAAATTTATCTTCAAATTCTTGGATGGTAGAAAATTCATACAGCCAGTTGTGAACATGTGTGTATTCACTCAGATTATAGTCATCAAACTGGAGTCAACAACTAATAACATTAGTGGAAGTACGAGAAATTTTATGTGCAATAGAAAGTATTCAAACAATCGATTATTGTTGAGAGACTTGTGTTTAAATTGGCAGGATGTGGAGATAACAAATGCTTCTGCTAAGTTAGCAGAGTGCCAAGAAACCATCCTAAAGCTGGGAAAGCAGCTTAAAAGACTGGCTTCAGCAAAGGAAACTCAAGCAGTTGACAATGTTCTGTCTATTGAAGATACTAGTAATAACAGGTCGAAGAAGCGATCATCACTTCTTGATCAAATGATATATGAAGATAGCGCAGAAGTTGATGATGTACACCCTCCAAACGTTAGAGAGAGCACAAGCACTATTGAAGCAGACAGATCGTCTATCTGTCATACAACTCAAGAAGTGTATCGTGGGCTGACTTACAATGCCGAAAATGTCAAAGCCGGGGCTTTGGTTATGGTACCGAACAAAAAGCAGGGAGGAGGACTCGGTTTCTGGAGGAAGTTGCTGCTTAGGAGGAAGAAAGGTAGCTATAAAAAAACCCTATTTTCCGTCGGTAAATAGATAATACATAGTGATGTAATAAAAATTAGTTTTTGCTTGTGAATGGATGAGGACCTGATTCACTGTATCTTGCTTGCTGGGATTGCTTGTTTATGTATAGATATTCTGAAGGTTTTATGTATACAGAGTTGATAATTTCGTAATTTGCTAACGCATTCTGAAGACCATCTTAGCAAGAATAGTTGTAACGTGACCATTTGGACAGTAATTTTCCATTTCCATCATGAATTAAGTATAGGGGTTCGCTTAAATTCTTTTAAAGAAGGAAAATATCTAGTTATAATTAGGATATATGCCTACAATTTTTTATTTTTTATTTTCGAATTTTCATTATTACTAGATATTTTAGAAGTTTCAAATTTACTAACAGATATGTCATAATAATCCTATTTTGATTAATAATACACTTCAAATTATTGTAATTAATTTAATAAACCTTAACCTTCTTTTTTTCCCCCCTAATTTCCAGGACATTTTATTGTCACGATTGTTTGCATAGATAACAGGTTTTAGACATTGTTACATGATGAACAATTATTTCGAACTTTGCTGTCTACCATTCATAATGCTACACAAGATTGTCAAATGTGTTACAACTTGTTATCTAGTTCAATGTTTCAAAACGCTTTTAGACATTGGTACTCAATTCTAAATTTATGAATTTAAAGCTATCCAAATGCAATTTTAATTTACATACCCTTTTTTATATTAAGGCTCTTTTTGAACCCCGTTTTCCATGAAAAATAAATTTTCTAATAATTTTTGAAAAATGCATGATTAAAAAGTGCGTATATATACATATTGATTTATGTGCATAATTATTCTATTCAAAAAATGTTTAGTTAAAAATAAGTTTTAATTTTTTATTTTTTATTTTTAAATAATTGAGCTCAAACAAGAGTTAAAACTTGTTACATCTTACTACATGTTACAAATCAATATCCGACCATATTAACATAATCTAGGGTTCTTACACACACACGTGTATATATATATAATTCATTTTTTTTAATTAAAATTTCCCATCTCCCCAAAAGAAAAAATTCACTCCCTGTTAACGTTTGATCAACATGTATACTAAATAATCGAGACATCACATGTCAATTAAATAGTCACATTACTTCCGTACGCTATGAATACTGGAAATTTTCTGTGAGGCAGATGATAATCTCTACTCAATCACAATGGCCTAAAGATAAGCCAATTATTTTTCTCCATACACGTACAGATGAGACGAAATCCTTTCACGTGTTCTAATTATGCTATTTGTATAAAGTGTGTTCACAAATTTGGTTGACAAAAGTACTGACAAAATCTAAGCTATTAATTTTCAATGATTTAAAAATTTATTTTTGAAATGATTGGTGTAGATATTACTTTGTCAACCAATTTTGTACATATAAAATGACGCTACATGTTCAATCAGTACAATCGAGCCTTCGTTAGGCATAACAGCTACTGGTTTCTTACTATCAGAGAGATTCATATACAAAAGAAAAGGTGAAATGCTGAAGAACTGTAAACATATTTCCATCATGAAGTACAGAATTTGTCAAGCATGATGCACATTAATAACGTTTTAAATATTGAATAACAATGAAATTGCAGTGTTAAAATAACATTACATTATCTCTTTCTTTTCTACATGGTCAGATTAGGTTAGCCTGTGCGGATTCTATTTACTGTGGAAACCTAAATTCATCCACGAGGAAAATGATGCAAATCAAAATTTGAACCAGAGGAACATATCAAATGAAGCAACATGCATTGATTGCAATTCAATTATTAATGGTAGTGTCCAATTCTTCAACAAAAGATTCAAGATGTTGAGAAGAAACCAACTTAGCTTTTATCTTAAAGATTTAAATTTAATGGATCTGCATTTACGACGAAGTGCAAATTAAACTTCCTATCAAAAGTTAATCAATGCATTAACTAAGAAATAAAAAATAAACTTTGATGGATCAAGACCCTTTTCGACTGACACTATCAAAATAAAACATCCCGATTGCGGGATATCAATTTCAAAATCATCAGATGGCGAGTTGAACCAGCAATTGGGCTCTGAAGTTTTTCAACTACAAAATCCTCTTCTCAATGAGACTGAATTTTTATTAGCTGATCCTACACTTCCCAATGAAACGATTATACAAACCAAATGCAAATGAAAAAACGAGATTCTGTGCACATAAATGAAAGATGATCAGCTTGGGGATATAACTATTATCAAACCTGAACCAACCCAAGGATATCTAATTTCTTAACTTTAAATTTTCACGAACAATTCCAACAAAAGAAAGGTGAACACCTCCAACAAATATTCTGCATTCACATTGTTCGAAAGCATATTAACAAAATTATGACAATTTTAAGCTAGAAGGACTCAAAGACAATAAAGGAACTTTAAACACAAGATACAGTCAAACAGACTATCCAACTGCTATATAATGAGTTTGTTTCGATCTAGAGGTCATGCTGCTTTCTGCACAATTATGGGTTACGATTATCTAGCTATAATCGTCCCTCCTAATAGATGTTCATCTAGTGACTGTCTAAATTTCAGGAAGAATTAGCGATAAAAATAACAGAAATGATAATTGTACAGGGGGTGCAAAGATGACAGCACCTGATGGGCTGTTTTAACCTTTTTTTGAGTCCAAAATCCAATGAAATTCTGTAAACCCATCTGTGCATATCCCCTGTACATGTAGCATTGTTTCTACAAATAAGAATTTTGTAACTCGTACATAAAAATGATACATGAGCTGTTACCAAATATGAGGTGACGGGAAATATTGAATGAAAAAGTTGACTGTTGGTAGTGTGCTATGTGTACATAAGTACATTAGTTAATACAAATACATGATAGATATAAGAATGAATACTAAAACAAAATTGAACCACATACATAAAAATGATACATGAGCTGTTACCAAATATGAGGTGACGGGAAATATTGAATGAAAAAGTTGACTGATGGTAGAGTGCTATGTGTACATAAGTACATTAGTTAATACAAATACATGATAGATACAAGTATGAATACTAAAACAAAATTGAACCACCATAGGGTCAAAGACTCTATGTTGAATATATGTAATCAGCCATATTTAATTGTATCACATCTTTAGTTTGCGCTCCATACATAACAATCACCACAATATTTATCAAAAGGGTAACATTGCAACTAGAAATTGACACGTATTGATTGAAAGGGTCTCAAGGACCTAAGAAAATAGTCTAATGCAATATTGAAACGGATAACAAATAATCCAAAACATAACAGACAGTTCCTTAAGCAAAATTTTAACTTAATCCCAATCCCATAACAAACTACAACGATGAATAACCATGTTAGAAATAACAATTATAATAAAAGCAACATGGCTACCAGTAATTCAACGGTAGGATTTCTGGAACCTAGCACGAGCACCACGACCACCAAACTTCTTGGGCTCGCAGCGTCTGGGATCTGCCACAAGCAGGGTCCTATCGTACCTCACAAGGATGTCCTTGATCTCCTTCTTGGACTGCTCATCTACGTACTTCTGGTAGAAAGCGACTAGTGCTTTGGCAATGGACTGACGGATAGCGTATATTTGGGAGGTGTGACCACCGCCCTTGACACGGATACGCATATCCACTCCGGCAAAGCGGTGACGACGGAGGAGAAGAATGGGTTCAAATGCTTTGTAGCGCAAGATTTCAGGTTGGACCAACTCGATCGGGACACCGTTGATCTTGATCAATCCACGGCCACGCTTGCAGTGGGTAACCGCGACGGCAGTTTTCTTCCGGCCAAAGCATTGTACAGACTCTGTTTTCGCCGCCATGACTGAGTGAGGCTTCTGGCAGAGGAAAACCCTAAACTAGCGCAACTCTAACAAGATTAGATTGGAGCTACATGCGATGAATATATACTTCAGTGAGGCTAGGGTTTTTGGGTTAAAATGGGCTGAAAAAACCTAAAAATAAATTATTGGCCCGTTTACAATAAACTAACTGGGGCTACTTTGAGATTCTGAATCATTTTGTGGAAAATTAGGCCCAAAGAGATTGTTTCATGCGAAAATTTCATAACCCAGACATTAACTTTGATATATTTCAGTTTTAATTTAATAACTTTGTAATTTGAAAACTGAGAGGGTTATCCTATATGGAGAGAGAGATGATTCCGTTACGATTAGTCCCTAAAATCAGCATCCAGATTCAACTCTCTAAAATACTGAATACATATTTAAATCCCTAAACCACATAATTAATTAATTGTATATTTTATTAATTAAATATATTAAGGTCACATATCTATACAATTTGATCACGGATTCATAAATTTAGTTAGTCACATTATTTTTCGATCACAAATCTTAATTTTTAAATATTAAAAATTATTTTACGTTCACAATTCAAAATTTTATAGGTTACAGTTTGTTTATCGATCACAAATCAAAAATTAACACATCACAATTTTTGTGTCGATCATAGATCACAAGGTCACAACTTATTAGACGGTCATAAATTAATATTTATTTAGATCACATTGGTCACAATTTATCATCATCAGTCACATATTATTCATTGGTCACAGATTAATCAATTCAATGGTCACAATTAACCAAATAATCTGTGACCACCCCAACCGTTATGACAACCATTGCCTCCAACAGTATCACCACCATCATTACCGTCAATACCACCACCACCACCGACAACAACACCATCAAGGGGCAAACCACCACAGCAAGCCCAACACCATCGACCACTCCTCATTATTGCAACGCAAACCACCGCTACATTAACAAAAACCAAGCATCAAAACAATGAAAAAAATCACTAATCGCGTCACCCATGCCATCCAAAACACAAACCACTATCGTCACCATCGACCACCGCATACCGCCACCAACACTTGTGACAACCACTACCGCCCCGACCATCACCATGATCACACCACGACCCACTACCAACATTACACCACCCCCGCCTCCTGCCCGATGTACTCCAACCCAATGTTAGATTGAAACCTAGAACTCGACAAACATCACAAGCAACTCACATCACAGCCATCACCATCGCCAACATCCTGACCACCACAGCACTGCGCGTGCAGCGGCATCACAGTACCGCAACTCGATGGATGTCGGGGACGTCTTTTCTTTCCAACGGTGTTTTCTGGCGAAAGCAACGCAACTTTGAGCTGCGCTGTCAAAGGCCACCACAATCTCATCACCATCACGATTAGCACCATCGTCGTTGCCACACCACCATAGCACAACACCACAAAAATAAATCCCCAAACTCGACATCGTCGTCGCCACCGCGATGAAGATAAATGAAAATATAAGCCTTGCCGCCCAAATTAGCAGCGATCGCCGGAGCTGGAATCGCTTTCTTAAGCTGCAAGAGGGGGAGAGAGAGAGAGAGAGAGAGAAGAAGGGGTGAGAGGATAGATTGGAAAGAAAATGTAATTAATTGGAGAGGACGGATGGAGGAAGAGAAGACGGGTGAGAGAAGAAATTGGTGAGGGAAATTGATTGGAGAGAGAAGACGAGTGAGAGAATGAAATTAATATAATTAACATTTAATATTTAAATATAAAAATTTTGAATTTTGAAATGTTAAACTACTCATCTTATTTTTGAACCCTAGATTTTAACTCTAGGGTTTTCTGTAGTTATCACTTGTTTTATTGTCACAACCTGATCTTGACATTTAAGCACGAATCCCTTGAGCACTTCAACACTGTAGCTGAGCGAAATAAAAAATCCCATTTTCAAGGATTATACAATAGATATGCTCTTGAAATCTCTCTCTCTCTCTCTCCAACCACGACTTTCTCTCTCTTCGATCACCACAATTGCTTTGTTCGCTAGTGGTGATCCATCGAAATGGCTCATCCTACTTAACATCGTTAATATTGATAGAGTCCTGGGCCTATGTTTAATTAGTACTGGTCATAGTTGAACGTGCATTGCACGTTATTCTAAAATTCTTTATAGGTAATGTAAATGTAATATTTAATACCAATTTGCTGGATAATTTTATATGTCTCAAATGAATTAAAGAAAATAAAATTCATGATAGAAATTTAAGAGAATAAAATTATACTCTCAAAACTCAATTTTCTATTATTCAAATTTTTTGTAATAATGAAATACTATAAATGAGCAATCTTTTTATATTATATTTGATACATAGAAATTAATTGTTAATACATAAATTTAAACACTTATTAAAATTTTTAGATACATGAATATGAATAAATTCATCAATAATAACTCCAAATTCATATAATTCAAGATTCATCAAGTTAAAATTCATAATCTAGATAATGTGAATGTTAGTTTTATAGTATTTATTACATATCGAAAAATGAATAGTAAGATATTATTGAAATAATTGAATTGTACAAGGGATAAAATCGTCTAAAAAATAATTATACCTTGATGTGATACTTTAATATATTATAGATTATAGATATATCAACAGGGCTATGTTCAAATGGGGTTATGAAAGTCAGAAAGGTTCATATTTATTAAGTAGGTTGCACACACCAATCTCTTTCCCGATTTATTTATTATTATTATTATTTTTAAACTGTACTCTCTATTTCACATTGAAAAAAAGTGGGCTACGTGCTAGAGGCTTCCCTAGTTTCTAAATTGAGAAGATTACACGTAAACAGGTGTTTTGTTTTCCAATTTAAAAATCCGGTGTGAGCTTTATTTTATAAAAAATTAGGTATTGATTGAATTATTAATAATATCCTATATCCTCTCTCTCTATAATTTAGTCTTGGCTTAAGATTGCCCCTAGGGCACATCTCCAAGTGGTAAAAGGGGAGGGTGGAGAAATCTAACTTTGCTCGAGGCTGCTGCGTCAAGGGTTTGAATCCTGAAATATGGATTTGACTCTTGGGTAAGTGCAAATGTACAAGTAGCATTCCACCCTATACCCTTGGAGGCATAACCTGCGATTTACCTCCCTCACGATACTCTAGGACAGGGGTGGTGGGGGACCCTTAAGGTTAGGGTTTAACCTTTTTTTTAGTCTTGGTTTAAGATTTCTTTCTCTACCCTGTTCTTTTCTCTCTCATGACACTCACTCTAATGACTCACCGTGGTACAGTGGCGACGACTTTCCTTTGTGCACGACAGTTCATCACTTCTATGCATGATGCGGATCCATTATTATTATTATTATTATTATTCTTCTTTGAGTGGTGCAATGATAGATAATTCAATAGTGGTTCTATAGTGCAGCAGTGGTGATGGTGGGTGATGTTTTTCGTGGGTGTGGTGGTGGTGGGTGTGTGCGATACGATGCGGTGGTTGGGGTGAGATGTGCTGTGTGGTGGTGGTTGGGTTCGATGGTTCTATGAGCAGTGGTTGGGTGTGATTGTGGTTGGACGTGGTACTGTGTGTGGTAATTGGGTGCAGAGGTGATGTGTGGTGTTGCGTCTGATGTTTGGTTGGTAGTGTGCAGTGGTGGTGCGCCGTGATCCGTGATGCATGAGCCGTGACGATGGATCAGAATCAAAGGTGGGAATGGGGTGTTTAGTGTATGTAACCAATTACTTGATTAATTGGTGACTAAATATTTCGCTTTCTGTGACAAATCATTTAATTGTGACCTAAAAATTATATAATTTGTGACTAAAAAATATTTTGTGAATAACTAATTTGAAAATCTGTGATCAATGAATAAACTTTAACTTATAAATTTTTTGATTTGTAATGGTGAAATAACATGTGATCAATTAATTAATTTGATAGAATGTAATCGATAAATAAGCTCAGACTTAAAAGTACGTATATGTGACCATTAATTATATTATATAATTATGACCTTGATATATTTAATTAATAAGATATTTTTAATTATTTATATATCACTTGAAATTTGAATTTTGAAACTTTAAATCTGAAAATTGAATTGACTCATAGTTAATACTTGAGCTGTGAATTTTTTCCTTATATATTTTATTTGTTATGTGTTTCACCAAAAATATAAATAAATAAAATAAACAAGTACGAACATTATGTGTGGGTTGAGGGTTTCTAAATGAAACAAAATAAATTCCGTGGTAAAGGCAGATCGTGTCAAATTGGTATATTTATGTTTTTTAATTATAGTTAGATCAAGTTCACGTTCAAAATCAATTATACCGAGCATGGCTATTATACCTAGCCTATAGTAGGTGGATCGATCGGGAAATCAATGAACCTCTCAATTACCAAGATGAATATAATGTCAATTACACAGAAAACAATTAAATTTTCTAATTGATCCGTGATTTAACTTACTCAAGGTTCCTCCGAATTGAAATAAAAAAAGAAAAAAATATATTCAAAATTTAAATGATAAACTTATCTTCCCCTAGTTTCCCAAAAAATAAAAATAAAAAATTTTAAAAAAAATAATAATGGAGGAAGAAAAAGTAAATTGTCAAACATATTAGGTGGGGCCCATTTTTCTTGCATGTAAGCTATGAAAATCGTAATGAGCATACTATAGGGTTGTTGTGGGCCATGCTCAGTTTTTGTTGGAGAAGAGCCAAAACCCACAAATGGACATTTTATCATCATTACTGAAACGCAAGCAATACTCATAAAGAGCTTAAATTAATCAAAAAAGTTTCCAGATCAGACAATTTCCATCAGATATTCAGAATACGTCACGCCAAAGACAACAATACCCCCCGGGAATTTAGTCAGGATTTATCCACCATTATTCCAGAAAAATAATTTTTCGAATATTGATTTTTTTGAAAATGAATAATTAAAAAATAGAAAAAAATTTTAATCTACATGTACAAATATTTTATTGAGAGTATTTGTGATTAAAAATGAGTTAAAAAGAAAAGGTCAAAAAGACAATTTCTATAATGATTCAATATGAAGTGCTGCGAAGTACAAGTTTAGAGATTTAAATAAAACAAAAAAAAAAAGAAAAATGTTATATTCCTACTTGCTACTTTTCTAAACGGTACATAACATTATTTTTTTACTTTGAATTTTCACTTATATAACAGGTAGAGTTACACGTGTTGAAGAAGGGTGACATATATCTCATAATAATTAATCTGTAAAGTAATCCACATTTAGGGAGAAATATGCACTGCTCACGTAGAACAATAAAACTAATCACATTTTATATGAAGTAAAGTGATAATCATTGTATTGCAACGAATTATTACATTTTAACATAATGCTCGTGTTTAGCTCCTCAATGATGAGATCGTTAGAACAATCACGGGATAAGAACACACTATTACAGATAAATGCATCGTCAAATTCTGACAAAAAGGCAACGAAAATGTCGACTACATTTAAAACAACGGTAATCATCAACATGTGTAATAACTCAATTATCTCGATATTTGTTTTAATTATTTATAATACTTGAAAATGGTAGGTACTAAGAGAACTTATAATCCACGTCCACTTGAGTCCAAACATGTAAATTTGTTTCCTTCATTAAACAGGTAAATAGTGTTCATCTGGCGTGGGTACATCTGTAAGCGGCTTGGACAAGTACAAAGTTCACCACCCTTTGTAACCCCCATATTTCTTCCTTCTTCCTGTGTAGTACCCCACGCCCACCCCCACTCAAACCCACCCCTACCCCTACGGCACCTCACCCTCCCTCTTCCTCTATTTATACTATATCAGGCGCCTACTCACAAAAATTCAGTAGTAAATAAGTTTCTAATTTAATTACTTCCTTTTTTATCAACCTAGCCATGTCCGAAGGAGGAAATGGAAATGAGAGATTCTTATGGGATGATGATTTATGGGATTTTCCAATTCCAGTTAACACGGAAGGAATTCCTGAAAAACATTTGGATAGGAGGATGATGGATTTCATCAATACAAATAGCCCGGAGGACGAGGTGGCGAATGATGTTCAAGTGCCAACTCCAATGCCACCACCACCGCCAAAGCCGCCAGCCGCCGCCGGGAGGAAGAGGAAGGCTGTAGGCGGTGCTGATAATGGTAAGACAGTGGAAGTTGGCGGCGAATCTGATTATGAAATGCATATTTTGTCGGAGAGAGAGAGGAGGAAGAAGATGAGGGACATGTTTGACTGTCTTCATTCTTTGCTACCTCAACTTCCTCCTAAGGTAAGTTCATTAAATTTTCCATGTATGTATATGTGGCGTCCTTGTTGAAGCTAGGGTATTCCATATATACACACATACATTTATCTGGGTGTCTGTACAGAGAATTTGCAGAAAATTTATCTTTTCCTTCTCTGAAAAAGTAGCTTTTCTGGCCCTGAAAACTTAACAAGAGGACACTTTTCAGTTTTAATATTCCTTCTTTAACTGACCATGTTTCTTTTCTTGGCTTGTCTCTATGTACAGTAGGTTTCAAAAGAAAATCTTATGATTCAAGTCATTTTCAGATCAAACCTGGTTCTTTGTTAAAATCAAGAATACAAACTTCAGATTTCTTCTTTTAAGATTTTGAGCTTTTCTTTTATAAATTTGAAGGATGCAGTCATATTTACAACTGCATATGGGTAAAGATTTTATGATTTTTCCTCTTTAAAGTACTCTTTATGTTTCACAATTACACTTAAGATAACATTTTAAGTTTTAATATTTAATTGCAACACGATCGAACTTGTAAAATTTTCAAAAGAAAATCTTATGATTCAAGTCATTTTCAGATCAAACCTGGTTCTTTGTTAAAATCAAGAATACAAACTTCAGATTTCTTCTTTTAAGATTTTGAGCTTTTCTTTTATAAATTTGAAGGATGCAGTCATATATACAACTGCATATGGGTAAAGATTTTATGATTTTTCCTCTTTAAAGTACTCTTTATGTTTCACAATTACACTTAAGATAACATTTTAAGTTTTAATTTTTAATTGCAACATGATCGAACTTGTAAAATTTTGTATTCATTATTCTGATTTAATTACAAAAAACACTTATTTTGGTTAACTTTTAGTCCATTCCCCATAAATATTCCATCTTTAATTACACTTATATATTAAGAATACAGTTGTGATTAATTAATTACATTTTATCCCTTGAAATTGATATATGCAGGCTGACAAGTCCACCATTGTTGATGAAGCAGCGACCTACATTAGATCACTTGAGGAAACACTTGAGAAACTGCAGAAAAAGAAACTTGACAGGATCCATGGGTTGACTTCCACCGGCTTCGACCCATACATTTTCGCCCCGAAACTATCAATGGAATCAAGGGAGGCTTTTTTAGCCGAACAAGGTGCAAGTATCTCGACTGCTAACGCTATTCCTCTGGTTCCCAAATTTCCAACTAAACCCAATTTTCAGACATATACTTCTCCAAATGTTGTCCTAAACACATTTGGTGGAGATGCCCATATCAGCATTTGTGCTGCCAAACAACCAGGGCTGTTCACTGCCATTTGCTATGTTTTGGACAAGTACAGATTGCAAGTGGTTTCAGCCCAAGTTTCGTCTAATCAATCCAGAAGCATGTACATGATTCACACCCATGTAAGTTTATCCTGTTAATATTGGTTTCAGAACTAGGGTTTTTGTTCATTTGTGGAAAACGTGAGTCTGGTGAAGCTTTTTGGCTGATTATAACCGGTGATTAAGAAAATAATGATTAAGCTCTATTTAAACCATGGTTAGGTTTCAGGCAACACATTATGTGTGCATCGAAGAGAAGGCAAGATATGCTGAGTGTTGGGAATTGATTTAAACATGCACAGCGGAATTTAACAAATTTTAATTCCCATTCAGGATTCAAATTTGTATTTAGATAAAAACTGTGATGAGAAATATACCTTTTGTGTGATTTGCAAATCTTTCGCGTTATTCCTTTCCAGCAGCTTGAATCTGCCTCCCACAGCTGTCCAATTGTGCAGCCTCCAATGAAATCCACATAG
>NC_036239.1:1367671-1369234 GCF_002742605.1 Olea europaea var. sylvestris
AGGGCATAACACTTACACTGAGTTCACGTCTCAACAAATGAACTCATCTGCAAGTGAGGAGTCATGTTGAAGACGGATTAAATACACAAACTTATCCAATCTAGATACTTCAACAAATTTTCCGTGCCATTACCATTGAATTGCATATATTATAGTAACTCACAGAAATATTCATGCTTGGATTTTACATTTAGCAAACAAGACAAAAGTAAGCTGCTTTGATTGAAGGATAATAGGATATTGTGATTGAAGTTTGTTCATTCTTAGAGTTAATAATTAACGTATTTCAAGAAAATTTACCATTAATTAATTGTTTATTTCTGCTTCTTGATTACCTATTTTTGTGCTAGGCAAATGGACCATCTGAGCATTTCCCAGTGGAAGAAATCTACAAGGAAGCTGCAGCAGAGATAATGCAATGGGTTAGTGCCTGATTATGCTGACGAAAATACAAGGAAGACAGATGAAAGTGATTCATCTGATAAATCCTCTATGGACATAATTTTCCTATCTGTATTTTAAGATTTAGTATGGAATTACCTAGCAATTAAACCTTTTTTTTTTTGCAAAGACTTTGTTCTAGCAAAAAAAAATGTTCCGTGTTAGTAGATTAACGATTGATCGAGGTCGATAATTTTGATTTGGTGAAGACACCATTGATGACATTTCAATACAAATGACCAATCAAAAACTTTTATCTAAACTTAGCTCAAGGTGAATGTTTACTCAGCCATACTTAGGAGGTTCTCTAGTAAGTAAGTTTGTTCAACATGAACTTGTGACGTGTGTTTACTTCTTAGAGTCAGTATATTTTACTTATGAAGAGATGAGACACTTCTGTATTGGCTGGTACAACAATTATTTTTTGAAATTGTATAGACAGATATTGTTGGTTCGTGTACGCTAATGCATGAGATGAGCACGGCTAACCGACCAATGTTTAGAGACGATGTAATCAACCGAGAGAGGAACAACTTGGACGGACAGAGAATAACAAAGGAGAAAAGATACGAGCCTGTTTGAGAGTGATTTTGAGAATTGATTTTTTGACCGTTAGGAAAAAAATGGGGTCCACTTGTGAGAGAAGAAGTCAAATATGACGGCTGGAATAGTAAAATAACAATCAAAAAATCAATTTTTTGGATGAAAAAATGGGGCCCAAACAGGCCCACAGTGAGTAAATATTTTACTTTGAATTATATAAGGCTCAATATTAATGGACTTCTCGATCATCTTACTTTTTGCGTAAATTAACGACAATCTTGTTATCCGTTGTAGAAAAGAATGTTATCTCCAATTTACTTAAGAGTTAAATTTGATATTTTTATTTCTTGGTTATTATTTTGGTATTTATGTCTAATTTTCTTTCAGCCAATTGTAAGTTTTCTATTCTAACTATTTAATTACACAAACACAAGAAAAATATGATTATTTATGATGCTTGGATAATTTGTGGGTACATTATGTAGCCTTTTACTCGACACTAATCGATTTATTTGGATATGCAAACACATTGATTATGATTTCAAATTCAATTCTATGAACATCAATTTTGGTTCTTGA
>NC_036239.1:1369405-1404587 GCF_002742605.1 Olea europaea var. sylvestris
CTTTCGGCCAAAGCCCAGGTTTGAATACCTTATAAAGTACGCAGCACCTGGACAGCAGTGACTTGCACATTTGCAAGGTAGCACGGCAAATATCAACCAGTAGCAACTCCCCTATGCAAATCCTTGGCAACCATGAAAAAGAATTTCAATAAACTACCACCTCAAGGAGGATAAACTAAATAAGATGGAAAAATTAGTTAGTTACTATGGTAATTAACAATTTTCTTGAAAGTGACTTCAGTTTGTTCCTCAACGAGCATTCCCTCATCACCGTCCATAAATAAATAAATAAATAAATAATAACAACAATGATGATGATGATCCCTTCCATAATTGACGTGCAATGTTTTTATGTCCAACACAAGAATCACATGGTTATGGAAGAAGCATTATTGGAGCCCCGTTTATGGGGAGATGAAACAAACAGTAGTGAAAAGATTTCTTCACATCGTGCAGAATTACAGGTTAGAAGCAGATTTCAGAACAATAATACAGTAAAGGACTAATAAGCACTAGAACAAAGCTGCGTAAGATTTATAAGATTGCTTTGATTGCAAGAAGAAGCGTGATGATGAAACAATTTTTTCTTCTCACTTGGTTCAGCATAAATACGGTGTAAACAACAATTATAAAAGAATAGATTGATGATGTTATGTTAAGACAGATTTTTGGTTGATCAGATTCAGCCACTATGAAATGAGTGTTACATGAACAATCTTGAGATTAACCAACGAGCCTAAGTTAGACAAAATAAAGAACAGAAACGTCCTTCACATTGACGCATCCTATTTATGAACTAAAAGGGAACAAATTAAGAATGAGGCAGCAAGCAGCATACCTCGTAACATCTTCACCAACACAATATAATTCCAAAAGCGGAAAGTAAACTCTTCTAGCCACAGACAGCGACCAGAAACTTCCTTTTACTTACTGGTTCCTCTTGCAACACAACAATGTCTCTTACTTTGTCCAAAAGCTCCTCCAAATCATTCACGCCAAAGCTTTGATAATTGATTGGTCTTTTGTATTTCTGCTGGTAGATCACCTCGAAACAACCAAGAGAAATGCGACAATAGTAGCTTACCAAAATCTCTTGAAGCTCATGTTTGAAGAGGTTGAGGCTCTCTAAATTATATTTCTCTATTTCTCTTTTGTCATCATGTTCCCCTATAACCACCCTCTCATCATCTGAGGGTTCATCAGAAGATTCAGCACCTGCAACAACATCAATGGGATCTTGAGCTTCTTTTCCTTTCTTATCCCTCTTCGCCAAAATTAAGGGATGGGCACCAGATATGGCTTTAGAGTTATGGAGGTAGACAAGCTTCCTTGAGCCTCTTATTTCAATAGCCATTGCATCACCCATCTTCTCCAGAAGATCTACAAGCTTAAGTGCTCCATATTCAGACACATACAAAGGCCTCCCATAGATTTTCTGGTATTCTGAAGAAAGACAGATTAGAGGCATACACCCACCTGATAATTCAAGCAACTTTACCAGTTGGCCCTTTAAACCATTCAGATCTCCAGGTTGTACCCACATGAAGTCATTCTGGTCACATGAAGTAAGAGTTTTTGCTGAAACTTCATTCAACCCAGATGGGAGGCCGTGTGATCTGGAAGACGAAGGATAATAGGGCATGGATATTGAACTACTATTATATTCAGTCGGAGACCTTGAGAGCAATGAGAGATCCCTTTTATTGCAACAGCCTTTTGAGATCCCTCTATACACTATTGCTTCTTCTTCATTTTGACAATCTAAGTTGTCAGTTACCTCGCATCCCGTTAAAAACCCAGGAATATTTGTCGGAACTACATAAGAAGGAAGTAAAACCTTAGCAGACGGCACAAATCCTTCCCCACGAGCCACACTTGGCCAGTCCCAGACAAACTGGCCTGCATTACTCAGAGCAGATGAAACACTCGCCCTATAAGGAATGACAAGGATGATAGTATATCCACGCTGGCCTAAAACATGGAGAGCAGGAGCAAAATCAACATCCCCAGAGATGAGCAAGATAGATGAGGGTGGACAATTGTCAAGAGCAAAAAGGAACATGTCAATCAAAATTGCCTTGTCAGCTGCATCTTTCCTTCCATTAGGAACGTCTATGAGTTTGACGCCTGTTCTCTGACACCCTTCCCGTAGTCGTCTGGGAAATGCATTGAAATCCCCATATGCAGAGAATGTTGTGACAACTCCATCAATTACAGGATGGACACGCAAAGCCATCCTAATATTACCAGCTACATCTTGTGGGCGGACATCACTTGGCACTGGACAGTTCTCAATGTCCCAGAATATAGCCACAGGGCCTTGTGATGAGCTTTGCACTTGATGTAAATAAGGTTGAGGCAAGTCAGTATTTGCATTTGCCATGTGTTTCTCTTTTGAGGATTCTGGTGGCAACATCAAAGTAGATATATTTGAACTTGACATCAATGTTCTATAGCAGTTCAAGCAACGTCTTTAGGCTTCCTGACATCAAAGAATGGTTGTGAAAATCCCGCCGAGAGAAAACTTTCAAGTACTTGCACTCGAAACTTGAACTAATGCCCTATTTGGGCTTTATTTTTCTAAAAATACATATTTTTCAAAATTCATTTCCAACCAAACATTCTCCCATAAAATAATTTTACACTAAAATCCAAAATTTTTCCTTATTTTTTTACCATACATTCTCCAACAAATACACTTGAAAACACATTTTTCTCAAAAAAACTCATTTTAATGGAACCCAAACAGGGGCAACAATTGATGGCAAAACAACTTTCATCCAAGGAGAACAGGAGACTGGAACTGAGCCCAGAGTATTTAAACAAGAAAAATTAATAACAAGTATAGAGCTAAATTTATACTATATAAATGAAGAATTTAAAAGAAATTAATCAATGTGTTGGTGACATGTCGTGTCGGTACTTTTTGAAAAATCGTGTGCCGGACACACGTGTCCGTGTCAGTGTACTATATCATAGGGTAATGCATCAGCATGAGTGAAGAATAAATGTTAGTAGTTTCCACTAGAAGTCTTCTCTGAAAAAAAATGGCTTCAGTTAGTGTTATAGTTTACATTACGAATCAGTTTACACACACACTTCCATATCCTGCTCCTAGATATTATTATTGCAGAAGGTAAGATTAAATGATAAAATAGTAGTTCAACAAGATATCAAGCAACAGTCATGAATTCAAGTTTCACAGGAACACATTTAATGAAATATTGTATGTCTCGGGCTTTAATGCAAAAAAATATAAAATAAAAAATTTTAAACCCAGCTGCTCGTGAGAGGCATGTGGACATTTGCCCTCTCTAAAACCTTTAATTTCAAGTAACTCAATATTTTCCACGCCAGAAGGTCAGTAACGCTAATTTAATAAAATATCGCCATTAAGTTCTTTCTGCTCAAGAAAGCAAAAAAAGTAGCAGATAACTTAAAACAATTATTTTTCTTATATTTATTGGCATCGGGTGATGTTACATGATGGTAAAATATCATTACAGAACAACATCATCTTGAATAAGATACATCATTACCAAGAAAATCATAACAGAAAACTGAGGAAAAGAATGAATATTCAAGAAAGCTATATAAAGTTAACCCAGACCGTGGCCGTAGACCTAAAAATGATTACTCGCTGTAATAAAATGACTAATAAAAAAATTCAATAAATTCATTCTTTTAGAGATTCGTAATTCTTGCATGAATACTTCGAACTAGGGTTTCTGAATATGTACCTAAGTATATAGGTAACAGAGGGAGGAGGGTGACTTGCCTGAAACGGAAAGAACTATGTTCGAGTTGTGAAGATCGGTGACGATGATTCTTTCGCAAAAAGGGAAAAGGGAATAAATTTTTAACGGGTAGTCGGCGATTTTGGTCTTATTCAATATCAGATAAAAAACAGTATGAAAATTAATTTGGGATTTTTGTATTTGGGCGGCGATGACCAAAACGGAGCGGCGGAGAGTTTAATTGGAATTAAGAATTGGACCGAAGAATCAAAAAATACTCCCGTGCGAACTGAACCGATTTGAAGAATGATGCAACAATTGTTTATTTTCTTCTCCTGGAGAGGTTTGGTCTCTGTTAAGGTAAAATCACAACAATTGTGCTTGTTTTGTTGTTTGGGATTGGAATTAAGATAAAATGCCTTCTATTTTAAAAGTAATTCTTAAAATTATATTTTAGAAGACTTGCTTAATTAACATTTTAATTTGAATAATGTTATTTGTAGTTGTTCACTGTCATAGTCGTCTTATATGGTATATATGTAGCGTTTAATGATTTGATACATTAATGTGGTAGTCTTTTATTACCTTATACAATAAATCATTAATCGTCACATATATGCAACGTAGAGCGATTACGGTAGTGAGCGACTGTAAATACTAACATTCTTTTAATTTAGATGTATTTTCTATAATTATATACATTCAAAGTGTTTTAAATTTCTATGCAAGAAAATAATAAAATGATTTAGAAAAAACTAGTTAACATAAATTATAGAGAAAAATAATAAATATTTTTTGGGATTAGTAAAATTAAGTGTTAAATATAAAGAGCTTGTTAAAGTATTTAAAATTCCAATTTGTTCAATGCAACATGAAGATCCGATGAATCCTTTTGGTATACTTCTCCCTTGGCTCATAAAAGGTAAAACCGTACTCTACTAGGATTGCATAGTTCTTATGATGAAAACTTCTTTAGGTCAACGCAAAATAATGTTCTAACCACCTAAATTCTTCTTCCCTTTATTTTTTTTCTTGAAATAGCGTCGTTCTATTCTCGTATGGCTGCATATCCACCTTAAACATCGTGATTTCTGTTACATTTATCATGTGACCCAACACTCAGTGTCATAGAATACAATACCGTTGTGCTGAACTTGTCCTTTTAACTTGATTGGTAGAATGGTAAAAAGATAGATCTTTTTGGTCCATTTCTCACAGGCAATTTGCATACCATTGATTTAGTTTAATTAATTTTAAGTTACAGAATCAAATATGATCAATGAACTGAAATGTCCCTGTTTTGACACGAACTGTGGAAATGAGTCCCTGTTTTGACACGAACTGTGGAAATGAGTCCCTGTTTTGACACGAACTGTGGAAATGAGTCCCTGTTTTGACACGAACTGTGGAAATGAGTCCCTGTTTTGACACGAACTGTGGAAATGAGTCCCTGTTTTGACACGAACTGTGGAAATGAGTCCCTGTTTTGACACGAACTGTGGAAAAGGACTCATTGTATAATAACGCTCTTCTAGGTTGCTGATTTTGGCCTTGCTCGTGCTTCGAAAGATGGCTCTGTTTGCTTCGAACCTGTAAACACTGATATTCGGGGAACTCATGGTTAGACAAAATCCTCTCTTATTATAAACTCCTACTCTATATAGCTTATCCGGAGATACCAAAACATTAATGGTTTGTTTGGTAAAATGGATTGTCTAGTACCCGACGACATTACATGTTTGACTAAGCGTAAAACGTTCAATTATAAGTAAATAAGTTAGTTTTAAAAATAAATAAGTTTTTGTTGATCGAAGTTGAAATAATAAGTTACTTATTTTGATTCTAAAATAGCTTAGCTAGACATGTCAGAAAAAGATGTTTTTGTGTATTGTAATATCAAGTTGTCCAATATTGCATACCAAATGTGCTCCCAAACGGTTATCAGGTCGGACAAAATCTTCTTTCTCAATAGACTTACCATATCAGAGATATCAAAGCATTAAATGATTGTCAGGTTATAATGATCCGGAGTATGTGGTTACTCGAAAGCTCACAAAGAAAAGTGAGGTATACAGTTATGGAATTGTGTTGTTAGAGCTAGTTACTGAAAGACGAGCAATACAAAACAACAAAAACTTGGTTGAGTGGTCTCAACCATTTTTGACTTTGGAGTCGAGAATAACTGAGCTTGTGGATCCCAATCTCGGGGATGCTTTTGAATTCGATCAACTTCAAACAATTGTGGAAATCGTGACTCAGAAAGAAGGCAAGGCAAGACCATCAATTAAGAAAGTCCTCAGATTTTTGTATGAGAGTCCTGAAGTAATGCACGGTGCTTTTGTTGAAGCTGTGGAAGATGAAGAATATGGAGAAACTGGAGGTAGAGGAAGTACGAGCAGAGGTGATTATCTTCTGTGTAGTGGGAGACTAATTCAGCAACAGGCAAGGGAACAATAATCTTCTGTGTAGCAGATGATTGCTAAGGACTAATACAAATTGAAGAATTGCAAATGTGATAATGTATTATATTTTACCTTTTCAAGTGAAACGCCTTCGATGTTTGGAATAAAACATGAGATTAATCTTCAACAGATGAGAAAGCCAAATAACCTGAAGAGAGGAATTCAGTGGTAACTAGAAAAGGCAAATGTGTCTGCCATTGATTTGAGGAATCAAAATTTTCTGTTTTACACATCAAATGTTCTTTGGCACTTAGAATTGAGTTGTTAAATGATTGCACGACCATTTTTTACTTTCCTTTTTTTCCTTTTCTTTAAAGAATCTGTTAATGTCAAATTCAATGGTGATTGTAAAATTATAAGGAGACAGCAATGTGTCTGGCAGTAGAGCAGAACTGATATGTTCATATACTTAAAAGTCGTATATTTCGAGTAAGCTGAGAGATTGTTTATTAATTTTGCATTCTTAAAGCATCTGTATTAACATAAACATGATGCGTCCTGCCAAATTATAGCTCAACTAGGACCAAATTTAATGATATGTATCACAGCGTTTCCAATGGTTATCAATCGAAGAATATAAAATCTCAAGCTTTTCTCGGCTGTTTGTTCATGGATAACACCATAGCTTATTTGGTAAGTGAATAGTACTGAACGCTATAAAAGAAGAAGAAAAAAGTTATAATCTAGGTTATGCCTTTGCGCAAAGTATATGAAATGAAGGATGAGCTCACGACATATTCACTGCTCTAGAAGTCATTGTCCACATCGGCAGTGATCGACCAACCTCCCTCTGCAATGACATGTGAAAACGTGTATCGTAGTTTTGCGGCTGAGGAGAAAGGGATTTCTTTTCTTCGACTGGAAATGAAAGCGCCCTCTTATTCATAACCACCTTGTTTGCTCCTTGGATCACCATTGTAGGAGTTGGATATTATAGAAAATTTGCTAGTCAAACAGTGCATGGTGATAGAAGAATCTGAGTGTAGGATAATCTGTTCATCCACAGTAGATACAGGTCGAACGTGCTCTAGGCCTCAAACCAGAAGCAAACTCTGATGCTCAATACACTAATACCTGAATTGCATCAATACATTCCATGGATTATAAAACATTAATGTGCTGGTGGTTCTCAAAAAATGTATGGCTACCTTCACCTTTCTCCAGTTTCAAAACTGTGCTGTGTCACGTATATCCCAAGGATTCCAAACACAGAAATTGCAGAAAGTAAATGGAATTGGGAAATGATCATAGATGAAGAATCAAGTTCTTATGGCTACTGGGGATGCTTTCGGCCAAAGCCCAGGTTTGAATACCTTATAAAGTACGCAGCACCTGGACAGCAGTGACTTGCACATTTGCAAGGTAGCACGGCAAATATCAACCAGTAGCAACTCCCCTATGCAAATCCTTGGCAACCATGAAAAAGAATTTCAATAAACTACCACCTCAAGGAGGATAAACTAAATAAGATGGAAAAATTAGTTAGTTACTATGGTAATTAACAATTTTCTTGAAAGTGACTTCAGTTTGTTCCTCAACGAGCATTCCCTCATCACCGTCCATAAATAAATAAATAAATAAATAATAACAACAATGATGATGATGATCCCTTCCATAATTGACGTGCAATGTTTTTATGTCCAACACAAGAATCACATGGTTATGGAAGAAGCATTATTGGAGCCCCGTTTATGGGGAGATCAAACAAACAGTAGTGAAAAGATTTCTTCACATCGTGCAGAATTACAGGTTAGAAGCAGATTTCAGAACAATAATACAGTAAAGGACTAATAAGCACTAGAACAAAGCTGCGTAAGATTTATAAGATTGCTTTGATTGCAAGAAGAAGCGTGATGATGAAACAATTTTTTCTTCTCACTTGGTTCAGCATAAATACGGTGTAAACAACAATTATAAAAGAATAGATTGATGATGTTATGTTAAGACAGATTTTTGGTTGATCAGATTCAGCCACTATGAAATGAGTGTTACATGAACAATCTTGAGATTAACCAACGAGCCTAAGTTAGACAAAATAAAGAACAGAAACGTCCTTCACATTGACGCATCCTATTTATGAACTAAAAGGGAACAAATTAAGAATGAGGCAGCAAGCAGCATACCTCGTAACATCTTCACCAACACAATATAATTCCAAAAGCGGAAAGTAAACTCTTCTAGCCACAGACAGCGACCAGAAACTTCCTTTTACTTACTGGTTCCTCTTGCAACACAACAATGTCTCTTACTTTGTCCAAAAGCTCCTCCAAATCATTCACGCCAAAGCTTTGATAATTGATTGGTCTTTTGTATTTCTGCTGGTAGATCACCTCGAAACAACCAAGAGAAATGCGACAATAGTAGCTTACCAAAATCTCTTGAAGCTCATGTTTGAAGAGGTTGAGGCTCTCTAAATTATATTTCTCTATTTCTCTTTTGTCATCATGTTCCCCTATAACCACCCTCTCATCATCTGAGGGTTCATCAGAAGATTCAGCACCTGCAACAACATCAATGGGATCTTGAGCTTCTTTTCCTTTCTTATCCCTCTTCGCCAAAATTAAGGGATGGGCACCAGATATGGCTTTAGAGTTATGGAGGTAGACAAGCTTCCTTGAGCCTCTTATTTCAATAGCCATTGCATCACCCATCTTCTCCAGAAGATCTACAAGCTTAAGTGCTCCATATTCAGACACATACAAAGGCCTCCCATAGATTTTCTGGTATTCTGAAGAAAGACAGATTAGAGGCATACACCCACCTGATAATTCAAGCAACTTTACCAGTTGGCCCTTTAAACCATTCAGATCTCCAGGTTGTACCCACATGAAGTCATTCTGGTCACATGAAGTAAGAGTTTTTGCTGAAACTTCATTCAACCCAGATGGGAGGCCGTGTGATCTGGAAGACGAAGGATAATAGGGCATGGATATTGAACTACTATTATATTCAGTCGGAGACCTTGAGAGCAATGAGAGATCCCTTTTATTGCAACAGCCTTTTGAGATCCCTCTATACACTATTGCTTCTTCTTCATTTTGACAATCTAAGTTGTCAGTTACCTCGCATCCCGTTAAAAACCCAGGAATATTTGTCGGAACTACATAAGAAGGAAGTAAAACCTTAGCAGACGGCACAAATCCTTCCCCACGAGCCACACTTGGCCAGTCCCAGACAAACTGGCCTGCATTACTCAGAGCAGATGAAACACTCGCCCTATAAGGAATGACAAGGATGATAGTATATCCACGCTGGCCTAAAACATGGAGAGCAGGAGCAAAATCAACATCCCCAGAGATGAGCAAGATAGATGAGGGTGGACAATTGTCAAGAGCAAAAAGGAACATGTCAATCAAAATTGCCTTGTCAGCTGCATCTTTCCTTCCATTAGGAACGTCTATGAGTTTGACGCCTGTTCTCTGACACCCTTCCCGTAGTCGTCTGGGAAATGCATTGAAATCCCCATATGCAGAGAATGTTGTGACAACTCCATCAATTACAGGATGGACACGCAAAGCCATCCTAATATTACCAGCTACATCTTGTGGGCGGACATCACTTGGCACTGGACAGTTCTCAATGTCCCAGAATATAGCCACAGGGCCTTGTGATGAGCTTTGCACTTGATGTAAATAAGGTTGAGGCAAGTCAGTATTTGCATTTGCCATGTGTTTCTCTTTTGAGGATTCTGGTGGCAACATCAAAGTAGATATATTTGAACTTGACATCAATGTTCTATAGCAGTTCAAGCAACGTCTTTAGGCTTCCTGACATCAAAGAATGGTTGTGAAAATCCCGCCGAGAGAAAACCTTCAAGTACTTGCACTCGAAACTTGAACTAATGCCCTATTTGGGCTTTATTTTTCTAAAAATACATATTTTTCAAAATTCATTTCCAACCAAACATTCTCCCATAAAATAATTTTACACTAAAATCCAAAATTTTTCCTTATTTTTTTACCATACATTCTCCAACAAATACACTTGAAAACACATTTTTCTCAAAAAAACTCATTTTAATGGAACCCAAACAGGGGCAACAATTGATGGCAAAACAACTTTCATCCAAGGAGAACAGGAGACTGGAACTGAGCCCAAAGTATTTAAACAAGAAAAATTAATAACAAGTATAGAGCTAAATTTATACTATATAAATGAAGAATTTAAAAGAAATTAATCAATGTGTTGGTGACATGTCGTGTCGGTACTTTTTGAAAAATCGTGTGCCGGACACACGTGTCCGTGTCAGTGTACTATATCATAGGGTAATGCATCAGCATGAGTGAAGAATAAATGTTAGTAGTTTCCACTAGAAGTCTTCTCTGAAAAAAAATGGCTTCAGTTAGTGTTATAGTTTACATTACGAATCAGTTTACACACACACTTCCATATCCTGCTCCTAGATATTATTATTGCAGAAGGTAAGATTAAATGATAAAATAGTAGTTCAACAAGATATCAAGCAACAGTCATGAATTCAAGTTTCACAGGAACACATTTAATGAAATATTGTATGTCTCGGGCTTTAATGCAAAAAAATATAAAATAAAAAATTTTAAACCCAGCTGCTCGTGAGAGGCATGTGGACATTTGCCCTCTCTAAAACCTTTAATTTCAAGTAACTCAATATTTTCCACGCCAGAAGGTCAGTAACGCTAATTTAATAAAATATCGCCATTAAGTTCTTTCTGCTCAAGAAAGCAAAAAAAGTAGCAGATAACTTAAAACAATTATTTTTCTTATATTTATTGGCATCGGGTGATGTTACATGATGGTAAAATATCATTACAGAACAACATCATCTTGAATAAGATACATCATTACCAAGAAAATCATAACAGAAAACTGAGGAAAAGAATGAATATTCAAGAAAGCTATATAAAGTTAACCCAGACCGTGGCCGTAGACCTAAAAATGATTACTCGCTGTAATAAAATGACTAATAAAAAAATTCAATAAATTCATTCTTTTAGAGATTCGTAATTCTTGCATGAATACTTCGAACTAGGGTTTCTGAATATGTACCTAAGTATATAGGTAACAGAGGGAGGAGGGTGACTTGCCTGAAACGGAAAGAACTATGTTCGAGTTGTGAAGATCGGTGACGATGATTCTTTCGCAAAAAGGGAAAAGGGAATAAATTTTTAACGGGTAGTCGGCGATTTTGGTCTTATTCAATATCAGATAAAAAACAGTATGAAAATTAATTTGGGATTTTTGTATTTGGGCGGCGATGACCAAAACGGAGCGGCGGAGAGTTTAATTGGAATTAAGAATTGGACCGAAGAATCAAAAAATACTCCCGTGCGAACTGAACCGATTTGAAGAATGATGCAACAATTGTTTATTTTCTTCTCCTGGAGAGGTTTGGTCTCTGTTAAGGTAAAATCACAACAATTGTGCTTGTTTTGTTGTTTGGGATTGGAATTAACAAAAAATGCTTTCTATTTTAAAAGTAATTCTTAAAATTATATTTTAGAAGACTTGCTTAATTAACATTTTAATTTGAATAATGTTATTTGTAGTTGTTCACTGTCATAGTCGTCTTATATGGTATATATGTAGCGTTTAATGATTTGATACATTAATGTGGTAGTCTTTTATTACCTTATACAATAAATCATTAATCGTCACATATATGCAACGTAGAGCGATTACGATAGTGAGCGACTGTAAATACTAACATTCTTTTAATTTAGATGTATTTTCTATAATTATATACATTCAAAGTGTTTTAAATTTCTATGCAAGAAAATAATAAAATGATTTAGAAAAAACTAGTTAACATAAATTATAGAGAAAAATAATAAATATTTTTTGGGATTAGTAAAATTACGTGTTAAATATAAAGAGCTTGTTAAAGTATTTAAAATTTTAACTATTTAAATTTATAGATTCTTTCCAAATGATAGAATATGCTCTTTAAAAATAAAGAGTCTTTTAAAAATGCTCTTAATAAATTATACTAACAAACGATCATAAAAGGTTGATTAAAACATAACAGCATTCGTATCCCCTTTTTTAAGAAAATTCTTGACATGTTGAGCATGGAAAATGTCTTACTTTTCATCAAATTAAACTACTCCCGAATCTTTAGTTAAGTATTGCACGTAAATCGACTTTTAGGAAAATTATGATATTAGGTAGATTAAATCTGATCTCCTACCCAATAGTCAAGAGTTAGATCAAGCATTTTAAGTTATTAAATGGCACAACCATATCCATACCTCAATGCAACAGTATATGAATGTAAAAATGAACCCAGTAAAGATCAAACAGCAAATGCTACGATCAAAGTCATCCAAATCCTGACTTCATTTAACTGGTAACGTAGGAAATTAAGAACAACAAAGGAGGAGACAGAAAACAATATCGAGTTCTGCTTGCCAATGTCATTTATCGGCCAAGATACCATGAAACACTAAACAAAGACAAAATCCACTGAGACAATCTTGAATACGTTGGACAATTGGTTCCTATACAAAGGCCTCGTATCACAATTGGAGAAGGAAAATGAGTAGTGGACTAGGAGAAATGTTCTCTCAATACTCTAAAATCCACATCAGATATAGACCGAACTGTCTCACAACATTGTGAAACCAACTCACGTACCTCTTTAATGGGCGAATAGCTTTGTTTAGAGTTCTGTTACTATTAGCCATCTTAATGTTCAAAAAATTCGGACGTGTAAAACTTTGAAGAAGAAAAGTGTTAATCAAATGTTCCTCGACAAAAATAACTGAACTGAAATCTAGAGATTTAAAATTAGTAAGTTAACGAAGAGTAAATAATATTTTTACTTCGGAAGTATACCCGCGTACCTCAGTTTCCAATGTTTCCTCATCTGTAATTCTATCGTTTAACACCCTCATATTTTTATTTTTTTTAATATTTTTTTGAAATAAAACCACTCCATTGAAAAATACTTAACAAAATTACCCTTTTTGTTAAAGAACCAAAAACCACCTTCACTTTCCTTCCAGAAATATCAGCGCCACATCGGGGATCAAAGTAAAAATGAATCAACCTTTGAAGTGTCCTCAGCTGTTTAAATTTGATAAAATACCTTGAATTAACCAAAAAATGGTAATATGAAATTGAACCTGTACTATATTAGCATCAAATTATTTCACATGTACAATGTGTTTCAACTTTTCTTCCATCCACAATACACATTACCAGCTGCCCAAAAGAAAGATATTTTTTCATCAGATTTTACAAGTCAGAAATTTACAAGTTCAGACCATCAAATCCGGCATCTGAACTGCAAAAATCGAACCTAAATATCTTGGGCCTCTAAGCGATGCTACTATGTTTCTTTTCCATTCTTGGAACGACAGGTTCAACCCTCCATGCAGCTAGTCTTCGAGGATGAACGACGAGATAATGGTCGGCAATTCATCATTAGTTCGTAGCATTACATTCTGAAAACACCATATTGTGTACTTTCTGGCTTGCGGTTCATGGATGCAGCAATGCAAAGGCCTAATATTTTTCTTGTATCAGCAGGATCGATGACGCCATCATCCCAAAGTCTGGCTGTGGAATAATATGCACTGCCTTCTCGCTCATATGCCTCCACAACTCTGGTCCGGAAAATTTCCTCCTCTTCCTTGCTCCACTACGAAGGATGTAACAAAAAAGGCAATAGTCACACAGTTTTCATTTCCAAAAATGTTTCGTAAGTCAACCTTTTTTCTTACTTATACGTAAAAGAAGTACTTGTTTTGGGAAGTAACTCTTACTAATTTCCAACACAATCAAAACAAATTACTTACTTATTTCCAACATAAAAAGAATATTCTTAAATTTATTTACTCTTATATGAGTGAACATTCTCAGTCACACTTTCAAAATTAAATTCCTACCTGTTTTCCAGCCTTCTTCCGGTTTCCCCTTTCTATCTGAGCCAGCACCCCAGCAGCCTGAACAGGGCCACGAGAATTAATAACTGAACATTGGGTTTATTGGAAGTACACAGCAGCCAATTTGGCACTCAAAGTCTAATATTATTCTCAAAACGCTGCCTCAATTTACTGCTATTATGATAAGTCGGTTTGGAGGAATAATGCCATTGATTTCAATGAACTAAGAATGCAAGAGATGCTCGATATTAAGGACAATTTAAATGAGAATCCTTGTAATTTGAAATGACAACGCTCGTCAAAATCTCACCATAGTGGGGTTTCAAATGGTTGAAAATTTGTATACTGTTGCCCCTGTTTAAGCCCCATTCTCTTACGACTCATTTTCTTTCCCAATAAAACAATTTTACACGTAAATCCAAAACTTTTCCTTATTTTTTAACCACATTCTCCCAAAAAAAAATCACTATTACAAAATTTATTTCCCAAAAACTAGGGCTCAAACAGAGCCTTAAGTCACTATTAAAACCAACTTCAAATTGCAAGGTTCCGAGCGAGTGAAATTTGGGGCAATAAAATCCTGCTGTCGATTCTAAATCTAGCCCAATCTTGTGATTTCAAACATATTTGCAAGTGTGAAGCTACCTGAACTCCACCCATCACAGATATTCTGGCATTTGGCCAAAAGAACATGAAATCAGGGCTGTATGCACGTCCACACATTGCATAGTTTCCTGCTCCAAAGCTTCCTCCAATGATAACTGTAATTTTGGGTACCTACACAGAATGCAATTGCAAGTAAAAATGCATAATGATAATTAAATTTGCAAGGTTTTCTTCATCTTCTGATGTGGGAAAGAGTGCACTTGAGACATCTGATTGATGTATAATCATGGACGTAGGCGCTCATAACATAAGAGAACAAAGAAGACTCAAAGTTGTAATAAGCAAATAACCTTTGCACAAGAAACTGCCATAACCATTTTAGCTCCAGATTTTGCTATACCACTGGCCTCAGATTTTGAGCCAACCTGAAATTTTGTCAAGCAAAATAAATAAATTCACATGCATCAATTTTAATATTTGAACGAAAATAACCCCTAAACTGAACTCAATCTGAATGTGTAACTGTAAGAAGCTGACACCAAATCAAGTAATAGTGTTCCGAATTTCTCCCGTAAAAGTGAGTTTTAAAGTTTAATTCCTCGAAGTAGAAGATACAAACTTTTCTGGTAATTATTGGGTAAATTATACGTGAAGAAAACTCATACTCTCGTTCTCCAGCTTGAACTGCGCTTCCCAGAAACTAACAGAATTATTTAAACCATTATCCAATCATTTTTAAGTTATGTCAAACTTGACCAGCAGGGTGTCTAGCTACCTGCTGATTCTGAAACTAATTCACACAGCTGTGGAAAATATGCATCGAATTACTGTGAGTTAGGAAGAACAGTAATACTGCATACCATAAATCCCGTGATGTTCTGGAGAAAGATCAAGGGAATGTTACGTTGAGTGCATAATTCGATAAAGTGAGCTCCTTTTAAAGCAGATTCATTAAATAATATGCCATTGTTTCCAAGAATCCCAACAGGTTGCCCAAGAATTCTTGCAAAACCTGTTACAAGTGTCTGTTCATGACGAAAGAGAGGGATAAATAACAAAAACCAAACACCAAAAAACATATATGACCAGAAGTCGAGTTGAAGGGATAAGAAAACCTCACAGTGCCATACAATTTCTTGAATTCATCAAATTCACTTCCATCTACAATGCGAGCTATAATAGATCGGATGTCTAACGACTGTTTGAGGTCTGTTGGTGCAATAGAACGAAGTTCTTCTACATCATACAATGGCTCTTTGTAATCAGGTACGAGATGATCATTTACACCCCCAGCCATGTGCAAATTCTTAATTATATTCCTCCCTATAGCAAGTGCATGCAGTTCATCTGCAAGATAGAGACAACTTCAACAATGCCACAAATAGTTTCTGCAAAGCAACAGGCTTAAAACCAAGTGTATCAACAAAATGCCTAGATAAATAAGTTTGCTTCATAATTGCTGCTCTAATGCAAAGATAAATGAATTTTACCTTGAGCAAAGTAATCTGAAACACCTGAAGTTCTACAATGCACGGTTGCACCCCCCAAGTCTTCTGCAGAAATCTCTTCTCCTGTAGCAGCCTACTAAAACATCAATTTAGAAATAAATTAAAGCTTTAATTAAATATAATTAAATGAATGGAACAAATGAAAGTCATAGTTCTAGAAGATACTTAAAAAATGAAGATACAAGATGCACAGTAATAACTATAATGGGATGAAGAGCAAATCCAAATATTACAACATGTATAATTTTCAAATACGAGTAGATCTCAACTAACCTTCACAAGTGGAGGTCCAGCAAGAAATATTGTTCCATTTCCTCTGACCATTACACTTTCGTCCGCCATTGCAGGTATGTAAGCCCCACCAGCTGTGCAAGAACCTAGTACCAGTGCAATTTGGGGAATGCCTTCAGCTGACATCAGTGCTTGATTGTAGAAAATTCTACCAAAATTTTCCTTGTCAGGAAACACCTCAGCTTGCTTTGGAAGGAAAGCACCCCCACTGTCCACGAGATACATGCAGGGCAGTCTGCATTTAGCTGCAATCTCTTGTGCCCTTAGATGTTTCTTGACAGTGATGGGATAATACGTTCCACCCTTCACAGTGGGGTCATTTGCCACAAACATACATAGTTTTCCATGCACAGGTCCAACTCCAGTAATTATTCCACCAGATGGCAAAGGCTCTTCATATAATTCATGGCCAGCAAGCTGAGTTCAACAAAACATCAATTCAAGTGTAGTACAGTGTAATACTGAGTCAATATTTTAGTATCATTTCAAAGTAAGAGTCATTTTGTTCAATTAATTGATAAACAAAACTTACATTAATCTAAACAACCCACCTCCACCTCCACCTCCACCTCCACCATCAACAACGACAACATCCAGTTAAGCCTTATAACCAATAAACTCATGTCTCAGAATTCTTTGCTGCAGTCAGGTTGATTTAACTCTGATTCAAGAATCCAGTGAAATTAAGCTCCCGTTTGGCCCCCATTTTAGGAAAATAAAAATGGGTAAAATAGTATTATTTTGAAAAATGAGTGGTTGAAAAAGAAGGAAAATTTTTTAATTTACATGTAATATTATTTTATGGAAGATTGTATAGTTGAAAATAGGAAAGAGAAAAATAAAATGCAATGGAATGAAAATTAATGGGGGCCAAACGGGGTATAAATCTTTTAACCTCGTCAAACGATCCTAATTTTGGTTTGTTTCCCTCTTCTAATGGAGGGACCACATCAACTTCACGACAAGAGTTTCTTTAAAGAATTAAGTTATGGGGCTGTCTGGTAGAAATTCTCTCAAAATTATTATCGAAAATCCTACCGTTGTAAAGGTTTGCTGCACAAACTTCAGCCGCAATAATTGACAACAAGTACTGGCAGCCATCATCTCATTATTTCAATTGCCAAAAATGCACTCATTTAATAATATTTAATGCATTTATTGAGGGGCACTCTCGTTTTTTCGCCAAATAATTTAATTGAATGGTACGAAGGCAGTCAAAAAATGCTGCTACAGTAGGGCCCCTTTTCCTGTATAACGTTCGGAATTATAATGAAAATTTTGGGATAATCTCTACCAGACAGCCCCTATATGTACATTGTTGTTTACATTCTCTATGACATTCCATCCTATGTGTCAAAATCTCCTGCTCCAAAGCTTCCTCCAATGATAACTGTAATTTTGGGTACCTACACAGAATGCAATTGCAAGTAAAAATGCATAATGATAATTAAATTTGCAAGGTTTTCTTTATCTTCTGATGTGGGAAAGAGTGCACTTGAGACATCTGATTGATGTATAATCATGGACGTAGGCGCTCATAACATAAGAGAACAAAGAAGACTCAAAGTTGTAATAAGCAAATAACCTTTGCACAAGAAACTGCCATAACCATTTTAGCTCCAGATTTTGCTATACCACTGGCCTCAGATTTTGAGCCAACCTGAAATTTTGTCAAGCAAAATAAATAAATTCACATGCATCAATTTTAATATTTGAACGAAAATAACCCCTAAACTGAACTCAATCTGAATGTGTAACTGTAAGAAGCTGACACCAAATCAAGTAATAGTGTTCCGAATTTCTCCCGTAAAAGTGAGTTTTAAAGTTTAATTCCTCGAAGTAGAAGATACAAACTTTTCTGGTAATTATTGGGTAAATTATACGTGAAGAAAACTCATACTCTCGTTCTCCAGCTTGAACTGCGCTTCCCAGAAACTAACAGAATTATTTAAACCATTATCCAATCATTTTTAAGTTATGTCAAACTTGACCAGCAGGGTGTCTAGCTACCTGCTGATTCTGAAACTAATTCACACAGCTGTGGAAAATATGCATCGAATTACTGTGAGTTAGGAAGAAGAGTAATACTGCATACCATAAATCCCGTGATGTTCTGGAGAAAGATCAAGGGAATGTTACGTTGAGTGCATAATTCGATAAAGTGAGCTCCTTTTAAAGCAGATTCATTAAATAATATACCATTGTTTCCAAGAATCCCAACAGGTTGCCCAAGAATTCTTGCAAAACCTGTTACAAGTGTCTGTTCATGACAAAAGAGAGGGATAAATAACAAAAACCAAACACCAAAAAACATATATGACCAGAAGTCGAGTAGAAGGGATAAGAAAACCTCACAGTGCCATACAATTTCTTGAATTCATCAAATTCACTTCCATCTACAATGCGAGCTATAATAGATCGGATGTCTAACGACTGTTTGAGGTCTGTTGGTGCAATAGAACGAAGTTCTTCTACATCATACAATGGCTCTTTGTAATCAGGTACGAGATGATCATTTACACCCCCAGCCATGTGCAAATTCTTAATTATATTCCTCCCTATAGCAAGTGCATGCAGTTCATCTGCAAGATAGAGACAACTTCAACAATGCCACAAATAGTTTCTGCAAAGCAACAGGCTTAAAACCAAGTGTATCAACAAAATGCCTAGATAAATAAGTTTGCTTCATAATTGCTGCTCTAATGCAAAGATAAATGAATTTTACCTTGAGCAAAGTAATCTGAAACACCTGAAGTTCTACAATGCACGGTTGCACCCCCCAAGTCTTCTGCAGAAATCTCTTCTCCTGTAGCAGCCTACTAAAACATCAATTTAGAAATAAATTAAAGCTTTAATTAAATATAATTAAATGAATGGAACAAATGAAAGTCATAGTTCTAGAAGATACTTAAAAAATGAAGATACAAGATGCACAGTAATAACTATAATGGGATGAAGAGCAAATCCAAATATTACAACATGTATAATTTTCAAATACGAGTAGATCTCAACTAACCTTCACAAGTGGAGGTCCAGCAAGAAATATTGTTCCATTTCCTCTGACCATTACACTTTCGTCCGCCATTGCAGGTATGTAAGCCCCACCAGCTGTGCAAGAACCTAGTACCAGTGCAATTTGGGGAATACCTTCAGCTGACATCAGTGCTTGATTGTAGAAAATTCTACCAAAATTTTCCTTGTCAGGAAACACCTCAGCTTGCTTTGGAAGGAAAGCACCCCCACTGTCCACGAGATACATGCAGGGCAGTCTGCATTTAGCTGCAATCTCTTGTGCCCTTAGATGTTTCTTGACAGTGATGGGATAATACGTTCCACCCTTCACAGTGGGGTCATTTGCCACAAACATACATAGTTTTCCATGCACAGGTCCAACTCCAGTAATTATTCCACCAGATGGCAAAGGCTCTTCATATAATTCATGGCCAGCAAGCTGAGTTCAACAAAACATCAATTCAAGTGTAGTACAGTGTAATACTGAGTCAATATTTTAGTATCATTTCAAAGTAAGAGTCATTTTGTTCAATTAATTGATAAACAAAACTTACATTAATCTAAACAACCCACCTCCACCTCCACCTCCACCTCCACCATCAACAACGACAACATCCAGTTAAGCCTTATAACCAATAAACTCATGTCTCAGAATTCTTTGCTGCAGTCAGGTTGATTTAACTCTGATTCAAGAATCCAGTGAAATTAAGCTCCCGTTTGGCCCCCATTTTAGGAAAATAAAAATGGGTAGAATAGTATTATTTTGAAAAATGAGTGGTTGAAAAAGAAGGAAAATTTTTTAATTTACATGTAATATTATTTTATGGAAGATTGTATAGTTGAAAATAGGATAGAGAAAAATAAAATGCAATGGAATGAAAATTAATGGGGGCCAAACGGGGTATAAATCTTTTAACCTCGTCAAACGATCCTAATTTTGGTTTGTTTCCCTCTTCTAATGGAGGGACCACATCAACTTCACGACAAGAGTTTCTTTAAAGAATTAAGTTATGGGGCTGTCTGGTAGAAATTCTCTCAAAATTATTATCGAAAATCCTACCGTTGTAAAGGTTTGCTGCACAAACTTCAGCCGCAATAATTGACAACAAGTACTGGCAGCCATCATCTCATTATTTCAATTGCCAAAAATGCACTCATTTAATAATATTTAATGCATTTATTGAGGGGCACTCTCGTTTTTTCGCCAAATAATTTAATTGAATGGTACGAAGGCAGTCAAAAAATGCTGCTACAGTAGGGCCCCTTTTCCTGTATAACGTTCGGAATTATAATGAAAATTTTGGGATAATCTCTACCAGACAGCCCCTATATGTACATTGTTGTTTACATTCTCTATGACATTCCATCCTATGTGTCAAAATCTGGGCAGTGATGTAATAAGTGTCGTAGAGATCAATGGCTTTGATGGATGGCATATGAAAGAGGGTCAAACTTAATGTAAAGGAAAATGTAAATGTAGCATGATTGTTCTTTAAATTATGCAAGACATGCTCCAAGTAGCCAACAACTACTTAAACCGTCAGTCATTTTATTTACCTCCATTAAATATTACCTACCACCAATTCGCATGAATCCTTGTTTCCTAATTTTCCTGTTCTAGTATGAGAATATCCAACACTCAATACAAAGAAAAAATGATTAGTCCAATAACTTAGTTCACAAATTCCCATTTCATCTAACTCACACCCTCATCTTAAAAAAAATGCTGTAAAGGTCCGCTTCCACATCTAGAAACAGACATTCTTTGAGGATAAAACAGAAGAAAATGAATATTGACTATTGCTTATATTGATGTTAAGGCTACACTCCAATATCTAGGATCAATTCATCTAGAAATAATGATAAGTGAAGACTGGTTGGTTACGAAAAGATTGTATTAAGTCCGAATGACCAGGGTTACTACACATCACTAACCATATTAATGAGTACGATGAACTTTGATCTTACAATATGAACAAAGATGTCCAATACGGTCTCAGCAACGGTAAAAATGGAACATAATAATGCAATTTTTTTTCCTAATGTATTTCCATGACAATGTAATTCTCCATTCCTTCGGTTTCCACTATCCACAACCTATAATACATGGACTCTCCTACTATGGGCAACCAAGACATGTATTTAACAAGCCATGCACCCTTGTACCATTTTTAATATCTTTTTTAAATTAGTTCTGCTCAAGGCATACTTTCTAAACATTCCTTGAACAACTGATGTCCTATATCAAAAATTATAATAATGATATGGGATATGAATTTAAATAATCTTATCGCTATTTAATTTAACAAAAGGGAATCTGAGAAACGGTGACAATCCGAGTGAAAAATAACCTGGGAAAGCTCAAGAAATGAAGAACCGGGATCAATCAAGCAATCAATTCTATCCCTAGGAAGAAGCTTGTTCCTACTCCTGTTCCTCTTCACAGCCTCAGGTCCTCCACCATTCATAACCTTTCACAAAAAAACCAAAATGCCAGTTAAATACGGATAAAAAAATAAAAATCAAGCATACGGACGAAGTACGAACAAACACAATCTATATTATACATACATATATAAAGACAACGAGAATCGAGAAAGAGCAGCGATACCTGGTGAATGTGCGAGTGGAGTTGGGAAATGAGTCCTACCATAACCTTGGAGTTGCTGGCGAAGGATTCGGAATCCCGGTCAATGGTGTCGGGTAGGACACCCAAACAAAAGTTCCGGGTCGGATCCAATCGGGTCCTAGCCGAAGCCGCTGACGAAATTCTTCTAGCTAAGGTTCCAATCATTCTTCTCTCCTCTAGTTCCTCACTCTACTCCCTAAAGCGTTTCTCCGATTTAGTACGGCAGCAGTACCTAACGCATCCTAGCTGTAATTCATATCCAAACTGTTCAAGACTCCGTGTCTTGATAAAATTTAAAAATATTTTTTAATTTTTCTTTACGAAGAAAAATTAAAATATTCTAGATTTTTAATTTTTTGTGTTAGTTACAGGGTAAATTACAGCCACCATCTCCAATATTTGGCCTTAATTCAATCTTGTCCTCAACTTTTTCTCCGTAACAATTCGAACCTCATGGAATTGAACCCTTCCCTTGAATAGATGGAATCCCGTTATTATCAATACAACCACGCTACACGATACACGTGGATGACCGTGCACACACATAGGGGATCGAGATTATTTTATTCGCATGGTACTCATGCATCCCCATGTAAGGGCGCGATCATCGAGGATGTCATCCGTATGAGTAGAGTGATATTATTCTTATCAACAAATTACACACTTTCTCTGTAACAATTCAAACCTCATGGAATTGAACCATTCCCTCGAATATATGAACGGAATCCCATTATTATCAACAAATTCACTTTTTCGACAATATAATTAATTTTGAACTTATATAAATCATCAAATCAGTCGACAATGACTCCATGATATACACATTCTCTCTTATTTTATTTTTCACAAATACGTTAAAAATCATTCATGTGGAAATATTTTATTTAATTCTCCATAAACCAATTTGTATTTTTGTCTTTATTTTCTTTAATCAATGGAAACATTAAAAATATAAAGATTTAGACTCTTTTGGAATCCCTTTTTTTTTTTTTTTTGTGAAAAATGAGTTTTGTAATAGTTATTTTTTGGAAAATAAAAAAATATATATATGTAATTAAAAAATAAGAAAAATTTTGAGTTTATGTACAAATATATTTTATTGGGAAAGTATATTGAAAATGAGTCTAAAAAATGAACTTTTAGAGGACAAGGCTCAAAGTCAAAATCAAATTCGACAATTAATGTTAACCACGTGTTTCATGGGACTCATAACTTTTCAATCACTTACTTTATCAACCTTTATCAAAATCTACTAAAATTTTTATTTAAATTTCTACAGCTTAAAATTTTTTATAACTGTTAAAACACAAGGGACAAGTGCCATCAGTCCCACAAAAGAAAAAGGGAGTGTAACCCGTTATGTACCTCAAAAGTGTACAAGTAAACTAATTCAAAGAAAAGGGTATTCATACTCCAGGGACAGGTTCCATCAAGCATAGGAAAAAAATAAAAATCTCATATAAGGCTTCAACTTTCTTGGAGACAAAAGGGATATTCTTGCATTTTTCTCATTTTCTTTTAATGCAAAAAATTAGAAGACATGGAATCGAATCCTTCCCACAAATAGATGAACTCGAAATTGATCGTTGAACCAAGCATACAGAACCCAGAATAGACACTAAGAGTGTTTGATTGACATGGAAACTATCACCTAGAAAAGAAAATGTTTTCCATCTTTTGTGGAAAATAAAAACCACCTTTACCCAAGGAAAATGTTTTCCTTAAAAACAAGGAAATTTAGGCATATTTTCAAAAGTTGGAAAATATTTTCCATGGAAAAAAATAACAATCAGACACTTCAAGTAGGAATTTGGGTGGAAAACTGATATTTTCCATAGAAAATAAATATAATCACACACACCCTAAGATACTCTTGGTGGGGGAGCTTATCTTAGTGCTAATAATGAGCAAAAATGTTTTAACTTGCAATTCTACAAGTAACCAATACTCCAATTAACCACATCTAAGGCACGTATCAGAAGAACTCGAAGGTCAGATGAGAAGCAAATAGATATCACACAAACCCGAATCTCATAATACAATAATGGTTCTGTAATTTTACAGCAAGACACTCTTTGCTTCTGTACATAAAACTACCTACATTATGTATATAATGAGATCTGAATCAGATTATAACACACCATCCAATCCTATTCACGAATGGCGGGGGTCAATAAATTTGTGGACTTAACTCTACCAAGGTCCCGTCATTGTCCTTCTCAAACATATTCTTTTACCTCCCCGTGGCATATTTGTTGTTTCTGATACCTGTACACAAACAAAACAAATATAAACAAACTATCCACTAGCGAGGAAGCACACGAAATGGGCTCTACTCGACTGAGTTTCAGAGTGCAGCGAATTTTCTTTTTCATTTAGACTTATTTCAGAAAGATAATTTGAACTCTCCGAATCAAAAAAATGAGTGGCAGTAATGTCATTTCTCCAGAGCATACATATAATTGAAGAAGACTATAATGCTCAACTTTTCACTCACATATATTAGTGCCTATTTACCGTGGAACTTACTCTCATTCAACAATTCTTTTTGTCACTGTCAAGACCTTCATGCTATAACAGAGATACAAAAGCAGGAAATTGTAGCAGTTAAATAGTTTTGTACCTGATTTTTCTGTATCTCCATATATTCTGCCTGCAGAAATATGTGAATACAGCAAGAACTTTGGTCAAAATTGTGGATTTCCAATATCATTTTGTAAAGTGTAAAACTGACTGCTCTAATGGACCTACCTGTTTTTTCCGCAACTCTTGGTTCATTTCTCTGAGCTTTGCTACTTCTGCTTCCAATTCCAAGGTATATGCCTGCATAATTCCATTCATTATAATTACGTTACTAATCAACAATATGGAATAAACTAGTAATGTCAATGATGTGCTGGATAAACATAAATAGTCCCATAGCTATGAATCAGAAGAGATGCAAACGCCACATGCAAATGTGAACAGTAAAACCCATCAAAATATTCTGCAATTCTATTTTCTTATGGCATCAGGTCACTTTAATATCAAACTAAGTCATGCTATTTCATGTATGAGTAAAGTAAATCAAGCACAAAAGAGTTGCGTGATTATATGTCAATATTAACATGATATAGTCTCTCAGAAATCAGTATATTGATTCTGTTGGCATATGATAACTGTGGTCGGCCATTTTCAGAGAAGAAATATGTCTTAGTCTGTATAGGTATCAGATTGTGTTGTTTCCATATTAATAGCACATCTATCATGATGTGGTTGCAAACTCATGGAACACACAAACTAGTCCATAAGATATCCCCCAGTCAATTTTAATCAAGCTGGACTGATCTATAATTACTGTAGTAACATTTAATACATATCCCCGAGAAAGATTTTAAAGAGTGATTATGTGACGAGGCCAAAATGCGAAGAATGATTTTCTGTCGTATCAATGGAGAAGTCCATCCAGTATATGGGATGCAGCAAAAGGATCTGCTATCCCAAGATGGTTTTAAAAATCAGAGATGGTAAATCTTCAAAGTTAGTCTCTCATTATCAAGTTTATACGACCAGCCATATAGGTAATCTTTAACGGAACCTTGAATTATAGATAGCGCATCTTCTCACCCAACTACCAATGAAGAAGGAATGAACCTTCATGGGCCACAAGAACCATAAAACATGTTCAAGAATTTAGTGAGCAGTATAAAGGTATACAGAAGTACAAATGGAGGGTTGTAAATTCACCTGCTTCCGAGCCCGTGACCTTGCAGCAGACTCTCTGTTTTTTATCATTCTCCTACGCCTTCTCTCCACTACTTTCTCCAAAGAACTAGATGATCTCCTTCCTCGACCACCTTCACGAAATGCATAAGGAGAAGGGGACAGTGAAGATGTATCTACATCACTCTTAGCAATTGTATCTGAAGGTAGATGATTTCCAGGAGACCCTCCTGCAACTGTCGTGCCTCCATTGCGTAATGCCCCCATGACCACTGCTCCACCTTGAACTAGAGTATTATTCAGAGGATTTGCTATTCCCGCTACTGGACCTTTTGCCCCAGGGCTAGCCTGGTTTCCTGTGTTACCAAGTTGCATAGGAGATGAAAATGTCACTATTGTTTGTTTGGGAAAAAGAGGCTGCGTCTGTGACTGCCTAGGTTGTTGCTCAAGAGATACAACACCCCCCATATTCTTCTCTAAGGCTCGCGAATTATGGATTATATTGGTGTTCTCGCCAAGTTGATTACCCAACACACCTTGGTTACGAGGTGGTTGTTGAAATCCTGTAGTTAAACCATTATTGAAACCACTGGGCTGAGGTAAACTGCCATAGATTCCATTGTTATTTGCTGGCCAAGAAGGCTGAATATCTTCTCTGACAACCCCTGCTCTTACCAGGAACTCTTCTAATGTCATTTCACGCAAAGTCGGCTGCCTCACCTCCAAATTTGATCCCCCACCACCACTTCCATCTTTTGTACCAACAGTTTCTTTGAGCACATCTCTCCACACTTCATCAACAGTTTTCTGACTTAATGTGCGTGGCAATGTTAGAGAACCTTGCCTCTGCAAATTTCCACCCATGGCCATCGCATCTCCCCCACCAGGACAAGAAGACATGGCTTGAGTCTCTTCAGCTGTCCAAATGCTTTTCAAAAGGTCCTCCATGTTCATAGATCCAAAGTCCTTTCCAGGTCCAGCCAAGGTATTTTGGAACTCATCAAAGGTCAAGGAATATACTGAAGATTGTCGAGCCAATGGATAATTACCCAATGGTGTCCCCCCACTACCATCCGGCAGCACTGTGTCCCCAAAATCCTTGAAGTTCATGTATGACCCCATTATAGAAGATTGCCAACCAAAGCTACACGCTGATCAAATATTATAATCGTTACTATTTAGCAACGGAGTAGATTATCAACCAACACGGCCATATATACCCATGCAATTCAAGCAAGGAGAACAGATAGAATTCTGTGTTCCCATTTTCCAGCTTTCATTTAATTCTTTTTTCCTCAAAAATGTGACCATGAACAACCAAACCATGAAAGAAGACAAGGGATGAAAATGGATAAAAACTCCAACTTTAATAAAACGCGATGCTTCTGAATCAATTTTTTATGAATTCACAGAATAACAGGGCTAATTAAAATTAAAAGGAGGACTTCAAGGAAGTTAAAAAACTCAAAACAGATCTTCCTTTAAAGTACTTAAAATAATAGAGAAAACTCAATATTTTGTTACTTAGCTTTCAAGTGAAAATAATAATAATAATAATAATAATAATAAATAAACGAAGGCAAATAAAGACTAAGGCCCTTGTTGTTTGGTACACGTATCCTATCTACGAAATTTATAATAGTAGATCTCTACCATTCAGATCTATAATTCAATATGGATGAAAATAAAATAAAAGCAATACAACATCATAAACAAACTAAGAACTTTACACTCCGGCTAGTTAGTAAACCAATCATTTTACATATATGTATAGAGTAGTGTGTCATTCCATGAAGAACGGCAACTCAGTCCATTTTTTTTTTCTCTTTCGGTTTTTTCCTTTGCCAGATTTCATTTGAGAGTCCATAAAATAACAAATAACAATATTAACTCAGGAAAATCAAACGAAAATTTTGAATCAAAACCCTACACGGCAACACCCCAAATTATATCTCCCTGCGTATATAAATGGATAATTCAGTCAACAAGAGTTCCGAAAACTAGAACACTACACCAAATTACAATTAGTTTTTTTTTTTTTTTTATTTCCAAAATCGCCCAAGTCAACAAACTTGAAACCCGAATGATTCTAAAAATGGAAATATCAGTTATTCAGAAAATAAAAGAATGAAGAGAGGGAAAATAACTAAAATTTGACAACACAGAGACGAATTTACCTTGTAGAGGGAGATCGTGTCGTTTCCTTCTTCTTCGCCGGCTAATGTTTGCTGGGGGCGACAAGTGTCTTCTGCCCTTTCCACACGAGTCCTCAGATTTAAAGTTTCAGCCCTTTCTGGTTTATCTTCTTTTTTCCTTAAAATTTTTAATTGCGTGGACTGTGTAATCTTGAGAAACGTGGACCAATCAGAATGAAGTCTTGTTCTTGATATGACTGTTAGACCAATAAGAGCATACAACGTGGAGAAACCTAAGCCGTGGGTCATGGTGAGGGTTATAGGGGCAGATGGCGGATTCTAATTGGGGAATAGTTGAGAGTACGGAGAAGGTGATGGAGAGTGAGTGGGTGAGTGGGTCCCACTGTCAGTGGTGCACTTTGGGGATGCGTAAGATGGAGTCTTATCTAGGCAAAATACTTTATGGGGTGCGCCCAATAGATGGCTGGTTCAATTTTTTGTCTATATGCGGTTGGCGCGTAAGGGCTGGGGACAAGATAAATCGTAAATAAAGTTCTTGCATAAACTATTACATTATTGAAGAAAGTGTGAGGGTGTGACCTATAAAATTTTATTTTTCTTTATTAATATATAGTTTACCTTATCAAGTTTAAAAGAGTAATTGAACGGTTTATTTTTCCTTTAATGAGTTTTTCTATTATATTTTGCTTCTTTCGAGAGTTGTTGGAGATTGGAGGTGGAGAAGGATTCAAATGGTTATACCTCCTAATTTAAGCGAAGTATGAATTCCATTTTAATGTGGTTAAAGAAAATTTAAAATTGCTGCTTTTATCATTGCAATTTGTCGAAAATTCTTGTGGTATGAAGTTAGATCATTATTCTATGTGCGTAGTATCTAACATGATAATGAAAATCACATAAATATGGAGTGTAGTTGCTAAAATCGCTATGATAATTTAATAAGATGGTGGGAAGTTCCAATATAAAAATTTGAACAGATTTTAGCTAAATATCGTATATTACATATCCTTGCGCGGGTATATAAAAATAAGTACGTATATTATCAAACTTGATGGGGCTGGTCTCATCTTGTCTGCACTTTGGAGTGTCAAGGTCTTAAATGCCACTATAGCGAGTCATGTTTGTAAAATGTAGGCACCATATCATAGCATTAATTTCCCTTTTGCTTGAATAGTTATGTCGATGGAAGTGTTTGACCAATTCGACTCACCAACTATTTGGTGGTGTGGAGTCAATGTCCAATGTCCAGAAGTTGTTTGGATATTAAACATTCGATATAAGTTATCGATCAGAAATACATTTTGCATGATTGGTTGATCGACAATATAGTCTCAACGTTCAATTCAAAAATTGAATATACTTAGTAACCTCTTATGAACTTGTAAGTCGTATCGAGGCACAAGTTCAAAAACAGCACGAGCTGAAAATGCTAAACATGAATGTAATGCCGCCTACTATTGCTGATTTCTACTTTGAATTGTGGTTTGTGACATTGTTTATAGATTATTTGAGTAATTTCAATTGTGCATTAAGCACATTGTAATTTTGCTTGGTGTACATAATGGTTAACAATTTTTTGACCTCGTCTGATATGGTAGACAATTTTGCCATTAATTTTAACAATACTTGAATGAACAATGATCTCAATTTTTACACCTCACAAATGTACAATTAGAATAATTCAATACATTTTAATTGAGACAAATGAAGCCTACAAATCTTATCGCTAGTAAAAGACATGTCAGATGTATTATCACAAGTGTTGCCGCTATGATTGCCTAACCTCACTTGATTAAGACCAATAAGAATTGCATATTCTTGAAATAATTATCTACATAATACCCCTGTTTAATTGGGAATAAAATCAAATATTCAGCAGATTTCGGTAAAAGTTAATGAAATATATTGTTTAAAAGTTGTGAATTTCATAAAATATGTTGTTAAATTAATTGTTTACTTTAACTTTAATTAAAATCCTGATTTTAATTTTTACCAAAGAATCTAGTCAATCTACAAAATTGGTTTTTATTTAATTTCTCTTCATGGTAATTAAATATTGTACCTTTTTTTTAGAAATTTCATTATCATTATATATTTTCAAAATATTTTAAAATTGCTGATTAATATTGCATAATAATCTTTTTTAATAATATAATACAAATTATCTCAATTAATATATAAAATCCTAACTATTTCCCCCTATTTTCTAGGTATCTAATATGATATTTCCTTAATTAATGAGAGTATTTTATGCCAATTAAAAAAAAAATCTTATTTAGGCCATGCTTGAGCTACATTAAAAAAAAAAAACATTCTTAAACACTGATTTGACATCATTTCAACCACATATTTTTTAATAAAATAATATTGCTTGTAAATCCAAAACCTTTCTTTATTTTTTAACCATACATTTCCTATAAATACACTATTTAAAAATGCATTATAAGGAAAATAATGTGGCTCAAACAAAGACTTATTGAAACTTGTTATTTTATGTTGTTTCTCTCTCCTCATTTATATACATGGAAAACTCATCTCTAATAATCTCCTTTAACAATCACATCACTGGCATTTGCAACTATACTCTTGTTCATTGGCGTGTTTTCAATCAAATTTGACTAAAATTTCACTTTAGTTTAATTCATTGGCGTGTTTCCAATCAAATTTTACTAAAATCTCATTTGAATTTTGTTTATTGTCGCACTTCAAATCAAATATGACTACAATTTCATCTGAGTTTTGTTAAATGGCACGTTTTCAATCAAATTTGAGTAAAATTTCATCCGGATATCGATCGTTGGTGCTCTTCCAATTAAATTTGACTAAAATTTCTCTTGGGTTTAATTCATTGGCGCGTTTTTAGTCAAATTTGACTAAAATTTTACCTAAATTTTGTTGTTGGGCATGTTTTCAATCAAATTTGACTGGCATTTACAACTATACTCAAAAGTCACTTATTTCGAGTCTAAACTAACTTATTTACCCATGTATGTTACCATGAATTGTCACCACTTATGTTGAACAAATTATGATACGAACGTTAATTTGATTTGCTAACCTAAATAGTGCCTTGACGTCGATGTAACTTATGGCTAATTCAGTTGTTTTCAAAAATTAAGATCCCTGAATTGTTATTCAAGATTGATAATTTGTTTTGAATTTGAATTTTACATCTTTGCTAAAGATAAGCACCATAACAATCCTGTAAATCTAATCAAGTGGAATCTTTGCAATTTTAGGTTTTTAAAAAATTTCTAACAAAGGAGGCTAGAAAAATTAGTTATATATGTAAATAGCCATTTCTTGGTTTGATATGAACTCTCTTTAATCCACAACCAAAATATAAAAATAATTGGATTAATTGTTTTGGCGGTCACATAACTTTCATTGCAACTACAATAGGGTCATCAAGCTTCAATTTGCAACGGTTTGATCATTTCACTTCACTTCAATTTAACTGCAATCAATCACAATGTTTGAGTTCCATTAGCTTTTGTTTGGCTCATCTATAATCTATAATATATTAAATATCACACTAAATGAGAGTTATTTTTTGAACGATTTTAACCATACTACAATTCAATTATTTCAATAATACCATACTTTTCATTTTTCAATATCTAATAAATACTACAAAATCATTGTCATGTATGAATTTTATATTATTAATTCTCAATTAATTAATATTCACATCAATCTATACTCAATCAATCTTGATTTAATGGATCTTGATCTTCATAAATCTATAGTCATTATAGATGAATTTAATTCTATTCATGTATATAGATATTTTAATGTATATCTGAATTCATGTATTATCAATTAATTCTTATATAACAAATGTTGTATAACAAGGTTGCTCATTTGATGTATTTCATTATCACAAAAACTTTAAATCATAGAAGTTAAGTTTTAAGAGTACAATTTTGTTCTCTTAAATTTCCATCCTAAATTTTATTTTTATTTTATTTTTTAATTCGTTTGAGACTCATTAAATCTTTTCAACAAATTAGTATCAAATATTATTTTTACAATACTTATAAAGTATTTCAGAGATTCAACTCTGACTAGTGCTTATAAAAATTCAAATAATTTTTTATTCACAACCTACACACCTATCAATACTTATTTATATCTGATGCTACCAAAAAATAGTACCTGAAAAATCTCGAACTTGATGATCGAACTCCGAACTTTGATGAACACGAGCGATCTTCCAATACCTGAAACAAAGGCAACAATATGTGTGTTCGTCGCTCCTTCGATACTTAAGTCAAATAGGGAATTTAGTGTGTGTGGCTATGAACTGGAAAGAGTGCAAAACGTACCTAAATGATGAGCTCATGTTATGTATTTATAGGTGTTGATAATAGAGTCCTAGAAGCACTTACCCATGTGTGATTCTTATCCTCGTAGGATAAGGAGTTAGTGTTTCATTCTAAGTGTTCAACCATTGTTTGAGTCGAAGAAGGAGTTAAATAGGGTAAGGATTGTGGTCTAAGTAGAATTAGTGCTCTCATAGGTTGTTAAGAAGGACTGATTAGTTGACATACAGACTCGACCTCATAGGCCCGACCTTGATTTGGTGGTTTTATGGGGTATTAAGATCGGGGTTCATGGATCGAGTTCAGGATTGACTAGATCTGGGGTCATCACAGGCCCTCGTGCATCGAGGTTGTAGATTTCCGTCCAAGCTTGATCTACGAGCGAAGATGTAGAGGCATATATATATATATATATATATAAGAAAGTCAAACATATCATGCTATATTAAAAAAAAAAAAAGAAATATAAACAAAATAAATAAAAGGTTAGGCGATGGAATTACAAAGCCAAATCCATTTTCATAATACACAGGTAAGAGAAGCCGAGAATGGAAAGAAAAGAGAGGAAAGGAAAAAAAAAAAAAAGAGAATTTGCCAAGTTGTTAGAAAATAAGTGGTTTATACTATTATACTTGAATTCTTCAATTTTGAAAAGTAAGTAAAAAGTTACTTATTATCAAATCATGCTTAATTTTATAGTTGTTAAATTGTAAGATTAAATTCAATTTTATTGAAGGGGTTAAGTATAACAAACTATGAAATTGAGTTAAATGGAAAAAAAAACTAGTTTTAGTGATTAAAGAGACTTTAGGAATCGCATAAATGTGAAATGATTAAATTTGGGTATCGTCTATTTAATTATTGAAATTACTTAAAATAATTAATTGTTAATTTAAAAATTATATCATATTTAAGGCGGCGATACGGACATTGAGACGGCTTACCAACTGAATTGATTTTACGAACATAGTTCTGTAAGTGAAAAAATATAAATATTTTTGAAGTATTTATAAATTAAGTATATTATCAAAGTATAGGCAAATATGTGAATTATTTGCTTCATTATGTGATTACGATAAAAGTTTCTTTTATTATGATCCATGCGGAATTTCAAGGATTATTTATGATATTGAGAATTGTTTGGTATGTGAGATATGTGATATTGAGATCGGCTAGAAAAGTACCCGTGATTATATATTTATTCTAATTCACAGAGGGGCTTTGACCGTGTTCTATACTACACTGAGGGATCTTGGACTGAGGATGAAGGGGTCTTGATCGTGTAAAAATAGTTCACTGATGGCTTTAGCCATGTTCTAGAATTGATTACCAAAGGTCTTGAGACCAACTTTCATTCACGGAGGGGGGCTAAAGGCTTGTGACGAAAGTTTGTAGCTCGAGGGGCAGATTATAGATTTTAGTTAGAGGGTACATTTTTGGTAGATCACATGTGATGTGACGAGATGATGATATAGATATCAGCTGATGACTATATAGTGGATATGAGATGATATTTACGGAGTTATGAGAATGTCTCACTTTTTGTCTATAATTGTATCAGGCTATCGTGTGAATTACTAAACGATATGAGCTTCATGTCTATGTATGAGAAAAATGTTTAAATGAAAAAGTATAATTATTTTCGATCTTCTCCACTCATTGAGCTACAATTCATATATTTTCCCGTAATTTTCTTACAGGTAGCAATTGATTCTTTTTAGCTGGAAGAGCCTAATGATTTTGAAATGAGAGCCACACGACATGTTGAGTGTTATAAGCTCATATTGATCAAGCATAAAGTAAATAATTTGGGCTCATCTCATTATATTTTGCATAGCATTTGATTTTGGCGCATTTTGTAGTAACTTATAGTCAGCCTTTGTGATAGATTTGACACCTAGTCAACGTTTATCATTGGCGCACGTCACGTTTCGGGTCCACTAGGGTGATTCGGGATGGGTCGTGTCAATCAATGTCCTGGTATCTTTCCACGTGTCACACTTTTGATGGAATGTCAGAGAACGACCTTAGATGGCCCCACGTGTACTGTCAAAGCATGAGCTTGGATGGCACCACGTGTCTTGGTCCAAGGGTTGAGATTGCATGATCGTTGGTATTTCATAGTTTCCTATAAATACCCCAACTTTCACCCCCCATTTTTCACTTTTCACTCTCATCTCTCAGTAAATCGAGCTCGAGTTCGGGTTTAGTGGGTTTGTGAGCGACCATCCACAGAGGTAAGAGTTCGAGCCTTTAAGTTGTTTTATTTAATTACAGTATAATGCCGAGTAGTGGTAGTACGAGTTCTAGTAGCAGTGACAGTAGCTCGGAATGTAGAGACTCAACCCATAGTGATGGGCCTGAGGACTTAGGTACTTCTATTATTCCTATGGCCATCCCTGTTAATTCCCATACTGACGACCTGATATACCCCAAAAAACCGACAAAGTACAAAGAGCATGTGGTAATTAAAATAGCTAGAGAATTCGGGGTCATGCCTATTCGTGACATAAGAGCCCCAGGGCCAACTGGGATTGTGTTAGGAGCTCGAGAGGGAGAGATGACCTTTTTCAGAGATGCTCTTAAGGTCGGGTTTAGGTGGCCCCTTCACCCATTTTTCATCCATTTTTTGACCTCGTACTACTTGTGCTCGGGGCAACTAGCCCCGAACGGTTGGAGGTTGTTAGTGTATTTCTTTATACCGTGTAGGTGTCCTGAGGTTGAACCTAGACTCGACCTAATACGAATGGTTTTTGACATGAAATTCTCCCCGGGCTATAACTATTTTGTCTATTTATCCACCAAAGGGGGTTCAGAACTCCTGAGACCTTGAGCTCTCTCAGGGGTTGGAAAGAACTATTCTTTTTTGTGAAGCCCCAAGATCCCGAT
>NC_036239.1:1409694-1434728 GCF_002742605.1 Olea europaea var. sylvestris
TCCCGAGGAAACGAAGGAGCTTCAAAAGCAATTGGAGGAGTTGATGAGCAAAGGTTATGTCAGGGAGAGCGTGAGTCCATGTGCTGTACCTGTTTTGCTGATGCCTAAGAAGGACGGGACTTGGAGAATGTGTGTGGATTGTCGAGCTATCAACAATATCACGGTAAAGTATCGTCACCCAATACCTAGGCTAGATGATATGCTTGATGAGTTGCATGGTTCTTGCATTTTTAGTAAGATTGATCTTAAGAGTGGGTATCATCAAATTCGCATGCGGAAGGGTGATGAATGGAAAACGGCGTTTAAGACTAAGTATGGATTGTATGAATGGTTAGTTATGCCGTTTGGACTCACTAATGCACCGAGCACTTTTATGCGTTTAATGAACCATGTTTTGCGTGCTTTTATTGGGAAATTTGTTGTAGTTTATTTTGATGACATCTTAATCTATAGCAAAAATCTAGATGAACATTTAGAACATTTAAATTGTGTGCTTGTTGTGTTGCGAAAGGAACAACTGTATGCTAATTTGGAAAAGTGCACGTTCTGCATGGATAGAGTTATTTTCCTAGGATTTATCGTTAATGCTAATGGGGTGGAAGTCGATGAAGAAAAGAAAAAAGCTATTAAAGAATGGCCAACACCTAAGACTATAACTGAAGTTAGGAGTTTTCATGGATTGGCTAGTTTTTATAGGCGATTTGTAAGAGATTTTAGCACCATCACCACACCGTTGACTGAAATAGTAAAGAAAAGTGTAGGTTTTCATTGGGGAGAATCTCAAGAAATTGCAGTTAACACAATTAAGGATAAACTATGTAAAGCACCTGTTTTGGCATTACCAAATTTTCATAAAACATTCGAGATTGAGTGTGATGTATCAGGAATAGGTATAGGAGCAATGTTAATGCAGGAAAGGAAACCTATTGCTTACTTTAGCGAAAAGTTGAGTGGGGCAGCGTTGAATTATCCGACATATGACAAGGAGCTGTATTCACTTGTTCGAGCATTGGAGACTTGGCAGCACTACTTATGGCCAAAGGAATTCGTGATACACACCGATCATGAATCTTTAAAGCATTTGTGAGGTTAATGTAAGTTGAACAAAAGATATGCGAGATGGGTGGAGTTTATCGAGACATTTCCCTATGTCATCAAGTACAAACAAGGTAACGAAAATATAGTTGCTGATGCGTTGTCTTGAAGGTACGTGCTTTTAAATTCATTAAGTACTAAATTACTTGGTTTCGAGTATATTAAAGGCATGTATGAATCTAATTGTGATTTTTCTAGTATTTATGCTTCATGTGACGAAGGTGCATTTGATAAATTCTATAGGCATGAAGGATATTTGTTTAGGGAAGATAAGTTGTGCATTCCTAATTGTTCTTTGCGTGAATTATTGGTAAGGGAAGCACATGGAGGTGGTCTAATGGGACACTTCGGGGTTTAAAAAACTTTAGACATGTTAGGTGAACATTTTTATTGGCCTAAAATGCGACATGATGTAGAACAAATATGTGGAAAGTGCATAACTTGTAAAAAGGCTAAGTCTAAGGTTCAATCCCATGGTTTGTATACTCATTTGCCTGTACCTAGTGAACCTTGGGTAGACATATCTATGGACTTTGTGTTAGGTTTGCCTAGCACAAAAAGGGGTTGAGATTCAATATTTGTAGTGGTCGATAGGTTTAGTAAAATGGCGCACTTCATACCATGTCATAAAACTGACGATGCTACTAATATTGCAGACTTATTTTTTAGGGAAATAGTACGTTTACATGGAATACCTAAAAGTATAGTGTCTGATAGGGACATGAAGTTTTTGAGTCATTTTTGGCGTGTTCTGTAGTGTAAGTTAGGAACTAAGTTATTATTTTCTACAACTTGTCACCCATAAACAGATGGACAAACTGAGGTAGTTAATCGAACTATGACTCAACTACTTAGGACAGTGATCAATAAAAATCTGAAACCATGGGAAGAGTGTTTACCGTTTATAGAATTTGCATATAATCGAGCTACACATTCTACTACTTCGTTTTCTCCTTTTGAAATTGTTTATGGTTTTAATCCACTAACACCTATGGATTTAATGCCTTTGCCTATGCATGAACGAGGTAGCTTGGATGGGAAACGAAAAGCCGAGATGGTGAAAACACTCCATGAAAAGGTCATGATGCAGATCGAAGATAAAGGAAAGCTGATTGCATCAAAAGCAAATAAAGGAAGAAGACGCGGTACATTTGAGCCTGGAGATTGGGTCTGGGTGCATTTCAGAAAGGAGCGTTTTCCAGAACAGAGGAAGTCAAAATTGCAACCACGAGGCGATGGACCGTTTCAAGTCATCGAGAGGATCAATGACAATGCATACAAAGTGGATTTACCTGGTGAGTACAATGTTTCGGCTACTTTTAATGTATCTGATCTCTCTCTGTTTGATGTAGGTTCAGATTCGAGGACGAATCCTTTTGAAGAGGGAGGGGATGATATGATCCAGGAGTCGAGCCCGACGAAGGCAAGTGCGAGACGAGACGAGACCCGTTAATAGTTGATGGCGGACCAATGACGCGATCAAGGGCAAAGCAAGTGAAACAAGCGATGAGATTGCTCGTTCAAGAAACCATGGATGGAACCATGTTCGGGACTCAAAATAGAGCAACTTTCATGTTCGGGTCGAAAGCCTAATCGACTTGGATCAATTTGTTATCAAGCGACGAAAGCGGAGGCAGAAATCAAGACCATGCGGCCGCACACATGGTTCCCGAAGATAAAAACTCCAACTCAAGCTAAACCATGCAACCGCATGGATTTATACCATGCGGGCCGCATTGGCCAAAAAATGGCGATTTTTCTATTTTTGGCCGAATTTTCTAGTTTTGATAGAATTTTTATGGAACCAAATTATTACCATAATTTGATGGTTTTGGACGTTTTTATTCATTAGTATAAATAGGAGAATATCTTTTCATTGTAAGAATTTTTGAACTTTGATTATTGCTTAATATTATAGAGAGAGAATTATTCTTTCAATTTAATTGTTCTTCTTGAACAATCTTGGAACTTATCAAGATTCAACTTCTTGTGGCGTTCTATCAATCAGATTGTGGGTTCTTTCAATTGTAATCAAGGGGTTTTAGGTTCTTTGCTAATCTAGGGTTTCTTGGTTCAATTTTTGGGGTTCAAGATCCAAAATCGGGTTAGTATTGACGTTCTTGGGTTCCGCATCAATCTCGTTGTGGGTTTCGTAGTTTCCATTGCTACGGGGTTCGCATCATCTTTGAGAGGCTTTTTGTTATTAGTTCATACATCTTGTTTTTGTTATGCAATCGTACGTGGGTTTTGTGTTCGTGTGTGAACGTTATGATTTTGAATTCGAGCTGTTATAATTGTTAAGAGTTCGATCGTTAGTATAGATCGTATGTCACAACCAGTTAGCTCGAATGTTGATGTCCATAGCCCGAGTGTGTGTAATTTTTCAAGGATATAGTATGTTTTAACAATACTGATCGTTGAAACTATGGATAGATCGATCTTTTTACTTGAAAAATTGGGCTTCGATTTCTAAGTTCGAAGATGTATTGTTATGTTTGGGGTCAACGAGTTCGAGTATTAGTGTCGTGTACTGATTTTTCAATTTGCTATATCGAGGGGCGAGCATTGGGTCACTGATGATTTAAAGGATAAGCTCGGACTTATCCCTTGTAATTTAAACAACTTTTTTCATTTGTGGATAAGATCGGGTGTGCTCTCGTGCGATAAACTTATTTCATGCCCCGACCTCGATCTTAACATTCTTTGTTGTGAGGGCATTTTGGGATCGAAGAGGTGAGGCATGTTGATCCGACCTGTTGCCATTTGAGGTCTTGGCAGCATGTGTTTGGTTCTATTAGTCGAGTGTTGGCCGCATGCATGAGGCACGACTTTAAGTGTTAGCTGCATGCGCGGGGCACGACCTTATGCTAACTTTGTTAAAGTATTAGATGCATGCGCGGGGCACGACCTTACGCTAATTTTGTTAAAGTATTAGCTGTATGCGCGAGGCATGGCCCTATGCTAATTTTGTTAAAGTATTAGCTACATACGCGGGGCACGACCTTACGCTAATTTTGTTAAAGTATTAGCTGTATGCGCGAGGCATGGCCCTATGCTAATTTTGTTAAAGTATTAGCTACATACCGGGGGCACGGCCTTACGCTAACTTTGTTAAAGTATTAGCTGTATGCGCGAGGCATGGCCCTATGCTAATTTTGTTAAAGTATTAGCTACATACGCGGGGCACGACCTTACGCTAATTTTGTTAATAGGGAAGCAATAACGTAAAGAAAAATTCATGTTTTATTAAAAGGGCTCAAGGGCATTAATATCCGAGCTTATTGGAGCATGAACTGTCTGGCGTTAGAGCCTGAAAATTAAAAACGAAATAAAGCAAACGTAATGTGGTCATGCAAGCCTTAAAGGAAAAAACTATAGCTATAGCGAGTTACTTGCAATAAATTTTCAAATTGTCGGCGTTCTATGGCCTTGGTAGCGGCTTCCTCGATGTATCTCTAAGGCTGTAAGCTCCACCTTTTAGTTTTCTTATGACTTCGAAGGGTCCTTTCCATGTTGGTCCGAGCTTCCCTGGTAAGTGTCTGGCAGCTTCTGCTTTTCTAAGGACAAGATTGCCAACTTTGAACCTTCTCATCTGGACCTTGTTGTTGAAATGCTTTGACGTTCTGTTCTGATAATTTGCAGCTCTAAGTGAGCCTTGCTCTCTTACCTCTTCTAGCAAGTCAAGGTGTTTAGTAGTTTGTCTTCCCCTATTCATCTCGAGCTTCCTTATTGTGGGGAGGTTGACCTCGATTGGAATGGTAACCTCTAGTCCAAAGGCAAGCATGAAAGGTGTCTCACCAGTTGTTGTCTTGTACGAAGTCCTGTATGCCCACAGTATAAAAGGTAGTTCATCATGCCAGTCACCTTTGGCATCCCATATTCTTGTTCGAAGATCCTGCGGTATGATTCGATTAGTTGCTTCGGCAAGCCCATTACTTTGTGGGTGTGATGCCGAGGTCAAGCGATGATCAATTCCATGGTTGGCAAAAAAGCTCCTGAACTGTGGATTATCGAATTGCCTTCCGTTATCTGTGATGAGGACTTTTGGTATTCCAAACCTGCATATGATGGACTTCCATATGAATGATCTGAGCTTTGGCTCCGAAATTGTTGCCAGTGGTTCAGCCTCTACCCACTTTGTGAAATACTCTACCGCCACAACTACAAACTTTAATTGTCCTCGGGCCAAGGGGAATGGCCCAAGAATATCAACTCCACATTGTTCGAAGGGAGCTGAGTAATGAATGAAAGTCAGCTCCTCAGCAGGAGCATGTATGATGTTGCCAAACTTTTGGCACTTGTCGCACTTTCGAATGTAATCCGCAACATATTTCTTCAAACTTGGCCAGTAGTACCCATACCTTATCAACTTATATGCAAGAGTTCGGGCTCCTTGATGATTTTCACAAATGCCTTCATGAACTTCAGTCAAGGCTTGCAGAGACTCGGACGGTTTGAGACATCGTAGATAAGGGAGTGTGAAACTTCTGTGGAACAAGACTCCTTCGATTAGATAATATCTAGCGGCTCTATACCGAATGCTTCTAGCAAGCGAGGGTCTGCAGGTCGGTTGCCATTACTTATGTAATCAACTATTAGATCCATCCAAGATGTCTCATGGTCGATGTCCATGACACTTGGCTTTTCAGCTATGCTGGGTTCTACAACTATCTTGACGTGCACGGTTCTATCGAGCCCATCCACACCCATGAAGATGAGTCTGGATAATGCATCAGCTTTGGCGTTATCAACTCTGGCCACCTTCAGGATTTCATAACTTACGAACTGCCTTTGAAAGTCGTGTACTTTCAGACAGTATAAGCTCATCTTCTCGTCTTTTCTTTCGAAAGACCCCTCGATTTGCCCGACCACTAGCTGTGGGTCACTAAAAACTTTGACACGCTCCAACTCAAGACTTTTGCAAGTTCTAGGGCTATGATAATGGCTTCATACTCTGCTTCGTTGTTGGTGACCTCAAATTCAAATCTGAGGGCACATTGTATTTCTGTAGCTTTGTTTGGGTTGGTGATGATGGCGCCGGCCCCTGAGCTCAAGCTATTGGATGCTTCATCTACAAAGATCTCCCATATTTTCAAAGTCATGCTCGAGTCTTTAGCCTATGTTTCCAGGGGCCTCGGAGTGAGTTCTGTTATGAAGTCAGCCAAAGCTTGAGCCTTGATTGCGGGTCGTGGCTTGAACTCTATGTCAAATTCAACAAGTTCAATTGCCCATTTCAACAGTCTTCCTGAGACGTCTGACTTCTATAGTATGTGTCTAAGAGGTTGGTTAGTGAGTACCACAATTGGATGTGACTAAAAGTACGGCCGCAACTTCCTAGCAGCTATTACCAAAGCGAGGGAAAGCTCTTATGCAAGTGTGTACCGTGTTTCTGCATCAAGGAGTACTTTACTTAAATAATAGACAGGCTGCTGAACTCTTTCTTTCTCCTTTACCAAGACTTTGTTTACTGCATTCTGGAAAATGGCCAAGTATAATAGCAGCGTGTTACCGGGTTCGGGTTTGGTAAGGACTGGAGGTGTTGATAGTGTCTGTTTGAGCTCTTGAAAAGCTAAGTTGCATTCCTCATTCCACTCAAAGCTTTTATTTTCCCTAAGTAGTTTAATTAAAGGGAAACACCAATCTGCTGCCCGAGAAACAAACATGTTCAGTACTACTATGCGACATATCAACTTCTGAATGTCCCTTTTGCACTTAGGGGCCTCCATATTTATCGGAGCTTGGATTTTATTTGGGTTTGCCTCTATTCCTCTGTGTGTGATCATAAAACCAAGAACTTTCCAGATGCCACCCCAAACGCACACTTTACAGGGTTGAGCTTCATGTTGTACCTCCGTAATGTGGTAAATACTTCCTCAAGATCAGAGACATGACTATTTGCCTGTTTGCTCTTAACCACCATATCATCCGCATATGCTTCAACCATTTTCCCAATTAATTCGGCGAAGATCTTGTTTACCAACCTTTGATACGTTGCTCTAACATTCTTTAATCCAAAGAGCATGACCCTGTAACAATAGATGGCTAAGTCTACCTTGAATAAGTCTTCTTTTGATCTTCTTCCATCATGAGTATTTGGTGATACCCCGAAAAAGTATCCAAGAAGCTATGCAGCATATGATCTGACGTGCTGTCCACAAGTTGTCGATTCGAGGTAGAGGATAACTATCTTTGGGACATGCTTTCTTCAGATTCGTGAAGTCAATGCAGACTCGCCACTTCCCATTAGCTTTCTTGACAAGAACTACATTAGCAAGCCAATCAGGATATTTTACTTCCTGAATGAACTGTACGTTAACAAGTTTGGCAATCTCCTCCTTTATGACTTCTTGTCTTTCTAGTGCAAATTGTCTTTTCCTTTACTTTACAGGTCTTGTCTCCGAGTTTACATTAAGTCTGTGCACCGCAACCTCTGGGTCAATTACAGGCATGTCCTCAACATTCCAAGCGAATACATCAATGTTACTAGAGAGAAAATTCAATTGTTCAGCCATTACTGCTGTATTCAACTCCCGTCCGATTGTCACTTTCTTGACAGGCTCGAGCTCAACCTCTTCCAATCCTTCCACTGGAGCCAGTCTATCATGACTCTCATGCTCGAGCTCTGTAACCTGCATGACGTCACTCTTGATTTTTCGAACACTAGTCACATAACACTGTCGTGCCACTGTTTGGCTGCCTCAAACTACCCCGATTCCATTACTTGTAGGAAATTTCGTAGCCAAGTGAAAAGTTAAGACAATAGCTCGAATTTTGTTGAGCAGTAGTCTTCCCAGTATGGCGTTGTAGGTCATTGGAGTATGAACAACTTCAAAGGTGGTGATTTGCGTCACCTATTTGCCTTCTGCCCCCAATGTTAAAGACAACCCGACGATACCTTCTAAGGTTTTGACCCCACCTCCAAACCCTTGGAGAGGTGTTTTGACTAGCTTGAACTGTTCCGATGAGATCTCTATTTGAACAAAGGCTTCATGAGACAGTACATTAGCTGCACTTTCGTTGTCTACCGAAATTATCTTAACTTCAAAGTTGGTGATGATGGTCGATATGACCAAAGCATCGTCATGAGGGAATGCTATACCTTCCAAGTCCCCTATTCCAAAAATGATGTCCTCTGTAGAACCAAGATCTGATTTTGAGATTATTGCAGGCTGCGTGGCATTTGTTTACGCCCGCTACTAGAATCTCCTCCCGAGGTTGTTCCTCTGACAATGATATTGATAGTACCTGCAGTTGGTTGCTTGTTTTTCCGACCCTCTGGGCCCTTGTCTTTGTCCTGATTATTCCTTGGGCGCTTGTCATTGCTAACGTAAGAGCCCAAAAATCCCCCTTTTATAAGAGCTTCAATCTCTCGCTTCAAGGCGAAACGATTTTCTGTTGTATGTCCATGATCTCTGTGGAAATCACGGTACTTACCCTTGTCACGAGTATCAGGTGGAGGCCGCAATCTGGGAGGCTACTTCAGTTCCTTTGAATCCTTGATCTCCATTAGAATGTTGAACCTCAAGGTGTTCAAACAGGTAAAGGATGTTAAGGGGGGGGGGGTCCTGCCTTAGCTTGACCCGAGGTACATCTTGTCTCAGACTGGACTCATGTGGCCTTTTCTGATCTGACTTTCTTGATGAGGAAACCTCTCTTTTTGGAGCCATGGTTTCTTCCATGTTGATGTATTTCTCAGCTCGTGTGAGTATCTCGGTTACTGACTTCGGTGGGTCTTAGACAAGGACATCTTGAATACTTCACACTTAATGGCGTATGTCAAAGCTGAGACTGCTGCAGTGATATGTAGATCGGGGATCTGAAGCCTTTCTTTATTGAACCTGGTCATGAAACTGCGCAGTATCTCATTGGGTCCTTGATGCATCTACATGAGTGATGCGACTATTTTTCTGATTCGCTTGCTACTTGTAAAGAAAGCAGAGAACTTATCGGCCAAATCTGAGAAGGAGGCGATAGAGTTAGGTTCCAATGTGGAAAACCAATCTCTAGCTGCGTTTGTGAGGGTCTGAGGGAAGGCCTTGCACATCACTGCATCCGGTGCAACCTGTAAGTTCATAATATCGGTGTACATATTGAGAAGATTGATGGGGTCGGTTGTCCCATCGTACTCCTTTATCCGAGGATACTTGAACTTATCCAGGAGAGGATACGAGAGAATTTCTGGAGTGAACGGCGTATTGGGGGTGTATCTTGCTGCTGCCCAAGTATTTTGTTGCATACCCACTGTCATCCCTTCTTGAATAATTCTAGCAAGTTCAGCGGAGTCCATTGTAAGGACCACGAACCTGAAGCCACTTGTGGAGCACCTGAAGTTCCAATCCCGCCATCATCATGAGCTGTACGTTGAACTCAAGCCCGAGCATCTGCCATAAAACCACCTTCGGGGGTTGGAGTATGTGACGGGTGCAAATGTTTTTTGCTTACAATTAGGTTAATGTAGCAACCTGCTGACAAAGTTTCTCAAAAGCTCTGGTAGTAACAGCAGCTTGAGGAGGTGCCAGCATATCTGATGATTCTTCTTGATGGACATGGCGTTCCTCAGGAGGAGGAGGGTTATCCGGGACGAATGAGGTTACTGGAGGAAAACCTGAATGTGTATTAACCATGGCTTTTGGTGGCGTTTTCTACAGACGGCGCCAATGATGCTACCAACAAATAATACTTGAAAAATCTCAAACTTGATGATCGAACTCCGAACTTTGATGAACACGAGCGGTCTTCCAATACCTGAAACAAAGGCAACGAGGTATGTGCTCGTCGCCCCTCTGATTCTTAAGTCGGATAGGGAATTTAGTGCGTGAGGCTATGAACTGGAAATAGTGAAAAACATACCTGAATGATGAGCCCAGGTTATGTATTTATATGTGTTGATGATAGAGTCCTAGAAGGACTTACCCATGTGTGATCCTTATCCTCGTAGGATAAGGAGTTAATGTTTCATTCTAAGTGTTCAACCATCGTTTGAGTCGAAGAAGGAGTTAATTAGGGTAAGGATTGTGGTCTAAGTAGAATTAGTGCTCTCATAGGTCGTTAAGAAGGACTGGCAAGTTGACATACAGACCTGACCTTGATTTGGTGGTTTTAGGGGTATTAAGATCGAGGTTCATGAGAAGTGTTCGGGGTTCATGGATCGAGTTCGGGATTGACTAGATCTGGGGTCATCAATATCTATTTATAATTTCATTCATTTTATAAACACATTTGAAACATATTTTTGGCCAACCGTTGAACTATTGTCGATAGACCTGGTCATCTACATGGACTTACTTGCCACATTAGTCCTTAAAAAACTTTGAGCCTATTTGATAGAATTTATTTGAAAATAATGAGTCATTGAATAATATTTTTTTGCAAAATGTGTAGTTAAAAAGTAAGAAAACTTTATTGATTTATATATAAAATATTTTATTGTGTGAATTTGTGGTGGAGAATGGTACTCTAACAAACAATTTAAAATTTTAAGGATGGCAAAATAATGCCTTTTTATTTTCACAGTGAATTGACCAGCCCATGAAAAGAAGAAGGTTGTAAACAAAGGTATCAAAAACTAGGATTTGTTTTTAGAGAACATGATGGCCACGATGGATTATGAGTTGTACAATTTTTTTCCTCCCTTCTTGCAAAAGTTATTGGTGGAGAGAGTGGAAGAAGAAAAGGGTGATAAGATCAATTTGAAATAGGTGGTGGTGGTAGGTTTTAAGGCAATGGATGAGGAGGTCGATGAGAATGAGCGATGGAGGTGACAACAAGGTTGATGAAGAAACCAAGGACCTGCTCAGACTTTTCGAATAGTTGATATGAGCATTTTTTAAAGTATCGATTTTAAATGTTTAAAAATGGTTCGATTTTTGTGATTTTTAGTAGCGAACTTTTAAAATAAATATGGAATTTTATTATTCAGCATTTCTAAAAGTTTTTTACAAGAATAAAAATATATATATGCCCCCGAGTGATTTTTCTATTTATAAATTCTTATATAAAATTTTTTACTTGTGAATGAAATTTACTTATAAGTAATTCTTTTATATATAAGCCCATGTTTGAGCTTTTTTTTTTTTTTTTTAAATCATTTTTCTTCAAACACATTTTTAATCTCACATTCTCTTAATAAAAAAAATTTACACATAAATTCAAAATTTCATACATAATCCAACAATCACTATTATAAAAACCATTTCACCAAAAGATGGGCTCAAACATAGCATTAATTAATTTTTAACTAAAAAAAATCAAATATTTACTTACAATTAAAATTTCAAGTCATAAGCAATTTGTACTTATAAGTAAATTTTACAATAATAAGTTGATTTGAACTTTAAGATAATTTTTGAAGCACAAGTAAATTTTTTTTTATATTTTATAGGTGAATTTTGTCCTATTAGTAATCTTACTTTATAAAGTAATTTTGTTACACAAACGTTAATTTTATCTTATAAGTAGCTTTTTACTTATAAGTAAATTTTTAGTTATAACGTAAAATTTTTAGTTGTTAAACAATTATTTTACATTAATAAGTAAATTTTACAATAATAAGTTGATTTGAACTTTAAGATAATTTTTCAAGCACAAGTAAATTTTTTTTTATATTTTATAGGTGAATTTTGTCCTATTAGTAATCTTACTTTATAAAGTAATTTTGTTACACAAACGTTAATTTTATCTTATAAGTAGCTTTTTACTTATAAGTAAATTTTTAGTTATAACGTAAAATTTTTAGTTGTTAAACAGTTATTTTACATTATATGAAAAAGACAAAACCCACCGATTTGGTAGGCTGAGAAAGACAATTAAAATTATATCATACCAATTTTGGGTGATTTTTAAACTACCCAAAATCAGTGTCCAAAAAAACTAAAAAGCATAGATTTTCTCAATGTCTTATAGACAGTGCCACTCAAAATGGTCAAAATCGGTTTAAAAAGGAGGAAGGGGGGAGGGGTCCTTAGTCTTAAGTCAAGTTCAGTTTATTTTTTCGATTCTTTTCTCATATCACTTATCCCATAACCTTTCCATCCAGAGAACGTAAGTACAAAGCCCAATTCTTTCCTTTTCCGCTTATTCACATCTTATTCACCTCCTCACTCGAATAGTAAGCATTCCTTCTTCTCTTTCCTAGTATGAAAGAAATAGCTAGGACCAATCCCAAGCTAGAGAGAGGTGGCAATTAACAGTCACGAATTTTCAGTACTCAACGATTTGCCTTTCATTGAGTGAACATAAAAGGCTGTACAACATAATATCATCATATTTATCTGCATTATTAACCGCTCGAATAGAAGAGCGAGTACTAGATTACCAATATTGTAGATTCATTTATCTCATCAATTCACATGTATGTACTGTGAGTAGCTTGTTAGTTTTAATGGACATGTTAACTAATTTAGTACGTAGATTGACGAAATCCAAACGAGTAATTTAATGCAATTAAAATTGGAGTTAAGTGACGCAGTTTCCTTAAATTGAACTTCAATAATCTAATTGCAGTTGGAGCGATATTGGATGACCGCCAATTAACCTGCAATAATTTATGTTATCACCTTGAATAGTTGGGTTCAAGTCTCTGAGCAAACTCGAGTCTTTTTTTTTTTTTTTTCTTTTGGAGGAAGTTACGTTAGAAACTTGAACACTTTCTTTAAGCAGTACTGTCACTAAGATTTTCAATTTCATTTTCTTCTTTTTTTGTTCGTTTTGTTTGCGAAGATAATTATACAAAGGTAGGTTTTTTCGAACGTTTTCCAGGAACAGAAGGAACCGTTGTAATAACCACAATGTGCATTTCATTCTCTTCGATTTTCTTTCATTGCTTTTTACGAAGTCAAACAAGTTTCATTTAGAAGTTCTTATAAGTAGAGAAATCATGATTCAAACATGTTCATAAGCAGTTTTTAGTTTTTTCAAAAACTCTGTCAAATGTACCCTTTATAATCAGGCATAAAAAAAGATAGCGACACTTATCACGAACCTTTTATTATGATGCAAAATCGTGCTAATCGTGTAAATCATGTGAGCGTTTGTTTAACCACCATGAGACCTTCCCACAGCAAATTTTTGTAAAGAAAAACTAGGTAGAATCAATGATGTTTATCGCCAGTTTAAGTGATGGTGGGGTCCATCGTTCGGTGTCCAATTAGTTGTAATGCATCTTCTTCATTCGACAATGAATCGATATGTCCAACTATCACCTAAACTTGTGATAAACACTAATTTTCAACTTGAGTCACAAGGATAATATGACTATTTAAAGGAGATTTGGATTTCAAATTCAATTTTTAATTCATGATTGACTGGGCGACTACAATTAAAAGTTGAGGACCAATTTGCAATTATAAAAAAACCAATTTATATTTTTAAATTTGCATCGATTATTTTGAAAAGTTGACCGACCGTGGTGGCCGGGTCCCACAATCTTCTACGGTTCTACCTTTCATATAAAGAGTTGCCATTTCCGTATTCCTACTCAGCCTCGTACAGCTCAATCACTGTCCGCCCCTCATTTAAATATAAAAATATTCCATAAGAATTCCACATTTCCCGCTTCCTCTCCAAAAACGAAAAAGACAAAAACCGAAAGCCAAAACCTTTCCTTTGCCTCATAGCGGCATAAAAATTGGGGGCCAAATGTCGGAATCAGAACCTCCCCGCCGCAAACCAACTCCGCCATTGCACAAACAAAATTCATGGTCCCCACATACTGTACGAGAAGAGGCGTGGACCAATCGGAAGAAAAATTATCGGACGAAGCGGGGTAAATTCAGCGTCACAGACGATGATTTGGAAGAGCTCCAGGCGTGCTTTGAGTTGGGGTTTGACTTCGATTCGCCTGATTTGGATCCAAAACTGTCGTCTGCTTTTCCGGCGTTAGGGTTTTACCATGCTGTGAATCAGCAGTACAGTAATAGATTGTCTCGGTCTTCTTCTTCTTCTTTTTCTAATTGTGATTCTGTGTCCTCGGTCGAAAGCCCTAGCTCCATTTTTGATCCAGGTAATTTCCGCTTAATCACAGTTGTTAAATATTCTTTTATTACTAATAATTGTAATTCCGATTCCTCTTTTTCTATTTTATGTTATTTACATTAAATTTTAATAGATGATGATCCGGCTGTAGTGAAGACAAGATTGAAACACTGGGCACAAATTGTAGCTTGTTCGGTTCGCCAATCTTCACCAAACTAAGTGGGATTCATGATTCATCTCGTGTGGGAGGAAAGAAGAAAAAAATTGACATCTTCAACCAATTTGTGTATATCTATATCCTAGAATTGAATATTTCGGGATTTGTTTTGTAATTATACTTTTGGAATATTTTAACTTTTTTACCCCGATGATTTTCGGCGGATGAAGAAGATTTTGCCCCGATTGCTAGGGTTATGGTAATTAAAAATTTGTTTTTTCCCCCAAATTTTCTTTTGAAATTTAGTCTCCATTTGTCATTCTTTAACATCCTATTTGAGTCCCATTTTTTAAAATAAATAAATTCTTAAATAGTGATTTGAAATCATCAACTACACATTTTTTAATAAAATAATATTACGTACAAATTCAAAAATTTTTCTTATTTTTTAACTACATATTTTCTACCAATACGCTACTTAAAAATGCATTCTTATAAAAATAATGTGGCTCAAATACGGGCTAAGTGTTTGTTTGAGTCACATTATTTTGAAAAAATCTATTTGAAAATAGTAGATTAATGGAGAATGTGTGGTTGAAAAATGCAGAAAAGTTTTGGATTTGCTTGTAATATTATTTTATTGATGTATGTGTGGTTGAAATGATGTTAAATCACTCTTTAAAAATATATTTTTTGAAAGAATGCGGCTCAAACGAGGCCTAAATTGTTTGCTAAGTAACATTCTCCATCGCACATTCACACAATAAAATATTTTTTCACACAAAATAATAAAATTTCTTTAAATTTTAATCACACGTTCTCCAAAAAAATATTATTTAAAACTCTATAATTTTCATCATAATAGGATAAAAACAAGCTCTTAGTTGAAAACTTATATTAATCAGAAGCGAAGGCTTTTTAGATCCTTACAATCAAGAAATTTACAGTAGGTGTACAGTCTAAAAATTTTGAAAAAATAATGTAGGCACTAAATATAGTATTTTTGAAAAATACGATAATCTGATTAAATTCAAATCCCATTGAGCAATGCTATAGGTACAATTATTTTTTATTTTATAGAACTCATATAAATCAACACTTGGCAAATAATCATCGAAAGATGATAAAAATACAAAAGGAAAGCAGCCATGCAGGTGCTGTAGACGTAGCGCCTGTACAAATTTCATTTTCCCCCCTATACTTGCAGAATTATTCAATGAGTTATTCCCTAAGTACAAGGTTTTTCTCATAGGCACCATACTGGTGCTGCGTTGGCAGAATTTGTATAGTGCTTTTCTTGTGACTTTTGACAAAAACCAATGTTAATGCTTCAAGTGAATTTTGTAACAATTTTGTGAAATTTTTTCTTTACGTGTAGCAGAACTCTTATTCAATCCCATTACCTCGTCTTGAGTTTCACGTTTAGACTTTGATTGGGACGGGGCCTTCAATTGCACAAGTCCTCTTGGTCTTGACATTTGGGTGCACCTTTAGTCCTTGTACGGTCATCATACATGTGAATTTTGAGAGTTGACATGTAAAAGAATATACATGTCTTGCACTAGGGTTTTCACATATGACACCAAATGTTGGCTTTACAATTTGTCAATGTTTTTTGATGTACAAGAATCTCCATCTGAATCGTTACGTCATCTTAAAAGTGTATTTTCTAGATGTCAAACTCTATATCCGTAATACGTGGAAATACTCACACATCTTAAATTTTGACATTTTTAACTTCTTCATATTAAACTCCTATTCGGTAGAAATTAAAATCAAAAATTTTTTGATCAAATTTGATTAATGTGTGATTGAAAGTTATATGATTAAAATTAATTATCGATTTTGATTTAAATTAAAATCATATCAAACAGGAGCTAAAAGAGAAAAACGTAAAAAGCTAATTTCTATAAATTTAGTGGCAATTTAGAATAATTCAAAGTGTAAATTTACAGCATCCCTTTTACCTGGCAGATACCACTTGAATCTCTCTCTCACACACGCACATGGAATAGATGGCACGTGCGAGCAACTCTCCAATTAAACTGCTCCTTGAAAATATCTGGCTGACATTGGCAGAAGATATTATCGGGCAATCTGACGTGGCATTGGAACGTTTCTGACACGTGTAAAAGCGTCTCTATGTGGAGCCTTCTTGGACACTGAAAAATACTCTCTCACCGCCTTCTCTCTCTTGAATAGGGTTTTTTATTCCCTTTTTCGATTTCTTCGGCTGTTATTACATTTTTAGGAAATTAAATTACATTTTATTTGTGGTGCGAATGGAAGAGAATTACAGGCCGGAGAATCAGCCGGCTCCGGGGGTTTCGGAAGTGACAGTGTCTTGCGTCAATGAGTTGACTAGGTCGAACTCGGACTTACCCTCTTTGATTGCTGAGAATTACGAAGATGTTATTCGTGGCTCGGCAAATGCAACGCCGGTATTTTTGCAATTTCTTCTCAGTTTTAGTGAATATGCAGGATCCACTTGTCAATTTTCATTATTTTTAAAATTTCCTTGGGTATGTCTCTATCTCTCCCTTAATTTGATAGCTTGATGCAGTAAATGATGTCAATTAAATTGGTCGGATCTTGGGTAGTATGATTTGATTTTTAATTATATGCTTTCCGGAATCTTTTAAGTTATATTTTATATTGAAGTTTTGATGTTTTCTTTTGATCCTGTGTCTACATGTGGCTTCATAGCTGGATAGAGGACTGGACGAGGAGAACAAAGGGGATTCTTGTAGCGGTGAAGGAAGGAAGAACGACTTTCTAATGGTAAATTGTTGTGTCGTGGTTTTCATTTTGTTCGTTGTATTTGGGTTGTGTTTGTTATTTGATAAAAATGGCTCATTGATTAAGAAAAATCTTGAATGACTATAACGTGAGTTACTGCATGAGAGAAACCTGAGTGCTGTAATACTCTTTTTGTCGCCTATTTCAATGGAGCCTCATTTATCAATCATTTGTCTCGGGATTGCTTATGTTTCCTTTTGATCTCTTCAAAAATTTATATCTGCCAGTTATGTATGTTGTATTGATGCGTGTGTTGCATGGAGGTTTTCATTTTGTTGGTTGTATTTGGGTTGTGTTTGTTATTTGATAAAAATGGCTCATTGATTAAGAAAAATCTTGAATGACTATAACGTGAGTTACTGCATGAGAGAAACCTGAGTGCTGTAATACTCTTTTTGTCGCCTATTTCAATGGAGCCTCATTTATCAATCATTTGTCTCGGGATTGCTTATGTTTCCTTTTGATCTCTTCAAAAATTTATATCTGCCAGTTATGTATGTTGTATTGATGCGTGTGTTGCATGGACTTTAGTTATGAGACAAAAACAAGGATTGGAAAGTCAACCGACTAAGATATTCCATTAAAATTTGTTGGGGTTTAAGTTAACTCACAGCCATTAGTGGAAGTTTTTGTATGAGTGCCAGGGGTCATTAGATGCGTTTTTCTTTAATATGTAGCTTACGGAGTGGAGAGGAAAAGCTTCTATGAGTGTTGATTCGTTGCAGTGCTTTCTTTTATATGGCACGTGTAACAAAGCAGTTCGGTAATTGAATAGAAGGGTTATGTCATGCATTATATCATTGTCATATGGCTGTATTTGTGTTTTGTTGTCTAGAATTTCATAACATAATGGAAATAAATAATGTGCAATTTGTTATTTTTCACTTAGCATCCATGAGCAACAAAAGGATCTGGTCACTTGTTGATGGAGATGATGTATATGTTTCTTGATTTGTTTGTACATAGGGATTAAATTCTTTACTTTATATGCGTGTGTTTGCATGCATTTACTTCACTTTAATTAATCACTGGAATGGGGAAGCTTTGTAATTCAATCACTAATAGGTGCATATTTCTAAAATTTGTTTGGACTTTGTAAAAGTGGGTTAGAGATAGCAGAAGCTTCCACACGAGACATAGAAACCATTAGCCCTGCTTCTTTGAATGAGAACTGGATATCACATTTGGCAGATGATATAATTGTTCCCACAAGCTGTTAAACATTTTTTAAATTACGAGAGATTAATTTGCATTTTTTTATAGGAACATCAAATATTTGGTAGACTGTTATAATTCGTTTACTTTTTGTGCTTTGATGCATAACACAGTATTCATGTTACGAAAGTCAATCATAAAATTGTTATCATTATTGTAAACCAATCATCTGTTATTCCTGTTCTTCAGTCTTTCTAAGCTGTGCGAATAACTATTACTTCTGTCATTGAACAAAACCAGTCATAATCAATCATCTTTATCTGTAATAATTTTGTTAATATATGCTTTCTCATTTTTTAAGAGAGCATTAGCAATTCATCTGTTTATGCAAATGTTAGCATTCATTTAAAGTATGCTTCTTTGAGTCTTCAATGGGGCCTGATTCCCTTTATTTCTTTATTTTCTAGCCACTGTATTCATTGAAGTGCATATTCTGTTGACTAGCACAAAGGGATTACAAACATGGTTTGTCTGTAACGAAAGACAAAAGTAGATAGAAAAGAACAGCCGAAATATAGACAAAGTTGAGGAAATCTACCTCCCAAATATTATTTGGTGTTTGATAAACAAATAAACCTCCCAAGACAAACTACGAGTTTGCGCAGAATTATTCTTTCATTAATTCATTGCTTTATTGACTTTAAACAGAAGATAATACACACCATTATCATAAAACTAAGGAGCACATTTTGCTCCATTCAAGATACAACCTATTTTCTCTGTTCTTTTACAAGATTTCCTATAGAAGTGCAAAGTGTTCTCTAAATATTCACCCTTTTGCAGGATGATTGCAAAGCATGGACCAATGAGAAGCACAACTTATATCTTAATCATTTGGAAGTGTCATTTGTTAAACAGTTGAATCAGTCAATGGGTTTTCTTGCTCAGTGCTCAAAGCAGAACAAGAGTGAGAACAGTGTATCTCAAAACCGGGCTTCCAGTGTCCATAATGCCTCTAAGCAGGTTGAGGACCTAAAACATCTATATTCCATTTTGAATATTTATTCTGTTGCATTCTCTTCCTGATTGCATAGCTACGTGCAATGCCTTCTAAACAAGAAATACGTGCGGTCATTTATTTTCTTAGCTTTCCATTTCATGGTAGTGCTGCTGGCAAAAGATCAATTATGAGAGCGGACAACCTCTTTTGCATGCTTCAACCGATTCTCATGGCACTCTTAAGAGTCCACGGATATATGGTTCCAGAAAAATGAGCAAACAACATCCCTTCCCATCAGCTGATATAAAAGAATCTCCAAAGCTTCAAATTATGGATGAACACTTAATCAGGAAACGAGTCTCATATCAAGGATTAGCGACATGTTCACAACAACTTCTTTCCGGTGACCTCTACCGCAATGATCCGTTTGAATTCCTGACAGGTGAATAAAACTCATACTGGGCGATTGATTATTTTCTCTGTGTAATTCTCCTTTTTAAGGAGGTGGTATTTTATGTCATGTTTCAAATTTTGGTTATGATTAAATGCTTATCTGAGTTTTTGTTATAATTACATTTTTTCAATTATTATATGGAAATATTAACTAATCTAAACAATAATGTGGATGGAGGGAGAACAGGTTAAATTCATTTGTGTAAGATATTAGTAGGCTTCTGTATATTTTGCTTGTTATATAGCCTGCAAAAACAATTTTTTCACATCTTCTCCTTTAGCTTTCATACGTATGCTATAAAGACACACAGTTCTTTCAGGACATGTGTGCAGGTATACTATTCTTTCATATTATATATTCGTGCATGAATAATCATTCATGAAAAACTATTGTAGATATTATTGTAAAGTTCAAAATCCATATTGGTACTTGTTGATCTTGACGATGTGGGAATATGCTTTTAGAAATAACTTCTTTCTTATCAGAATGATTTTAATTTGTCTTGACCAATCTTAAAGGTCGATAAATAAATTATTTATGCTTATCTTTTCCTTGAATTTCAATTTCATTAAATTTCAAATTAGATTTTCTTTAAAATCAGGAACCGATTAGTCTTGATCTAATGTTACTCCATGCACAAGCATAACCAATTCAAATGTTGCTGTCACCTAGTTACCTTGGTTGATATTGTTCGTACATGTTACTCCTCACTTGAACCACGTTGTTTAACTTCTGGATTTTATCGCTCCAGTGAAGACTAATTAAATTAAGCCTTTCTGTCTTCAAAGTTGGTTTTTCCTTCGCTGAAATAGAACTCACATCACATGTTGGCAAAAAATATCCAAAAATTATTTTTCCCCACTCTCGTGCCTTCTTTATTTCAGTAGTTTTTCAGTTATACATTAGTGCTAAAGGAAAACTTGATTCTTGATTGTTTAGCATAAGCTCGATTTCCCGGTCCATCCTTTGGTGCAGATTTTGTTCATTGTTTGGATTCGTTATTTTTTCCAATCTGTGCATTTGGTCTGATCTGTATACTGCAACCACACATTGCTTGCTGTCAAGACTTCGAAGCCTCCTACTATTTCCTGAATTTTCTGTTCTTGATTTGATCAACTATTTCATGCACACAAGTTCAATCCAGCCGGGGGGGCGGGGGGGAGGGAGGAGGGGGTTTGTACACCATTTCACAGTTTAGATGAGTAGGTTATGGAAAAGCTCATGATTTAGGTCTTCGCTCACATATTCAATTCTTCTGTCATTCGACCTCTTATTCACAACTGGAAGCAACATTTTCGAAGTCAAGATAAAAGAAGTATAGATGAAGAAAGATTGTAAGAAATCAACAATCCCAACCTAAAAAAGGGAGAGAAAGAAATCACTATCTCCTAGAAATAAAAATAAAAATAAAAACTTGAAAGCTGAATACTGATGGAAGATATAGGAGATCTTGACCGGGGTGAATGTCTGATGTGCAATTATGAGTCCCCTTTTAGCATGGATATCCTTGCTAGCATGGAGCACCTTTTTTGTTCAGAGCTGTAACTGAGGACTCACACCACTTTGTCCTGGATGATAACATCTCCTTTTTGACATCAAATTGTAATGCTAATGTTGTCCTTGCTTATGGCACATCTTGTGTATGTTTGATGTCACCATGATTTGCAGCACTGAGGCTAGTTTATCTACTCTGTTTTTTGCTTAATGTGTTGCCAATAAATATTTCTTTCCTCCCTCTTATCTGACAATTCAACTACCATTTGTGCATGGCAAGTACCGTCTACCTATATGATACCTTCAATCTTGGTTACTTAGGCCACGTTTGTTTTCCATTAATGTAAAAATGAGAATGAAAAATATAGTCGTTATGGGTCCCATACAAGAGATAGAAATTCAAATATGGTGGCTTGATATGATGGATAACGGTCATATTTTTCATTTTAATAGCCAAATAATGGGAAACAAACAGGGGCTTAATATAAAATCGCAAGATTGGGTTTGTGAAATCAGTTTAGGCAATGATAAAAGCAGTCTAGATTGAGCTTGCCATCTGTACTCCATTGGCATAAGGGTGTCATGATTCTAGGAAGCTTTATTAGGAATGCATTTTATGCTACCCAATATTCAGTCTGAGAATCATCCAGCTTTGTGCAAGTGCCAGAGTTGGTGCATGTATATTAGGGGAGACCAGAAATTTTGTTCCCTTTTTTTTTCCTTAATATATATAATTCCATCTGCATCTAGATGAGATTTTTAGGCCGCAACCTAGTTTTCAATGTGGTGTTAGGCATTATCCCCTACCTTGTTATTGATTTAGAAAAATTGATACATATGAGAGGGGGACATACCAACCTTACCCCCATAAAGGGAAAAGAAATGGAATTTTGACATGCCTGAAGGTTTGTTTTTCAAATAGAAAATATTGATTTACATGCTTCATATTGTTCTGATTCTGTAATTTTTTATTTTGTAAATGGGCTGATGATTTCCAATTGCTTTATTCAGTGATATTTGCTTAGACTTTTTGACTATTTTGTCAATTGTGGCCATGAAACGCTAATGGGCCAGTGTAGTATTTAGGCATTTTGCGCTTTTTATTCAGGGTATGGGATAATTAGGCCCATTAATTGGAAAATTGACTATTTCCCTTTCACTTTTAAAACTTGCATTAACCGTATAATAAACGTTCTCAGGATAATTAGGCCCATTAATTGGAAAATTGACTATTTCCCTCACTTTTAAAACTTGCATTAACCGTATAATATACATTCTCAAAAGGAAAATGAATGCAATTCGACCCCAACCAAATCCTAAATCAATGATTCTCTCTGTCAATTTTGGGTAATGTCTGGTGATTTTCATGATTTTGTTCGATAATAGGCGACTCTTTTTAACGTTTTCGATTAGCCATCGTCAAAGCTTACCTTTCTTTTTCCATTCAATTTAAGGTGAGGACCAGAGTTTTGTTAGTTTTTCTAGTATGTTCTATTACGCTTTTGTAATTTGATCTTTTTGAAGACGATAATTAGAAATGATGTTGTGTTGGGGCTTCTATTGAAATTATGAGGCATGTATACAAGAGAGTTTGGCAGCGGCACCAATGACAGAACTGGCAAAGTGGGTAGGAAGAAGGGTAGTGAATGGTGGCAAAATAAGGAAAAAGGGTAGTGAACGGCGGTGGAATAATTTGAAGCAATGCTCGATGCATTGAGGTCTAAAGTTGGGAATTTGCTTGTTGAAGCAGATTCATTGAGGAAGAGAATAGTTCAAGAAGTGGTGGAAATACTAAGTCCTACAACAAATGTGAGGTTCATGACCGTTGCAAATCAGTTGCACCTTAGGATTCGAGGACTAAGACGGTAGAGAGAGGCAAAATGACTTCAGCAAGGAGAGACGGATGGGTGGTAGACAACTTCCATTGAGCTAGCTGATTTAATAGTTATTGTCTTGTATATTGTAAAAGAATCCGATATTCACACTTGGAGTTAGTAATTTCATATCAACTTTGTTGGTGTTTATAATTGAAGACAGTCTCCATCTCTTGAATACAGCCATTTTTTACAGTTTTGTGCTTGGCTTGTAGCGTGTTCATGTTAAAATCCTAGCTGTTGAACACCATGCTATTTTGGGGTCAGACAAATGTTGATGGCAAATGTTGAAGTGGTCATAGAAAAATGATTACAAATATCTACTAACCTTAAACCTTTACCAACAATTGGATTTTCAATATTTGCATTTTTTATCGTTCCAAACGTTGTTCGTTCTAATAATAACACTGTTCTTGGTACCATTAAGAATAGTTGAATGAGACATTACGATATCACTTTTTCAACGTGTTATGATATTTGAATTTTGTGAATATAACTTGTTAGAGATTCTTCACATGGTAGAAATTAGTAAAATATAGTTTGTCGGTGAACTGGCTTAAATATTTTTGGCGGTGAAGGGAGAAAGGGGAGGGACGGTGGTAATGTCGCTTTTTTTGTCACTTTATTGAACTAATTCCAATGTTTTAATTGGTGTTTTGTCACTTTTTTAGTCTTTGTTACTTTTTTGAATTTTTATTACTTTTTTTTAGTGTTTGTTACTTTTTAAAAATTCTTGTCACTTTTCTATTGTTTATCACAATTTTTTTCATAATTTTCTTGAAATTTCTATCATTTTTTTTGAGTGAGAAACATGACTTTTTAGTGACATTGTGTCACTTTTTAATAAAAAAATAAATTAAAAAATGACATTTAAATTTTAAAAGTGACATTATGTCACTTTTTTAACATTAAAAAAATGACATCGTATCACCTTTTAATAAATAGAAGTGACTTAAATTTACAAAGTATTTTTTACTTTCAAAATACATTTCATATGATTTTTCAAAAGATCCCTAATTTTAATGAAAGTGAAATTGTATGTAATTTTTTTAATGAAAAAGTGATACTAAACTTTTAAAAGTGATATCGTGTCACTTTTTTTTTAAAAAAAAGTGAAAATTATGTCACTTTTTAATTTTACACAATATTTTTTACTTCCAAAAAACTTTTCATATGATTTATCAAAACTCCTTTAACTTTAAGAGTATTTTTGTAAGTTCTCCTAGACTTTTTGCCTCATTTTTGGACCATTACTAATTTATTTTAACCTTATTTTTCGTTTTTTTTTCCCCAATGATTTAATTATGCTAAATATGGTTGATTTATAGACTACGAGTACTGTTTAGGAAATACAGAAAAAATTGTTTCAATGTGGGTATTTTCTATTGCAAACATGAAATTTGTATGAAAAAAAAATGTTTTAAGCAATTTAAATTGCTTAAAATTTATTTGCATGGAAATTATTAATATGTATGATTGGTTTAATTTTTAATTTATAAAATATTATAATTGCCCATTTTTATTGGTGGGTAGATGAGAGAAAGAGAGAGTGAATTAATTGAAAAATAAAAAGACTACAATTACCTAAAAAAATATTTTTTTTTTGTTTTTTAGAAAAATATTGTCACATGACCAATTTCTGAAAAGTATCTTCCATGAAAAAAATATCAATCAAACATTTCAAAAGTAAGAATTTGAGTTAAAAAAAATAACATTTTTCATAAAAAATAAAGTAATCAAACACCCTTTAAATAAATTTTTTTTTTCTTATAATTCGAGCGGCCAAGATACTAAAGATCTAGCTTTCGTCTGGGTCGACCAGAGCTCGGCTAGATACTCTGTACAGTACATTTAACCCTACAACAATTGTTTTCTCATCATTTCTTTGTATGAATAAAGCTGCATGGGCCCTGGCCATCAAGCAGCTCTCTTGTCTGAATAGTGACCCCAAATATATTTATTACAGCCATCATCCAATCAATTCCAATACAAAGCCATGAATATTTCGAGATTCCACCCCCCCCCCCACTCCAA
>NC_036239.1:1434758-1435944 GCF_002742605.1 Olea europaea var. sylvestris
CCCCCCACCCAAAAAAAAAAAAAAAAAATTAATAATAAATAAAATGTAACAAAATGTTTTGGATTGAACTAATCGAATTGTTTGGATTGACAAGCCAGAGAAATCTTTTTTATCTATTAATAATGGTCAAATTGACTTATAACCAAATTATACCCCATTTGGCACTAAAGGAACCACGGGACACTCCAAAAAGAGCAAGTGAGCGAGAGGTTTTATTGGTTGTAAAGGGCGAATAGTACAATAAAATGCTATTCTTAACTTTATTCCTTCATTCAAATAGTGAAGGAAGAGGAGCTGAATGAAAAAAGAATGGGGAATAAGGTAAGGATGGAATTCATATATTTATATAGATAGATATAAACGGAAAGTCTTGCTTCAGTTTAGGTGACCTCAAAGGATTCTAACCACTGAAGATTCGTAAAAGGGTATTCTGACGGCCTATAGTATTAGATGAAAGTGGATCTTATACTGGTAAGGAACGAGGACCTTAATTTTCATTCAAAGGTCGAAGAACTAAAGACGTGTGTAGGAGCCAGGATATGCAAATGACACAGAACATTCACACAGCTAAAGACCAAAAGTGCAGATCTGAAAAATAAAACGCAACAGATTTTTCGGTCGAAGCCCCGAGATTCAGCGATCAACAAGACCGCCTAATCCCCGTTGAGCATCCATGGAGGAATAAGCTCGAATCCACTAAATCAGCCAGCCAAAACCAACAAAGTATCGATTACAACGGAACACACAGTTCCACAAATTTTGCACAGCACAACACAACAGCTTCTCTACACAACAAGAACTCACACAAGAGTTCACAGAGCTAAGTTTTTTTCTACAAAGATCACTCAAGATCAATAACCCAAAGAATCACAAGAAAAATACAGAGAGAAACTCAAATCGAGAAGAAGCTGCTCGAATATGAAAAAGGTCCCAAACCCTAGAGTCTTTTGACTCAATTAAAAGGGGGCAGCTCAATCATCTCAATCCAACGGCTCACCATTCACCACGTGTTGACGATCCATAAGAGTTGTTATCTTAAAACTGAAAAACGTGTTTTAGTTAAAATCAAATTGGTTCCAGATTCTTCCATTAAATGGGCTGTCAATCGGGTCATGGGCTGGGTCTTTACTTGGGCCACTTTAAGTAGCTGGGCTGGACTCCACAAAAGCAGCAACACACTTAACAT
>NC_036239.1:1436183-1438048 GCF_002742605.1 Olea europaea var. sylvestris
AGATTTTTCATGCATTGCCAATGTATTTCACCTGGGTTACTCATAAATCTACTTAGCACACTCACGGCATAAGCAATATCAGGTCTAGAGCAAACCATAACATACATAACAGATCCAACGGCATTAGAATAAGGCACATTTATCATTCTTTTATGCTCTTCTTCAGTTTTAGGCGATTGATCAACAGATAGTTTCATACCAGCAGATAAAGGCAAACTAACAGGCTTAGATTCATGAAGGGAGAACCTTTTTATAACCTTATCAACATAAGATTTTTGTGTTAGAAACAACTTCCCATTTATCCTATCTCTTTTTATTTCCATGCCCAAAATCTTTCTAGCTAGTCCTAAATCTTTCATTTCAAATTCAGATTTCAGATTTTCTTTAATTGAATTAAGTGCAGCAGAATTGTGACCAGCAAGGAGCATATCATCAACATATAAAAGCAGATAGAAAAAATCAGATTCTCCTTCTTTCTTGTAATAGAAAGAGGGATCGTATTCTGATTTCCTAAAGTTCAAACCTTGTATAAAAGAGTCAAATCTTTTATACCACTGCCTAGGAGCCTGTGTTAGGCCATACAATGATTTCTTTAAGAGACACACTAAGTTTCCCTTTCCTAGCACTTCAAACCCTCTTGGTTGAGTCGTTTCATCCAAAGAACCATACAAGAAGGCAGTTTGACATCAAATTGTTCTAACTCCAAGTCAAATTGTGTCACTATAGCAAATAGGACTCTAATAGATGTATATTTAATAACCGGTGAAAAAATTTCATTGTAGTCTATCCCTTCCCTTTGATTAAAGCCTTTAGCTACAAGCCTTGCCTTAAACCTCTTATCACTTACTTTAGTCTCACCCTCTTTAATTTTGTAAACCCATTTACAATCAATCAACTTACAATCTTTGGGTTTTTCAACTAAAATCTCGGTTTCATTCTTGAGGAGTGAGTTCATTTCATCTTCCATCGCGGTAATCCATTTGAGGGATTCCTTGGAAGATATAGCCTCTTCATAAGAGGCAGGTTCTAACTCGAACAGATCAGTTTCAGGCTGATCAGATGCAAAATCAGCATGTTGATACCTGGAAGGAGGTCTTATTTCCCTCCTCTCTCTCTATCCCTAGCAAGCTGGTAGCCCTGCAGATCATGTGCAGGCTCCAGATGCTGTTCATTTTCCAGCCCTGCAGATCATGTGCAGGCTCCAGATGCTGTTCATTTTCCATAATTTCAACATCAGAGTCATTTTGGGGTACTATCTGATGTGGCTCCACCTCAAACTGAGCCTCATCATCAGTATTGTGGTTATCAAAATTAATTTCTGTGATAATAAAATCATCCTTTCCTAACTTCTCACCAGATTTGTCACTAAGACATGGAAAATCATCTTCATTAAAGATAACAGATCTGCTTATTATCACCTTATAACCCCTCACATCTCTTAACCACAATCTATAGCCTTTAACCCCTTCTCCATATCCTAAGAACACACCCTTCAACGATCTAGGGTCCAGTTTTGACTCAGTATGATGTGCATAAGCTGCACATCCAAAGGTTCTTAGGTGAGAATAATCTGGCATTGAACCAGACCAAATTTGTTCAGGAAGTTTGTTATTCAAAGAGCTGGAAGGACATCTATTGATAAGATAACAGGCTGTTTTTACAGCCTCACCCCAGAAAACTTTTGGAAGACCAGAACTGATTAACATGCATCTGGTCCTTTCAAGAATTGTCTTATTAAGCCTCTCGGCAACCCCATTTTGTTGTGGAGTATAGCTCACAGTTTTATGTCTCATTATCCCTTGTTTACTACAATATTGATCAAATTCCATATTGCAAAATTCAAGCCCATTGTCAGTTCTCAAAAT
>NC_036239.1:1441634-1476364 GCF_002742605.1 Olea europaea var. sylvestris
CCCGCCCCCCCCCCCCAAAGAATGGGGCTCAAACAAAGGCTTCGTTTTATACTCTATTAGCTCAAGTTCAGGCTGTTCAGCCAGTAATTAACTTCTTTTTACAAAAAATGAAAAGAATTAAAATTTTAGATTATCAAGAGTCTAATAAAAATGTATATGATCGAAGTGCTGACATTCCGATGGCATTTTTCACAATATTAATTTATCTGTGGCATGCTTAACTATCATTTGGACCCGGTCAAGTTTCAAATTACGGAAAATCACTGTAATTAAACTACTAATTAATTATTAAAGAGACGAAGAACCCGATTGGCATTGCTTTTGAAAAGTCAGAAGGAGCTTTTGAGGTTCAAAAGCTATTTTTTGACCTGTTTTACTAATTTTGTTGAAGTGCTTTTAGTGGTTTGAAAAACTTTTAGAGAAAGTTGGTTCAATGTCTTTTTCTAAAAGTACTTTCGAAATAGAAAATACTTTTAAATATCAATTTTCAAACAAAAATTAAAATAACTTCTTTTAAAAGTTTTTTTACAAAAAGCAAAAGTAAAAGATACGTCAAACGGGCTTATAATCCCGGACATAATTTTTGAGCTTTTTGATTTTGTCAGAGATGACGCTACTGTCATGCCGACCACTCGACTGTAATTTTATCCTGCCAACTCATCATTTTTGCCAGGTCATCCTAAACCAAGCGCCCAAAATTCCCCACGTGCTATTTTCTGACAGAAACCCCGTGTATTGTTTGCGTATGAGCTGGCAATTTTTCCATATATAAAAACCATTTGAATTTTGACCTCTGTTTCCAGCAATAAGAAATTCATCAACTCAAAGTCAGCTCTCAAGAAACATGCAGAGGTCAGCCAAGAGATTCAAACAAGAGGGAAGTACCTCAATGAACAACCCACCGTTGACACCTCCAACTGAGGCGGCGCCACCTCCCCGGCTTACGAGTGAAGAGGAAGTTTCCGTCATGATAGCTGCGTTAAAGAATGTCATTACTGGTGACACCGCCAATTGTCATTTTGAATATGCTGCTGCCACTTCTTTATCACCTTCTTCAACAAGTCTTTCTCAAGGGGACCAGGTGTTATTTTCAGTTGCTCAAGATACAGAGACTTGCCAGGTTTGCGGAATCCAAGGGTGTTTAGGGTGCAATTATTTTGGACCGGCCATGGCGGTGGCCGCGGTGGATGAAAGGAAGAAAAAAAATGTGGTAGTGAAGAAAAAGAAGAAGAACTACAGAGGTGTAAGGCAGCGGCCATGGGGGAAATGGGCGGCGGAGATTCGGGATCCTCGCAAGGCAGCAAGAGTGTGGCTTGGTACATTTGAGACGGCGGAGGATGCAGCGCGGGCTTATGATAGGGCGGCGATTGAGTTTAGAGGTCCACGAGCAAAGCTTAATTTCTCTTTTGCTGATTACACCGACGCCTCCACCTCCGCCACGGCAGCGGCCGCGGCCAATCACAATCAGCAGAAAATGGTGCATCAAGAAAATGCAAGAAATAACAAGATTCCGACAGAAATGAGAGTTGGGACCAGCAATGAGAAGGATTTCTGGGATGCGATTGGAGAAGATGAAATTCAAGAACTGATGATGACAATGATGATGGATTCCAGTGGACAAGATTCATCAGATTCTGCCAGTAGGATCTAATAAATTACAATATTAATAAAAAACCCATTATAATTTAGGTTCTTATACATAAATTTCTGCATTTTTTTTCTTGTGAAAAATGTCCCAGCAAAAATTCCAGATTGTATTGCAGCTGACATATTTAACAAATTTATTAAACAGTAGAATGGAATTATGTGAATAAATTCTCTTTGTTTGGATTATAAGAGTATTCTCGGTTTTCGAAAAAAACCTCTATTTCGTACTTTTGTGGATTTTCGATATCCTGATCTATACTATATTGAAGGAAAATTTATTTAATCCATTTGATTACGTGAAGCTCACAATCTCAAACTAATCGAAAAAATATACAGGAAAAATAGTTCTTTTCTATTACATCAAGAGCTGAAAGACATACACAAATATGTATACACATGTTTTCGTAACTAGAATGATTACATGTTAGGAAAAAAAAAATTATGTGAGGACGAAGATGAATTTGTTTTCTTTCTTATTAAATAACATTATCCTTTTGTTATTTTCGCTCCTTCTTCAGTTGAAATTTTTCGGAAATAGCATAAAACAAATAAATGAGTTCACTGTCCTCGTGGCTAAATTCACGTGATTTGACAGAAAACACATTTTAAGAAGCACACTTTCCAAGCTTTTTCCAAAGCAATTGTGAACACACCATTTAAACATTAATGGAGCTTTTCCTATTTTAATTTTGTCTTGTTGAGGTGTGAACGAAGATAGGTAGATACGTTTCTTTTATAAATAAAGTGCAAAGTGAATAAAATTTCACTAAAATTAAATTTCATCATTTCATTAATCTCACAACTTTTATTAACTTTTCAATCACGCACATTACCTTAACTTTGTCAAACAATTCCCAACATTGATATAGTTGTATGACTTATTTTGTGTGTTCAATCAATTAATTCGATAATTAGCAAGACTTAGTTCGTTTATTAACATTCAGTATGTTCATATTGAACAAGTCTATAATCAATCGAAAGGGTTCAGTATTGAGAGTCCTGGCCAAAAATTATTTAGAAAATTCAACTTCACACAAACCTACCGATTTGGATATGCATATCTATACTTGTCAAAATAAAATCTAAGGGTATGTTTGATTGTAAAGATGAAATTCAATTGTCTAAAAATCATTTTCCTATAAATTGTAAATTATTGTGTTTGACTGGTATAAGTTTTCAAGTGGAAAATATTGAAATAAAAGTGTTTTTTAGTTTTCGTTTGACTTTATTTTACATAAAAATTGTCAATTAAAGAGATATAATTTACTGGTATTGAGGATGAAATTTATTTCCATTGCCAAAACCCAAAAAAAAAAATTCAAGAGAATCATCTATCTTTTGGTGTTCGTTTGACTTTGTTTTATATAAAAATTGTCAATTACAAGGAAATTTTTTTTACAATAATTTTTAGAATTTGTTTCCATTGCCAAAAAAAAAAAAGCAGGAATTCGAATTCTCACCATTTTGTTGTGAATTGAAATTTCATCAATAGAAGGAAAATGCTGATGCGGCGACGGTTGGTGGAATTCCAATTCCATGAAATTGAAAGGCAATCAAACAAGCCATTTTGTGAGAAAAGAAATTCCATTTCTATATTTTAGGGAAAATAAGGGCCAATCAAATATGCCCTAATGATCTCTTCGAGACTAAATTTTCTTAACATTGTCTTTAAACTATATATTCACAAAAATAATGCAATTTTGTGCAATTAACAAGAATGAACGCTGTTAATCATATTTTATAAATCTCATTCGCATTGAAACACACGATTAAAATACAAGACAATAAATTATTTTTTAATTTTAAGTATATAATTTTTTATTCTTATTCCATTCTTTACGCCTTTACATCTATGAAGTGCAATCACTGCTAAAATATCACGTGTACTGAAATATAAGACAAGCGGGGCCCAAGTGCTGACATAGCACCTGAGATTATGAACTTTTGTACCGACCGGGTCAGGTCGGTCTTCCCCAATTTGGCTGTCCAAACATATAAAAATAAAAACGAACAGTCACGTACGTAAGACACGTGCTCAAATTGAGGCACTAGAATTGACAACCATCCCTTCAATATGGAGTTCCTACTTGTCAATTCGATAAATTATTAGGTAAATCATTTGATATTTATAGTATAACCCTTAAATAATAGATAACATATGAAACATGTGCTCTATATAATTAAAATAGATTTATTTAATATTCCCTCGTGTGGATTTATTTTTTCTTAGTGCGATTTTAATCATGAGTTTTGGCGTCAAATCATATTCAGCTGGTGTAGTGCTTTCACAGTCGAGATTCAGTAAGATCAAAGTAAAACAGGATAATAGTTTAACTTTTTTTTTTTCTAAATTAATTTTAAATAATATGGTAGTTTGTCAACTCGACGGCTACTATACCAAGTTAGTCGAAATGGCATAAAAAAGTTTGATTTCTTTGCCATTAAAAGAAAATTCTCTATGTTGAGTGTCAATTTCTTCGTCATCCACAAAAATTTCAAATAGCTTGTAATGAAAATTTTTAGACGAAGCATTTTCAAATAGTATTTTCATTTTCCACCACAAATACACGTCACGACGAATATATTAAATTTCAATGTATAGTTTCTTCTAAGCATCTTCTTCTTTTTCCTCAAATGGCAGTTCAGAATTATGAAAAGTTAGAAAGCGTTGTATAACAGAAATAATTACTTTAGTTTATTTTGCTATTTTATATTTTTCCTGTTCTTTTACTTTCATTTCCAATAATCACACTTTATATCTTTCCTGTTCTTTTACTTTCTCTTCCAGTAATCACACTCACCTCGTTCTATGTCACTTTTGAACCATCGAAAATTATTAATTCTGTTTTCACTATGAGAAAAAATTTTAGGCCTTGCTTGACCCGCATTTTATGAAACTAGTTTTCCCTCAAAATAATTTTCAATTACATATTTTATGAAATTCACAAATTTTATTAATTTTTCAACTACTTATTTCGTCAACTTTTATCAAAATGTACAAAAAATATAATTTTTTTTATCTAAACCAAACAGAGGCTTATTGATTGCAGTCGTTTGGATGATGAGCTGAAAAGTTTACTTTCTTGTTGCTTGACCAACCAAGTTCATATGTGGATAACATTATTAGTTACTTAATAATTTAATAATTAAAGTTGAAAAATTATTAATTCTAATTATAAATTTCATAAGATTCACAACTATCATCCACTTATTCGTCACTCATTTAATCACATTATTCTCCTATTTGGTGTAGCTAAAAATTGACATTTTTAGTGAATTTTGATTAAAATTAATGAAATGTGTGGTTAAAATTATTTGTTGATTTGACTTGAATTTTAATCAACAATTTAAGCTATATAAAATAATGGTACCAATTTCTGTAACTTGTAATTTAATCCAAACAAGCACCAAAGATATACGAATAACTAAAAAAGTGTGAAACAATTTCGCATAGATCTGTTTCTGCAAGGGAGTCGGGTCAAAATACTACCGAGTAAAACAAGCCAATTTTCGGCCCAAAATTGTCGGACAAACACACAAATTTGACTGCAAGAGTCTATGGGCTATGGGCCGGCCCACCCAAAACCCAATTATAACCCATAACTAAAATGAACTAACCACAATAGAACAGACACCACATTTACGCGAGTAATACTATGCCACTATTTGAATCCCATTAAATTAAATTATATTATATTTCATTTTTTTCTCTCATATTTTTAACCACACAAGAAAACTTTTCCAACTTTTTCAATCACTCATTTTTCTAGAAAATACTTTCCCCCTAATTTCATTTTCAGGTAACGGACATCAAACAGGGGCTATATATCATCATAATGATAAATCATCGATGATATTACAATCAATTATCCCTCACATTTCTATTTCTTTTAATACAAATTTCATTATTTCACATAGAATGCCATTTATAAATAGCATTGTTCTTTCTTTCAGCACTTAAAAAGTAGAAAACTTCACCGCCAAGCAATACCCGCCACTTTTCCCCGTCAGATCTACGACAATTTTCTGCCAAAATACCCTCTATAAAACCCTAAACTGCTTCCCACATTTCGGATTTTTGTTTTCATCACTCTGTATGTTCGAGACTTCGAAACCATCAATTTCCAATATTTCAAGTTCGAATTTGCCACTTTGATTGAATTTTCTTTACTTCAAGCGATCATTTTTTGATCACTCGGAGAGTGACCACGATGGGTGGTTCACACAGTCGCGAAGGCCTCGAACTTTCCGACTCAGAATATTCTGGCGAGGATGAATCAGAAGTGGAGAGTTCGGAGAATTACGCTGATGCAGAAGATCATACCCCAAAGAGGAGTACTCAGGTCAGTGCCGAAACCCTAGATGCAATTGATTCTAGGCTTCAATCCTTGAAACTAAAATACCCAAAACGCCCATCCTCTTCCACGCCAACTTCCAACGCAAATCTCAAAAATGCTGTGAAGCTTTATCTTCACATCGGTGGCAACACCCCGAAGGCGAAATGGGTAGTTTCGGAGAAGTTGACTTTTTACAAATTTGTCAAAAAAAATGGCGATGATGATGGGGATGACAATGACGATGACGAAGGATTGAACAGTAGGGAGGGGTTCTGGTTTTTGAAAATTGGGGAGAAAATCAAGGCTAGGGTTACAACCGATTTGCAGATGAAATTCTTTGGGGATCAGCGGAGGGTAGATTTTGTGGATAGTGGGGTTTGGGCTTTAAAATTTCTGAAAGATGAGGAGTACAGGAATTTTGTGACAAAATTCCAGGACTATTTGTTTGAGAATGTTTATGGGTTGAGAGCTACAGAGGAAAACAAAATGAAAATTTATGGTAAAGACTTTATTGGATGGGCGAAACCAGAGCAATTGGATGATTCTATGTGGGAGGATGCAGATGATGGGGTGTGGAAGAGTCCTGGAAAGACTCCTGAGGGATTATCTGAAAGAGGGAATCAAGATTTATTGGAAGAGTTTGAGGAGGCCACAACTGATGGTGGGATTCAGAGCTTGACCTTAGGGGCATTGGATAATAGTTTCTTGGTTAGCAATTCAGGGGTTCAGGTTGTGAAGAATTTTAGCCATGGGATTCATGGTAAAGGTGTGCATGTGAAGTTTCACCATGGGAAACTAGGATCCACATCAGCACATTCTGGGACACCCAAGAAGGCTCTCTTGATGCGGGGAGAAACAAATATGATGCTTATGAGTCCATTGAAGCAAGGGAAACCCCATTCCACAGGGCTTCACCAGTTGGATATTGAAACGGGGAAGATTGTCACTGAATGGAAGTTTGAGAAGGATGGGACTGAGATTTCCATGAAAGACATTACCAGTGATGCGAAGGGGTCGCAGTTGGATCCTTCTGAGTCCACGTTCTTGGGGTTAGATGATAATAGATTGTGTCAATGGGATATGCGTGAGAAACAGGGAATGGTTCAGAAGATTGCAAGTGCAGGTTCGCCAGTGTTGCACTGGACCCAAGGGCATCAATTCACCAGAGGGACGAATTTTCATTGTTTTGCCACGACTGGGGATGGCTCAATTGTCGTGGGTTCACTTGATGGGAAGATAAGATTATATTCGAGGACTTCAATGAGACAGGCAAAGACTGCTTTCCCAGGCCTTGGTTCAGCTATTACATCTGTTGATGTGACTTATGATGGAAAGTGGGTGTTGGGCACAACAGATACTTATTTGATCCTGATATGCGCTTTATTCACTGATAAGGACGGGAAAACCAAGACCGGTTTTAGTGGTCGTATGGGAAACAAAATTCCAGCGCCAAGATTACTGAAGCTGACCCCTGTGGATGCGCACATGGCTGGATCTGATAATAAGTTTCATGCTGGCCACTTCTCTTGGGTAAGTTACATTTATTATTAATTTTTGATGTGTACGTGCATTACTAGGTATCGATCCTGCTGGTTGAATTGTTGACCGATATGTGGTATATATGATAATTGCTTGCTTGTTGGATTACACTTAGTATTGTCATTTCTGTTATTTGGCGTCTCATAAGTTGCTGATTTTCCCTCCTTTCGGGTTATAAATGTCAAGACCACTTCCTTGCTGATTATCTGTTGTTTGTTAAAATGTTAGTACGAAAGCTCTCTTCCACCCCTGAGACATTTGGATGTCAGTATATTCAGAGGGCACCATATATTGTGCTGAAATTCAATAATATATATATATATATTTTTTTTCAATCACAGTTATGTGTAAATGAGTTTAATGCATTCATTGGTTATTTTGGGAGGAATAGATCTATTTCAATTACTGCTTTCCATTCCTAAATTATAACTTTGCCTAATTGTGTAGTTATGATAATGCTTATATTTAGCTCACGTTTGGTACAAATTAAAATCCAGATTTAATCTAATTTAAAGTCAGCAACTAATTTCATTTTATGGGGCTCACATCTTTTCTACCACATATTTCATTAACTATTATCAAAATTGCTAAAAATTTGATTTTAATTTTCCATCAAACAGGGGCTAAGTTTAGTGCTCAAGATCATGTTAATGTATGTGACTGACTTCTTCATATATCTAAACGACTATTAGACTATCATTTTACAATAGTGAAATTCATTTTTGTGGTTGTCAGTGTGTTATGTAATGCACTCTTGTTTCTTTTCATCCAGGCGAATTTTCTGATTTTTTATGCTCATTAGGTTACTGAAAGTGGAAAACAAGAAAGGCATTTGGTAGCCACGGTGGGTAAGTTCAGTGTGATATGGAATTTTCAGCAGGTGAAGAACAGTGCACACCATTGCTACCAGAATCAACAAGGGCTTAAGAGTTGCTATTGCTACAAAATAGTATTGAAGGACGAATCCATTATTGAAAGCCGATTCATGCACGACAAATTTGCTTTTAACAACTCGCCAGATGCTCCACTGGTTGTGGCTACCCCAATGAAAGTTACGTCCTTCAGCATGTCGGGCAAGAAATGATACTGCCAGAACATGGATTTTCTGACCAAGATTTTATGTTCCTGTAAATTCAGGATTTTTTTTTTTTTTTGATTGATCCTGTAAGTGGATTTATTTTCTTGTATAATCCTATTAGAATTCTTCCTCTTTAGAGAATCTCGTGTGAGCAATTTTTAGCTTTCTCTTCCCTTTTGTATGAATTCTTTTTGTGGTGGGAGGCATTGAAGTAGATACTGGTGAGATGTGATTTTAATGATTATTTTACTTTTCTGCTGGCGAGATGGGAATTTATTGATTATTTTTACTTTTCTGCTAAAGCTCTCGATGGCGAGGAAGAGAGTTTGTATTGGCATCGAAGTTGCATCTATTGTAGAGGTGTCAAAATTTATCGGGTGCCTAGACATCAGGTTGTGCTGGATAAAGGCTGGTTGAACCTTACCGGCAATATCTTTAACTTCAATTTATGGCTTAATGCCGGGAACCTTAAAACTAGGCAGTTTAGACTACGGATTGATTTAAACCTCCTATCTACTGGCAACATCATCTTCAAATTTGACGTATGGTTAAATGCTTGTAATTTTTTTTCTATCAAACTTAGCCTTTGTTTGACAACCATTATAATGAGAAATTTGTGTAAAATACATTTTGGAATAATAGTTTTTGAGAGAATTTGTCGTTAAAAAATAAGAAAAAGTTTTTTTTATGGACGCGTAATATTATTTTATTGAAGAATTTGTAGTTAACAAGAAGGGAGAAAAATTTATTAAAATTTTAATTTGAACCAAACAAGGGCTTAATATAATTGACTAGACTTGAGAGATGTTACAATGTACTAACGGCTGAAAATCTATTTGTGCTATGAATTGTGACTGGTTCCGTTCCATCTTAGTCGAGCATATGAAAGATATTCCATCAATACATTTGGTCATTTCAATTTCTTCTAGCACAGGATGTCAATCATGGAATGGCCCAATGTCTTATTTTTGGAGTTGGAACGGTTTAATGCACAGGGTGAAATTTGAAGCAAGCAATTTATGTATACCAATACACTTGATTGTAATATTCAAAGGATGAAGCATTCCTCGCAATCTTCCAACAATTTCTAGCAACACAAGGATTCAACCGGGAAAGCCCAATTTGATAATCGAGCAGTTTCGCCGTTCGAATTGTGATATGGAGAAACGTCGTCAGCAACAAACCGAACCCAAGTTCAGTTCTGCAAAAGGGACATCAAAGAGGATTAGAGCCCCCTGTTGCTAGCATGACGAGGCTATTGGCGGATTTGGTTGTTTAAGAATGTAGTTTTAATTGGGTGGCAAATTTCGTCCAAGGCAAAATATTGGCGAGAGACCGATAATGAATAAGTACTATGATGATATACATAGTTTCAATTACTTAAAAATTACAATAATTAAGAACAAGATCAATAATAAGCCATTAAAAACCATTTACTTTTATTTTTAATATTTTTATCAACTATAAAGCGAGGGCGAGGAATGAGGCTCCATTCAATTAGGAAGCAACCTATCTTCATGCACATCCCTTAATTAATCTGATTGATATCCAATATTTCACTCTATTTCCATTTTCTTTCTCTCTCCACCCGAGACTTACCATTTCCTCCTTTACGCCACCACCTCCTACAATGTCCCCCTCCATCTTCCTCCTATGGCTTGTCAGCATCCCTCTCATGATCCATGCCAATACCCAACCGACAGGTATATATCTATCAAACCTTTATATACATTTCTCTGTATCTGTGTATATACGTATGTGTGTGGATGGGCTAAAATCTGTAAATTTGTAGGTTACCTCCTAAACTGTGGCGCCGCTGACGACGTAGAAGAAGGACCCCTCAAATATATCGCAGATGATGATTTCATCACAACTGGAAACAAAACAAAGATAAAAAAGCCAGATATAATGCCAATTTTGCAAACTCTTAGATTTTTTCCCAATGCCGGTGCAAAGAAATATTGCTACAATGTCCCTGCTATAAAGGGAGGGAAATATCTGGTGAAAACTATGTATTACTATGGAGGATTTGATGGAGGAGAGGAGCCGCCGGTTTTTGATCAGATTGTCGATGGCACAAAGTGGAGCATCGTGAATACCACAGAGGATTATGCTCAGGGGCTCAGCTCCTACTATGAGGTCATTGTTGCGGCGCATCACAAGTATTTGAGTATTTGTCTAGCGAGAAATGATTACACTGTTTCCAGTCCTTTTATTTCAGTTCTCGAAGTGCATCATCTTGATGATTCAGTTTATAATTCTACCAACCTCAAGAAGTATGCGATGGTCACTGTTGCTCGAAGTAGTTTTGGCTCAGGTGGAAACATCATTAGGTAAATGTTTTACGAAATTCTGTGATTTATATTTCATTTCGTGTTTATAGTTAGTAGAAATTGATTTGTCATTATATGAATTTCTTGCTGGGAGTGGCAGCTACTTATACAATAATGGATTTGATGAGGACCGAGGACTATAGCGGACTGGACAGTTTTGAGGACCAAAAAGAAACAAAAAATCTTGTATATTACACTGTATACCAGATATGTGGGCTAGATTCAGTTGAATGTACACGAAATGCTCTAAGAAAGAAGCAGCAGCTAAGAAGCTAATTAATCAAGAACTGCATTACTAGGAAAGAGTAAAAATTTCTTGATTGTGAAACATTCTGGTTGAGAGACTATAGTAGCTGTAATATTTAGACAAGCAAATTATCTTTGGACAACATGGCATGGATATAAAAATTAACAGTAAACTGCACAAGGGAGAAGTATTTTTGGTCGATTTTCATGTCTATTGTTAATAATTTGTGAATAATGCCTATAATGAATCAGTTTTCCAGATGACAATTTTAATCGATACTGGCATCCCTTTGCGGACCAAAATCCCATTGTTGCAAGTCACTCCAATGTAACTTCTTCCACATTTTGGAACGTCCCACCACAGAAAGCTTTTGCAACAGCACTTACAACGAGCAGGGGGAAGACTCTTACAGTAAGGTGGCCGCCATTTTTCCTCCCTACACGGCGCTACTATATTTCACTATACTTTCAAGATAACCGGACCCCAAGCCCATTTAGCTGGAGAGTTTTCGACATTCATGTAAATAACGAAACTTTCTACAGCAACCTCAATGTCACCACTGATGGTGTGACTGTTTATGGCACCGAATGGCCACTTACCGGGCACACTGAAATTTCCCTGATTCCGAGGAACGATATGCCAGTTGGGCCTCTAATTAATGCTGGTGAACTCTTTCAGCTTATAGTCCTTGGAGGAAGGACTGTTACCAGAGATGGTAAAAGATTAATTTTGAAATCTTACTCTTTTCTTGTTACATGTATTTTTATAAGTTTCCTTGCTTTATTTGAAATTTTTTTGGGTATTCAACAGTGGTGGCAATGGAGGACTTGAAAAAAAGTTTCGACAAACATTTCGAGGATTGGGCTGGAGATCCATGCCTACCAAGAGAGAACCCATGGACTGGCATAGCATGCTCTATTGGAAAATCCATTCGGATTGTCTCCTTGTAAGTTCTCTCGTGTCAATAACAATAGCTATTTGAGCACGATCTCATTGTATAGCCATATGCCATCACAGCCTTATAAATATCTATGACCTGACCTTATATATAGAGCAAACAAAGAGGTATAATTCTTCAGTTTCTTAATCCTACTTCTGCTCTTAACATTTTTTCGGAACGCGTGAAGGAATCTGACAGGGTATGGATTATCAGGGTCATTGCCAAAAAGTATATCAAAGTTAACTGCACTCAAGCATCTGTAAGTAATTCATCTTTCCCGACTGTGCTTCCAGGCTTTTATTAGTCAGCGATTATCTGTTTCATTATCAGAAAACTTCCTTTACAGTTGGCTTGGAGACAATAAGCTTTCCGGTACAATCCCTGATATGAGTGGAATGAACGCTTTAGAAACTTTGTAAGCTCTTCAATTTTCAGCCGTAATCTTCTAAACTAGTTGTGTTTTTAATACCTTAATTACGACCTAATATCTCTACTTCATTTTTGTTTTTAACGTTGAAAAAGGCATTTGGAGAACAACGAACTGGAAGGATCAGTTCCTAAATCACTGGGAGAATTACCTAATCTGCATGAAATGTGAGTTCTTCTGTAGAAAGTCTACACTGCGACGAAATTTTTATGCTTAAAACTGTGTAAATGCTAACTCGCCTTGCTATGGTTAACAGATTTCTCCAAAACAACAAATTCAATGGCAGCTCTCCGACATCTCTGACGAAGAAAGATCGTGTTAATGTTAAGTAAGTCCTAATCTCAGAACGCTTTACAGATTGTTCCGACTAAGTGTTCAGGTTTTAGGATCACCACTAAAAGTAAATGGTTTATGTGATGAACGCTAGTACACCTACAGAAATATCATTCGAATAATGCCGAATTCGATCTTTCTAACCAGTTAAGATGTTTTCTTGTTTTAGGCTCTCTTCTGTAAATCATCTGTCGGAGGAAGAATAATGTAGAACATCAGAAATTACCAAGCGGAAGGTGGCCAGAAGCTTTGGATCGAGCAGTCACCATGGAGAGATCGAAGGGAGAGATATGAATTAATGCTTGTATACTTTTTCCTTCTCATACTGTAACTTGTGCATTGTGAATATTTATCATTCTGCTAATCAACAAGTTATACAAGGCTAAATTGTAAATAGGTGTCTTCCAAAGAAAATATAAGAACTACTTGGCTGTGGAGAAATGTTCTTTAGATATTTAAAATTTTGCTTTTATTTATTTTTATATTGGCTGTTGTGGCACCAATTGCTACTCATTGCCAATGAAAGGAAATGTCATATTTTTGCAGTGAATCCAACCATTTGTGCTAATAAGCTGAGAAGTGTTTTTCTGAATATCGCATGAGAACAATGCCAAATTCGATCTTGAAATGATTGAAGAATGATAACCTTTTGAACCTAGAAAAGGAAATTTCTTATAGATCATCGAAACACATTGCTTCATCAGTGAGTTGCAATGCAACTTATTTGTTTATTATTGTTGACACACAAAAGTTCAGCCCAAATCGGATAGCCCAATAGGAGGATCCCCAAAATCAGATAGCCCAAAGAACGGTCCAATCAGGCAATGCAGGATAAATGCCCAAATAGGGAAGCCCATAAACGAGGTAATATCATCACCCAAGGTTACAAGTTGCCCAAGATTTGAGCGAATGGATTGCCATGCAGTTGCCCAGAAATGTGACCCTGTTCTCGCCCAAACTTTCGAGTCACCCAAGATCTTAGCAAATATAAGATGTTATGGTTACCCAAAGATGCGGTTAATGAAGCAGTTATTGAGTAGCCCTATCACGTTCCACAATTCAAGGAATTCAATTGAAGACGGTTGAACGACAAAAAGTAATGGTAGCAGTTAGAGAAGACAGTTCCATGACAAATTGGCCACTACGAAGAAAGTTGGCAGTTATAGAGCGATCAAGTAGTTCTTAAGCCGTTGATCACGTAGAGATCATCCAGGGAGTATAAAAGGAAGAAAAGACATAGAGCAAAAGACCCCGAATCAAACACTCTCAAACAGCGAATATGTAACTTTCAATTTCTTAGTTTAGATTTAAACACTTCTTTTCAGTAACTCGTGTGCTTGCGCCCCTTTGAGGCATTCTATTTTTATTTTCCAATTGTAAAGTCATCGTCAATAAAAACACCCCTTTTTAGGACTTTGTCTCAAGAGGTTTGTTCCTTACATAATCGTCTGATCCCTTTTTAATTGTTAGCAACTAACTCGTGCGAAACAATTTGGCACGCCCAGTGGGACAGTAGTGTTTGGTGTTGAAGATACAAAAGGTAAAACAATATGCCTTAAAAATCCGATAAGGAAGCAGCAAGTCAGGGAGGAGTCTAGTCTGTGATCGAGTGATATGAGGAGCAGCATAGTTCTCCACGAACAGATGGACAGAATCAGAGCAGTAACAGTCGTTACGAATCAATGAGAGAGTTGAGTCCTCGAACTATGCGTGCACTATTTGGAGAACTCACACAAGATGTCGTTGAATAGGTAAATCTTCGAAATATTCATAATATGGAAAGATTTACCTAGAATGGGAATGCACATTATGACAGCATGGCCAAACAACTGAATACTTTGCACGAAATAATGAATAAGTTAATAGGCTAAATTTGTCAACCAGTTATGCCTCTTGCAAACCACTTTCAAATTAGGACAATTGTGGGACATAATCCCCCAGTTCTAAATCCAAGTCAAGGGGTAGAACCACCTTTCGATCTCTCTACTTCAAACCAAGGGGATGGTGTAATGCCAAATCAGAATAATGGTAGTGGTACGCCTAACTTGAGGGGTAATCCAAATGTAAGAGATACTGTCCTAAATAATGGGCAGAATACCCCACATGTTAATGAGGGAATAAATGTTTAGGCTAATGGTAACAATGTCTCAAATCATGGTAACTTTGCTGCCAATCAAGGGCCAAACATCAGGCCTCAAACAAATCAACCGGTTAACCAACCTGTAGGAATTCCATATGACCCCAACGTTAAGTTGATGAATCAAATTATGGAAATCGTACAGGATCAGATGGCTTTTGGGGTACGTCATGTCATTAGGTCGATTTACACAAAGCCATATCCTGATTGGGTAGACCAAGCATATTCACGGCCTAGAGGGTATAAAGTGCCAGATTTCTCACTGTTTACCGGTTTAGGGGAGATGTCTACTCTAGAACACATAGGGCGATTCACACTGCAAAGTGGTGACGTAACTGATTATCATAAAATGAGGCTTTTCCCTAGTTCATTAACAGGAGTAGCTTTCTCCTGGTTCATCAATTTGCCAGCGAACTCTGTTCAAACATTGCAACAATTGGAACAATTATTCCACGCTCAGTTTTATAAGACTGGGTTTGAAGTTATTTTGGCTGATTTGGCGAATCTTCGTCAAATGCCAAACGAATGGGCAGAAGGTTTCCTCCAAAGGTTCAAGACAGCAAGAAGTAAATGTTTTGTACCTTTGCTCGAAAAAGAGTTTGTCAAAATCGCTCAAGGTTGTTTGAGCTTTGATTTGAAAAAGAAATTCCAAGACAAGGAATTTCTTGACCTTTTCCAATTGAGCGCTAATATGATTAGGTATGAACAATCGATAAGAGAAGAAGAGCAGATAAAAAATTCTAGCAAGAAGACTTATTATAGAGACTCAAATTTTGATGTTCATACCATCAATAACGAGTCATACGATCAGACCGAAATGTGTTTGGCCGAATTAGTCAAAGGAGACATGTATACTTGTCCTATAATGGCTAAGCCTAGACCATCGGGCAATGATGAGCCTATGAAAGATGAAAACATAAAAGCTAGAACGTTCTCGTTCGATGTAACCAAAGCTGACCTTATATTTGATAAATTATATAAGGATAAGTAGATAAAGCTGAGCGATAGGCATAAATTGCCAAACCCTAAACAAATTAAGGGTAAAAAATATTGTAAGTGGCATAATGCACGGTCACATTTGACTAACAATTGCTTGATTTTTCGCTATGTGTTATAGGATGCCATTGAATCATGACGAATTATGTTCGATGATAAGAAGAAGATGGCAGTAGATGAAAATCTTTTTTCCACAGCCACTTGGAGTGAATATGGTGACATCTGGTTTCAAAAACAAGTTGCCAAAATTCAAGTTGGTTATAGATGATGGAGAAGAAGACCCTGGACCACATCCTAGTGTCTTTGAGCGTACTAAAGGGAAGGAGCCAAAAAAGGATGAAGACGTCTTGTGTGCAAGATGTAAAAGAGAAGTGAGTGGGAATATGGAGAAACCAGGGATATGGCAGCATTCCCATCGCCCTACTTTCTTCCCAAACGCTTAGCCTGGTAGAGGGCGAGGTACATCGTTCTATAAGGAATCGCCTTTTGAGAGGCAGTTCAGGCCAGTAAATAATGGGAGAACATTCAGGTCGCAACCTTGCCAATCAAATGTATGACATTCGTTCCAATATAATGCAGGAAAGGCGACACCCTTCAACGAGATGACTAGAACCCAATAAAGGCGTTTTCAACAAAATTATGGACGAATAATGAGGCAACAACAGGGAATGCCACGTCCTTAGGCACCTAAACTACTCGAGGTGGTCAATCAAAATGTTCTCAAAGACAGCGAGAAGATTGGTACAGATGAATCAATGAAAGAGTTGCCAGAAACTTTTTCTGGGAGATCGAAGTTTGAGCGAGACAGAAGGGATGAAGAAGATCCAGATCAGCCCCTTACTATTCAGTTCGGTATGTTACCTCCTGTCGTGGCTAATAACTATTTACTAGCCAATGAGTTCAAGAATAAAGGGAAAGAAGAAAAAGAAAGAGAGGATAACGAAGGAGAAGCATGCGTGTTGGAATATGAAGAAGACCAGACTTCTAGAAAGGCCTATAATGGTGAGGAAGATGATGGTATGACAGATATTGAAGAGGAAATCGACCTGGAAGCAGAAAGAAGAAGAAGAGGAGTATCATACAATACTCTGTTGAAGCAACTACATCGAGAAGGAGTTCGTGAAGTAGACTTATTGGGAGAATCATCTGGGCGTTCTTTCAATTTTTACGTGTTGTACGGGATGCCCAAAAGGAAGAAAAGACTACCTCAATCTGAAAAGTATGGATCACCTCCAAGAATAATGCCCCCACCCACAGGTTGGGTAACGGAAGATGAAGTATTAGAAAATAGTAAAAAAGAAATTCATGAGATATAGGCTCAGTGTGATATGCTGCACGTTGACTTATCACAAAAGGATAACTCGACGGAGGACAAGCAGGAAGTAGAAATAGAGGCTGCCGAAAAGGTTATTTTTAAGCGGCTAGCCATGAAATTGACTAAACACTTGAGGCCGTTGTACGTTAAAGCTTTAGTTAACGATATACCTGTGGCAAAAGTGCTTGTCGATAATGGAGCAGCTATAAACACCATTCCATTTAGGATGATGAGGAAATTTGCAAAGACAGAAGGGGATATGATTCCAACAGAAGTCATCCTTATAAGTTTCAATGGAGGAGCAACTGCAGCTAAGGGAGTTATGCCATTGGACATAACTATAGGTACAACTACTAGGACCGCAGTCTTCTTTGTAATAGATGGTCCTACTAGTTACAACGTGTTACTAGGAAGAGATTGGATACACGGAAGTCACTGTATACCCTCATTGCTCCATCAATGCCTGGTTTTTTGGAATAACAAGGGCGAAGCAGAGGTGGTGCAGGCCGATCATAGGCCTTTTGTCGCAGAAACAAATTCAGTGGAAATGTTCATGTACGAAGGAAACTATGGACTTGTCAAGGTAGTCCAAGATGGGGAAGAAACTCAGATTGTTGCTCATTGAAATGTTCAGTCAGATGAGACCAAATATAGTGGCCCTAGAAGAGCCAGAAAAGAATAATCAAGGAGTCTTGAATGAGTTCTAAACAACAAAAGCAAATGACCGATATTCAAGCCTTCAAAGCCAAATTAATGGCTTTCAATAAAGAATGCAAGGACAAGACGAAAGAAGAGGCAGCCCTTAAAGCGTTGAAAGACAAATTAGCAGTATTCGAACTGGAACAAAGTATTGGCCGAGAAGTCGACAAGGTGGATTGTTTAGAAGAAGAAGTGCTTACAAGGGAGTTGGACGATGAAGTAATGCGGATCATCAAGCCTGGATACACTCAAACACAAGACCCTCTGATTAAAGTAAATATTGGCAATGAAGGAGAAGATCATCCAACATTCATCAGCCAGATGCTCGATCAAGAGGTTAGTGATAAATTAATCGTTTTGTTAAAGGAGTATAAAGATTGTTTTGCTTGGGAATATGAACAAATGTCTAGTTTAGATAGAGACTTGGTGGAACATAGATTACCAACTAAGCCTAATTTTAAACCTCATAAGCAACCTCCCAGACGTTTTGCTCCTAATGTACTCCCTGAGATTAAGAAAGAGATAGAGCGATTATTAAAAGTATGCTTTATTAGAATAGCCAGGTATGTCGAATGGTTGTCCAATATCGTGCCAGTACTAAAAAAGAATGGTAAACTAAGGGTGTGCATAGACTTTAGGAATTTAAACATAGCCACACCCAAAGATGAGTATCCAATGCCCACAGTAGATTCTTTAGTAGACTCAACTGTCGGACACGTCATGTATTCTTTCATGGATGGGTATTCAAGATACAATCAAATTTATATAGTTGAGGAAGACATATACAAAACTGCCTTTAGATACCCTGGGTCTCTAGGATGTTTTGAATGGGTAGTCATGCCTTTCGGCCTGAAAAATGCAGGAGCAACTTATCAAAGGGCAATGAATTTAATTTTTCATGATATGATAGGAAAGTTTGTTGAAGTGTATGTAGATGATATAGTGGTCAAATCCATTAAAGAAGATGACCATTTCGAACAGTTAAGATGTTCATTTGAGCGAATGAAGCAATAAAAGCTAAAGTTGAATCCCTTGAAATGTGCATTTGGTGTTAATGCAGGAAACTTTCTTGGTTTCTTGGTACACAAAAGAGGAATTGAACTTGATAAAAATAAAACGAATGCCATTTTAGAGGCCAAACCACCTAACAACAAAAAAGAATTACAAAGGTTTCTAGACTAAGTAAACTTTTTAAGACGCTTTATTTCTAACTGTGCAGGGCGAACTAAAGTCTTTTCGCCACTTTTAAAACTGAAAAATCAGGACGAATTCGTCTGGAAAAAAGAACATCAAAAGGCTTTTGAAAGCCTGAAGACATATTTATCAAGTCCACCAGTGTTGGTGTCACCAATCCAAGGACGACCAATGAAAGTGTATGTATCGGCTGAAAAAGAATCAATAGTTGGAATGGTCGCGTAAGAAGACCAATTTGGTGAAGAGAGGGCGATTTACTACTTGAGTAGACGGTTAACAAAATGTGAATGTAATTACTCTGCTATCGAAAAATTATGTCTTGTATTGTATTTCACATGTACAAAGTTAAGGGTTTATTTACGGCCCGTAACCGTTTATTTGATTTCTAGAGTAAATTTGATTAAGTACATGTTCTCTCGCCCTATTTTACACCAAAGGGTAAGCCTTTGGACATTAGCTTTATCAGAATTCTAAATACAACACATACCCCAAAAGGCAGTCAAAAATCAGGCTTTGGCGAATTTTCTAGCCGACCATCTGTGCCTTGACATGCCTGAAGAAATTGAATTAGAAATCAATTCGTTCGAACTAAAACCTTGGGTGTTGTATTTCGATGGGTCAAAAACCTCTAAAGGTGCAGGATTATGAGTAGCATTAATAAATCCTTTAGGGATTTGCTACAAGTTCGCATTCACTTTGGATAGGATGTGCACCAACAATCAAGTCGATATGAAGTCTTAATCGTAGGCCTAGAACTAATGATAAATATGGGGAAAAAAATGTAATCAATAGAGGCGATTCTCAATTGGTAATTCACCAACTGATTGGTGATTTTAAATGCCAAAGTGATTCCATCATGAGTCAATATGAAATCGCCTAAGAGTTATTAGAAGAATTCGGCCAAGTAGAACTTCAATGCGTTAATAGGATATACAATGACGCGGCAAATGAATTGGCCCAGATGGCCTCAGGGTACTCAAAGGTGTTAAATTGGAAGTCTACTTGTGAGTATGTGACAATATTGCCCGTGATCCAAAGAAGGGCGAGAAAGATTGAACTTCATTACATCCAAGATGGAGATGCAATGGATTGGAGGGTAGAGATTAAGGAGTTCCTTGAAGAACCTAATAAAAGAGATAGTAGAAAATGAAGTTGCGTTTGCTAAACTATGCACTGATAGATGAAGAGTTGTTTAAGAAACGTTCTTATGGTATACTGCTAAAATGTGTAAGTTTGCAAAAAGCCAAGACGATCATGGCTAAAGTGCACGAAAAAATATGTGGAGCTCATCAACCTGGTCAAAAGATGAGATGGTTAATTATTAGGAATGGATATTTTTGGCCAAAGATGGGAGAATCATGCGTTCAGTATGCAAAGGATTGTCTAGCATGCCAAAAGCATGGTCCAATACAAAGAGCGCCAGTACGAGAGATGACACCTATTATCAAATCTTGACCGTTTAAGGGTTGGGCGATAGACCTGATAGGGAAGATTTATCCCCCATCGTCCAAACAACATACCTTTGTTATAATTACAACCGATTATTTCACTAAGTGGGTAGAGGCGGTACCTTTAAAGGAGATCACCCAGAAGAATGTCATAGAATTTATCCGCGATCACATCCTTTATAGATTTGGAATTCCACAAACTTTGATGGTAGATCACGGAACATCTTTGAATGGGGATCAAGTGAATAAATTCTTGAGCGAGTTTGAGGTTAAATTAGTGAACTCCACACCATATTACGCTCAATCCAACGGACAAGCAGAATCTTCTAATAAGATTCTAAAAAATATCATAAGGAAAATGATAGATGAAAATGTCAGAAATTGGCACGAATGTCTAAATAAGGCCTTATGGGCTTATAGGATGTCGTCTCGATCAAGTACAAAAAATTACTCATTTCCAACTTATTTATGGACAAGAGGTCGTTTTGCCTATGGAAATCAACGTGCAATCGATCAAAGTGTGTTTGCAATATAAGTTAAGTGATAATGAGTATACCGAATTACTAGTTCAAAATTTATTGGAGTTGGACGAATTAAAGTTTGACGTCCTAGATAGATTACAAGTTCAAAAACGAAGAATGGCTAAATTTTATAATAAAAAAGTTATAGCCAAGTCGTTCAGCATGGACGAATTGGTTTGGAAAACAGTACTTCCTTTGGATAGCAAGGATCCAAAGTACGGAAAATGGTCGCCCAACTAGGAAGGACCATATAAAGTAAATAATGTGTTGCCCAATGGAGCCTATCATTTGGAAGATTTAGACAGCACCAAACACATGAGGTTCATTAATGGCAAATATTTAAAAAAATATGTTCCTTCCTTATCGAAAAGTGAACAAATAAAAGCGTAATCAAATCGTATTGAACGATAGTAGAGTTAAAAGGGTCAGAGCGAAATACGTTCAAATAAATTCCTGTATTATCATACGTTACAAAGCTGAAAAATACAAGATGCTAAATGCTCTATAAATTACAATTAAGAACAAATTAATTTTCCGGTCGATCGCCGAGAAAGAGGGTGTACTGGCCTTGATCGGCATCCTGATCGCACTGATGTAAAGGTAAGCAAAGGGGCCGAGAAGCACTCTCAGCAAGCAGAAAGGAAAATGAAGCGCTCCCACATCGTCTTTCTAAATGCATCGCTACAATGACGGGTAAGGAGGCTGAGAAACACTCTCAGCAAGCAATGTGGCTTGCAGGCGCCCTCAAAAAATTATCTTCCATCATCGAACTCCTTGTAAGGAACATGGAGACGATGGGAAGAACTTTGCTGGCCAAAGAATATTTCCTATATCTTCCATACCAAAGGTGACATCAAGAAAGATGACAAAATGGGCGGATCAAATGATCCATTTCCATGGAAAACAAAAGTTTTGGAATGATTATCAAAATGTCAAATAATGGCAGCAAATTGATTTTTTGAAGAAGAAAATGGAAATGAAGATGGAAAGTGTGAATATGGCGTGCATTTATAGGGGGTGAAGGTGAAAAGACAGAATATGAGCAGCCACATTCGTGTCTAGTAAATGGGATTAAGTGGCCCAAAGTCTAAATATCAAGAGAAAATGTGCAAAAATCTTAGCATAAAGCAGTTAAATGCCTGAGCGATTGACGATTAAAAGACAAACATCAATAAATACACAAGAAGCTAAAATAGTTATTTATTAACAATGATGGCTGCTGTTATGATCAAAATTAGCGATGGATATCAGTACAAGGTTACAAAAGGAAAGTCAATACAAAATTACAAAAAGAAAAAGTTAAGGCATTATATGTCTTAATTACAATTCGCCCCATACCAAACGAATTCTTTCCCTAAGTCTCCCTCAGTTCTCGCTCTGCCGAGAAGAAGTGATATTCAATTCAGCCACAACATTATCATCAACTTCCAGCTTCTTGTACTATTCGACCAAAGACTCAGTTCGCTCAATTCCTTGGGAGGCACTACGCTTTTTAGCAGCCATTCTCGCCTTGCAGTCGTCCATCTTGGCTTGAAGTTCCTTCATTTGTGCAGCCAAATTAGTCATCAAAGAGTTTTCAATCATGACTTCGGAAGAGATTTCTTTCAACTCGTCCTCAGTTTTGTTGATCTCCAGAAGCAAGGACTCTTTTTCAGATACAACGCGAAAGATATTGAGTATTTTTGGCCTTCAGTTCAACATTTTTAGCCAGCAAGGAGAGGACCTCGGAATGGACAACTTTCAATGTCGCTTTAAAATCAGCAGAAAGTTTGAGCGACGGAAGTGTCAGTGCTTGCTCCAATTTCACATTCAAATGCTCAAGCTTCTCCTTATGCTTGGTAGCACTAGCCTTACCGATATCCATATCTATGAAGGACACATACTCAAATATCGACTGCTTGAGGAACTTCATATCTTCCTCTGAAGAAGCAGAAGGACGACTGGCTGAAGCAGGGCGAGATGTTTTAACTTGCCCCCAGGAAGTGAACAAGTCTTGGATGGAACGCACAATTTTATCAGCATCCTGTAAAGAAAGTTACCAACATTGAAGGTTTTCACTACACTAAACAAAGTGAAAGTAAAGGTGAAGCAAAGATTACCTCATCAGCAATCTTGGAAGGTGGCATATCCCCAGCCAAATCTACCACCTGTAACTCCATCATTCGTGAGAACTTCCCCTTGTCTAAACGAGAAGAACTTGCTGCAACGGGCAGACTCATGGGAGCATCTGCAGAACTCAAAAAGCAACAAATCAAAAATCAATAGCACAAGCAAAGGTGAAGCATCAAAAAATGAATTACCTTCTGCTTCGACATTTGGGGGGCCGACGCCCTGGGAAGAAGGTGACTCATCCGTTGGTTGTGATGAAGATTCTGGGACTGAAGATTTCTCTTTAAGCATAGTCCCTTCATCAGTTGGTTTGGACGAAACAGCCTCAGCAGAGGATGATGGAGCAGGAGCTGCCAACACCAAAGCCTTCAAGGGAGAGGCAGGACTTTTCTGAGAAATCCAAATAAACCATCAACACATAAAAAAGTTTCAAGTATGGAAATGTATATTTGTGAGTCAACTAATTTAATTACCTTCCTCCTGACGATGAGAGGAGTGTCATCATCATCCTCCAAAATAGGAGATCCTGAAGCTGGCCGTTTACGGCTTGGGGCACTTTTAGCTGCAGTAGGCTTGGCAGGAAGAGAAGTCGATGGACGAGCAGACTGTTTAGCATGAGCAGGGGAAGAAGGACTCTTAATGGACACAGGAGTGACCAAAACAGGAGAGGTGGAAGAAATGTTTGGTTGGTCCAATGAATGGAAAGCACGATTGGCATCAGTCGTAAACAATCTGCGCTTCACTGACGGCCAGAGTCGTTCAAAAGGGGGATGGATGGCACGGCTAGAATTGAAAGGGGCTAATGAAAAGTTGCTCATCAAAAGAATATTGCGAGCATCTATAGGTTCTTACTCTGCCTTATTAATGGTGTGGAAGCGGTCTATTAAATTTCTTGAATAGCAAGGGGGAACGGGCCAAGTTTGGCCAAAGCCAAGTTGGCGAGCAAAAAATTGGGGAACGTATATTTTAACCCCAGCTTTGGCATTGGTTCCAGTCAAAATATCATGGAACAACTCCCTTCCAGTCAAAAACTGAATCCAAATGAACAGAGAGGTGCTCGCACTATCCATAGTGGATAGAGGTTGCACATAATCCGGAGTAAAAAATGGAGGAAAAGGAAAGAAGGAAGGGATTGAATCCAAAGTATAAAAGAATGAAAAAATGTCCCTTCTAGAAATATTTACAGGAGTCAGGGGATCAATGGCTAGCCCATAGTAGCTAGCAGAAGGACTGGAAAAAGATGGAGCACCAAGCGATGGAAAATAGGCTCTCAACCACATTTTAGTGAACCAAAGAGGCCCACTGTCAGTGGGAGATGCACCATTCTTCAATTGGGATTGAAGAGAAGTCATGTCTCTATATAGGGCAGCTAAAAAGAAAGAACACAAATTTAGAGGCCTACCACGCACCAACTCGTGCGCTATGGGTAAATAGCTCATGGAGGGGCTTCAGGCTTGGCACACACAAAATGTATTTACAAAGCCAAACCCGAAGAAAGGCCACACACTCAGCATGGGAAGGCTCAGCGCTCGAGTGGTTATAACAGGTTTGCAGGCTTGTATAAGACTAGGTGAGTTTTTTATCAAATTTTGGGGCGACACCAGAAATCAAAATACTAGGAAAAATGGTATCGCCCAAAGGTGGCAGATTTATTAGGGCCCCAACATCCCTTAAGGTAATAGACATGGGACCAAGAGGAAAAATAAAAGTATTATACTCGGAAGACCAAAAACTTAAAGCGATTGGAAAAAGTGTTAGGTCAAAAATAGGGGGTTGAAGAGAGATTTCTAACAAATCAGAAATCCTAGCATTATCAAAAATTGCCTTAGTAGGACCATGGTCCACAAGGCGAGCATGCCATCTACGGAAAACGACATCAGATTTAGGTCAAGTGCGAATACCTCTTTCGCGAAGCAGTCACAGCGGCAAAGAGTTTAGAAACGGAGGGCCCTGAGTACAAGAGAACAGTTTGACTGACCGCCGCTTGTTCGATGGCTTCGGCGTTGTTAAATGAAGGACCTAGATAGAACTCATTGAGTTCAACATTGGCTGGTGCGAGGAAGGTCGGAGTTATATATGGCCGAGTGAGGAGTTTCTGGAAGTCTTCGAAACTGAAGGAGTCACCAGACTGGGATTGTGAAGCAGCCATTAGGAACGAAATAGAGTTTGTCGAAGTTACGTAGCAGAGAAGCAAGAAGATGAACAGAAATATTGCGAGCGAGAAGTGCGAAACAATGAGGCGCGATTTAGTGGTGCAATAAAATGGCGTGTATTTGGGGGTTATAAGGGTTTGCAAACGTCGTACCTTTTCAGGCTATGGAAGAAAACAATGATTGAAATTCTTGAAAATTTCGAATATTGCTGGAAAACACAAAGTGAATATGGCAAAAATTAATAATTGGTATTAATTCTGCCATATTGAGGGGTAATTGTTGACACACAAAAGTTCAGCCCAAATCGGATAGCCCAAGGAATGAAGCCCAATTGGAGGATCCCCAAAATCAGATAACCCAAAGAATGGCCCAATCGGGCAATGCAGGATAAAGGCCCAAATAGGAAAGCCCATAAACGCGGTAATACCATCGCCCAAGGTTACAAGTCGCCCAACATTTGAGCGAATGGATTGCCATGCAGTCGCTCAGAAATGTGACCCTGTTCTCGTCCAAACCTTCGAGTCGCCCAGGATCTTAGCAAACATAAGATGTTATGGTTACCCAAAGGTGCGGTTAATGAAGCAGTTATTGAGTAGCCCTATCACGTTCCACGATTTAAGGAATTCAATTGAAAAAGGTTGAACGACAAAAAGTAATGACAGCAGTTAAAAAAGGCAGTTCCATGAAAAGTTGGCCACTACAAAGAAAGTGGGCAGTTATAGAGCGATCAAGCAGTTTTTAAGCGGTTAATCACAAAGAGATCATCCAGGGAGTATAAAAGGAAGAAAAGATATAGAGCAAAAGACCCTGAGTCAAACACTCTCAAACAGAGAATATGTAACTTTCAATTTCTTAATTTAGATTTAAACACTTCTTTTCAGTAACTCGTGTGCTTGCGCCCCTTGGAGGCATTCTGTTTTTATTTTCCAATTGTAAAGTTATTGCCAATAAAAACACCCCTTTTTGGGACTTTGTCTCAAGAGGTTTGTCCCTTACACCATCGCCTGATCCCTTTTTAATTGTTAGCGACTAATTCGCGCGAAACAATTATATTAGGTTATGAGAGTCTCGATGACGCGTGATTATTTTATCATTTTATTTCACTCTTTCAGAGATCCATAATTGACCAACCTGAAAGCATAAATCAAATATACAGCTTGAAAAATCTCAACAGATAAGCAGACTCGCATGTCTGAATGGAGATAAATAATTTCATATCTCACCATAATGTTCGGTTTATTATGATTTCCCATTGATGAATAAAAAGGAAAATGTTAAGTTTCTTGTAAGACATCACCAACTAGATGTCCTTTTGGACCCTTTTCCTAACCCTCCATCCGTAAGGGCAAGCTAGCCCTTGTGCTGGTTACATGAAGAGGGCGGTTCTTCATATTCATGAATGAGGCTTTCATCAAGATGCTCCAAGTTCAAAGAAAGACTCGATAGAATATGTGTTTACTCCGTAGGTCCATTTGGTAAGAGTTTCTATTTTGCTTCTATTTTTGTATAAAAGCTTCCTAAGACGTTATTTTAGATCAGCTTCCTTTAAAAAAAATAGTTAGATAAAACAATTTTACAAAATTATTCAAACATGTTTAGAAACAACATCTTAGAGCTTGTTTGGTAGAGTTTTTAAGCCAATTAATATCAATTTTTGGACCGTTATTTTATTATTTCAGCTGTCATTTTTGAATTCTTCTCTTACATATAGGATTCACTTTACCTATAATGGTTAAAAAATCAATTATCAAAATCGTTACTAAACAAACACTTACTTAAAAATTGAGATAATTTAAACAGTGGTCACTATAATTTGGTATAGGTTTTCATTTGCTCACCGATTTTTGAAAGGTTACTCGTTGTTCAATAAACTTTACTATAAGTTACTATTTGCTCATCAATTTTTAAAAAGTTACTTGTTACTCATTCAAATTTAAACGAAGTTACTCTATGCTCATTAAACTACTTAGAGATGGTAAAATAACTCGCCTTGCTCCGAATGGGGCGAAAAAACCCTCCCAGGCGGCTTGGTGGGGCTTAGCGGGGATACCTCGCCTCAAACCTGCCCCATGGAGATGTAAAAAAAAAAAATAATAATAAAAAAAAAAAAAAAAAAAAAAAAAAAATATATATATATATATATAAGCCGAACTTGGCAAGCTCCAAGGCAGGGAGGGGCGAGGACCTCGTATTGAATCTGATCAACTGCCATTTCTAACTCAGTATAGGTAAAAACATTTATATGGATAGTTGATTGGTAACTTTGCTCGAGCATTGAGTAAATTTTTAAATTTTAGTAAACAAGTGGTAACTTATAACGAGGTTCAATTAACAAAGTGTAACTTTTTAAATTTTAAAGAAAAAGTAGTAAAGTTCAGTAACCATTTATAAATGGGTTGTGCTACACGATCGACACAACGGTTGACATAGTACACACACATGGGAAGGTCGACGTTATTTTATTCAGAGAACCCATGTAAGTTCTATGTCATTCCTTGTCTCTAACATTATGTTCATTTGGCTTAATTCTTTATAAATTTACTCGTAAAAAAGGGTTCAAACGAGCCCACAGTCAAACATAGTAGGAAAAAGGCGCACGCTATAAATATTCATCCACCATTTCAATTTTTCTGGCAGCTCAGCTCTAATGTAAAAGTCCTCTCAACCCTATCTTCACCTTCCCTCTGCTGCACAAATTCACTCCTTAATCAGCATATAAACAATTCGCCTATATATATGGTAATCTGCAAAATTCGTTTCATTTCGAATGTTGCCAATAAACCCTAGTTCAATTTTCGCCCTCCCAAAAAAGCAGCCGACATTCCAAATTTTCTCCCCTCCTCGTCCTCCACCGACAACCGCCTTTCGGTGTCGTGCGACGGCCAAGAGCACGTTCCCGCTGTGGTGGTTTAATTTTCCTGCCGCTGCCGTTTCCGACGCTGCTGGCAGAATTGGCCAAAGACTGTCGGATAATATTGGTGCTACCACTACAAGCAATAATAATAGCAAGAACACGAAAATCAATGCGAAAGAGAAGTGGTCGCGTGACCGTGAGAGCTACTTGACTGACGATGCAGATGCCCTGCCTCTGCCGATGACCCACCCGAACTCCTCACCTGTGCAGCCGGAGGAAATCGACAAGAGGCTCCAGTGCGATCCAGTGATAGAGGTCCGTTTGAGTATTTTTGGAAGTAGATTTTCGTGATTAGGTAAGAACAATTTAGGAAAGAGTTCCGTTTTGTGGTGTAGTCATCACCTGGAACTAATTAGTAGGCATCCTGATTCTAAAGATGATTGTGGATTACGTATCGATTCTTGACTTCTTCATTTTTTCAGTGTTCCTTTAATTGAATATGCTGATGCTCTGTTAAGGAAGGGGGTCTTCAGCACTGTTGATAAGATGTCTAAATGACGTATGAATTGATTTTGATTCCATCTCTTGTTAAAATATCTGAAATTCAGTTCTGTCGTTGAAATGATTAGGTTTCTCGAAATTTCAACTGTCAATTTATGCATTTGAGTTTCCAATATTTTTTTGTATAACCAAAGAGTTTCAAAATTCTTTGGTTCTGATAAGCGTGCCCGATGTTTGAATTGGTATGCTTCTAATTGGATCAAATTTCTTCTGAATTTATTGATTTCACTGTGCGATGAAATTGCAGGATTGCAAGCCAATGGTTTATGAATGGACTGGAAAATGTCGGAGCTGCCAAGGAACCGGACTGGTCAGCTATTATAACAAAAGAGGGAAGGACACCATATGCAAATGCATACCTTGTATGGGCATTGGTACTACTTTTCCTTGCCAGCTTCCATTGTTAAAGCTCATGTTTTTAGATTAGACAAAGGTTTTCTTAATTTGAACCCAATATGAACTCAAATGCAAGACTCGTGTCCTAGTGGTGCAAGTTCCTCAAAACACAGACGAATTTTCCAGTTCCATACTGATACTGGCGTCCAGTTTATAGTGCACATTTTTAGCGGTTCAAATTATATTCTTTTCAAATTACTCATTCATTCAACCACAGCTATTGAAACACCTTTTTTAGCTGCAGGTAGTAATCTGATTTGCAAACTCTGTGTCATCTTCTTACAATAAATGTCTGCTGTAGACCTTAATTAAAATATGTCTTTGCAGGATATGTGCAAAAGATAACAGCACGCTGCGATATTGATGTGATGGAGGACTTGGATGGTAATGGAAAACCACCTTGATGTCGATTCCATTTTTATGGTATTCTATCTATTGGATGAATAAGTCCTATAGTTGCGGCACTGTTGTACTTTTTCCACCACTGAGTCAGTCAAATTTTTGTTGACGTTAATATCTCGGTTGAAGGAAATATTTTTAATGACAAACACAAGTGTATTCTAACTTGTCCTAGAACTGATTAATGTATTCTTCCAGTTACGTCTTTTTCATTCTTGAAATGGTTTTTACTTAGTAATTGTGTTACTATTTGCTTGAGGTTGATTTTGGCATTCCAACCTAGAATGCAATGTCACATGTGCAGATGACACGTTTTGCTGTAAATTTCATACATTGGGGAAATAATATGCCCGTTTCGCTGTCAATTGAACATGTTGGGCATATTATATGCCACTCTCCAACATGTGCAGAGGCTATCTGATTTTATCTGTGGATCACATTACAAGATACCTCAAGAATTATCTGCTCCATGTTTCCTATGTTGGCAGTGGCTATCAAAGAGTCCAGCTAAAGCGGTAAAATGGTCTGGTTCATATTTGTTATGGGTCGGCTCGGCTGCCACAGAGAGAAGGTTCAAGGGCAGATTTACACCTTGAATCATGGATAATCTTGATAAGGCAAGTCTACAGACTGAAGAAGGTAATAAAGGAAGTCCTTTAAACCAAGTCTCTACGCAACTATGTATAGGTAAGGAAGAGCATTTGGAGTAACAGAGTTGGAGACGAGTCCACTTGTGCACAAATTGATTGGTAGAACTTAAATTTATTCAGAATCCGTGTTCTTGGCATTGTTTGCTAGATAAAATACAATATAGTACCCTGCCAATAGGAGTTTGACATTGCATTTTAATCATTAGAAATTCAAGTTCATTTTCTTTTATGCAAAGACCCTCCGACCTCGAATTTCAGGTTAGTGATCCCTTGCCGTTGCTTCCAGGATCACCTACACTAATAGGTAAAGTAAGGAAGCTCATGGGCCAAATGCTAAAAACTGCATCATGAACTCGAACTTGGACCTACTCACTACAGGACCATATCATTCAATTCCAATGAGACATCACAAAAATTACGAAATACACGTTTCATACTAATCATAACATATGGCTTTCAGCAAGACAGCAAGTTCTACCGAATGAAAATAATACAGCTTGGTTAAGCACATGAAAATGGTAGCAAATATGAATTCAGTGTATAATAGCAGTATAATTAACTCTTACGTTTTAATAGTAGACATTTTACAAGCTAAAAATGCTTATGGGAGGTGAAACTCGTAGTTAACTGGCAGAAAAAGTTTGAAACTTTTATAACTGAGCCAACAAGCTCCACAAAGAAACTTACAATCCCTTGAACAAGGAAATAACGTCATTGTTACTCGCTGCACAAAAGTTCTACCTGATATTGGTGACAATATCTCGATGGCATTGAGACATTCATGGTCATCTTGGGGAAATAATCATTAAACCATGTATTGCATGTTTTGACCGTTGGAAGAATCACCAATAGTCGTTACAAGAGCATTTTCCATCCTTAAAATGATGAAATCGCTTGTTGTCTCTGACAATTAATTCCCTCCCAACTATCCTGGACATGATCTTGATAGCATTGTGACAATCACCACAGACTCGTAGGTTCTTGATTATCCTAAGAGTAGTCCTCGGAGGAGTGCTAATTAGACCATATGCAATTGCTAAACGCTCACTATGGTAAAGTAGTGCCTGTTCCTTTGCCTCCTGGTCAATGTCATGAAGAACGTACCTGGTGTCGGGTACATAAGCTTGCTCTTTCATCGCAGCCCTTAACTTCTCATCATCCTTGTAGAGGGTAGGATTACGGAACTCCAGAATCCTGTTCCTCCCAATTAGCATATTAATTGCAGAATGCTTCTTTGGTGGAGGAGTGGGGATCTTATTGGCAACAGCCTTTGAAGGATCAAGACTGATCAACAATTCCTCAGCACGGTCTTCAAGGTCAATATCCCCATGTGTCCGGGCGTAGTTCATCAATGCTTCCCAAATGACAGCTGTTGGTTCAAATGGGAGAGTTTCAATAAAAGCCTCTGCCTCAGCAAGATGTCCAATCTTCCCAAGTACACCAAGAAGCCCAAGATAATGTTCGATCCCAGGAGGAATTCCATAATCAGTCTTCATAGACTCAAAATGTATGAAACCCTCTTCAATAGCTTCAGCACTAGCACAGGCCTCTAAAACAGCAAGAAAAGTTTCCCCATTTGGCTGTAACCCCAACTTCCTCATCTGCTCAAACAAAGCCAACCCATCATCACCCAGCCCGTTCGCTGCATACCCATTGATCATCAAGTGCCAAGAATCCATATTCCGATCAGGCATATGATCAAAAACTCTCCGGGCATCCGTCATACTTCCACACTTTGAGTACATGTCAAGCACCTGATTGTTCAACAGAAGATCGCTCCTAAAGGTTGACCTTAAGAAGTAATCGTGCACTTTCTTTGCATCCTCAATTTTTTTTGAATTGCCACACAAACTAAAAAGCAAGCTAAAACACTCAGCATCAGCTCGTAACCCCTGCTCCATGTGTTCAATTACTTCCTTAACCTTACCCTCACGGCACAGACTCAATAAATCAACAGAAGCAACAGAAAGACCACCTGCACCAGGGGCTTGATTATTTGCAAACTGCCCTTGATGCTGAACTCGACTATTCACAGCATTCTGATCTTGTGAACCCCACTGATTGGGGTTTTGCCTATGTAAATACCCCTGATTATGATTCCCACCTCCAGGCTGCGGATAATTCTGCCGCTGACTAAAGTTTTGCGGAGAACCCTGATTTTGAAACCCCCCTTGTTGAGGATAACGCTCGCTCCAGTTAGGGTTTTGGTTTTGTGGGTACCGCTGATTTTGATTGTTGTTATTCCACTGGTTAACATTTCCACTCGCTGGTCCATAGTTCTGGTTCTGGGGAGGGGGGAAATTAGGGGTCGAGCCAGAAACTTCAGGATTCGGATAGCTCCGATTCGTCGGATTAGTACTGTAATTATTGTTCGAATTGGGATTCCCCAAATTATTGTTCTGCGGGATCCACTGATTGTCAGCGTTGTGATTCAAATTCCAGGAAGGATCGGAGGGTTGAGGGCTTGGCCTCTGCATATTCTCTGAGAAAGCCGACGTGGAAAGGGTTCTGAGGGTGGGGAGTGAGGGACGTAGTTTTAGGGTTTTGAGATTATAAATGAAGGGAAAAGAAGGGTGTACCTTATTGAATGAGAAATTGAGAATGGTTGAAAATCGAGCTCTGCGAATGGACACTAGAGATGACGCCATTTTTGCTCTGCAAAATTATAGCTTAAACCCTAGAGTGATAAAACCCACGCGGAAGCCAAAATATACTTGTGTGCATATCAAGATAAAGAGGAGCCGTTAAACGGGTTAATATGTTTGTCAAACCGGGTTGAATTTTGGACCGATTTCACATGGGTATTTAACCATATTCTTTCGGGCTGGACTGGGGGGTTGAGGTTGGGCCTGATCCAGACTGCTTGGTGATAACGTTGGGGCTTGGAGTAAAAATACCCATTAAATGTTGGAGGAAATTACATAAAAACATGTATTTAAATGTTCTAATTCAAAATTCAGATATGAAGTATTTTTAATCAAATATCACGTATTAATTGAATTTATGCACCCACTCCACTACAAAACCTAAAATTTTCCCAACATCCCCATCTCACTCTTTTCTCTCTAAACACGCACAATCACAATCAAATTGGGGCATACAATGGAATCGTCAGCAACGGAAACACCGGTCTTCTCTTCTTCCTAATCTCTCCCCTATCAACAGTAGCGATGCCGTCCCTAGAAGAGAATTTTAGGAGCAGCGGTGTTACCTTCGGAGTTAAATCACTTGAGCAGAGGCTTCAACACTGGAGGAGAACTGCTGCAAGTAGAGCTGGGCAAAACCCAACCCAACCCGCTCAACCCGATCAACCCAAACCAACCTGATCGGTTTGGGTTGGTTTTTTAAGTTTAATTGGGTTGGGTTGGGTTGAAAAAATATTTTTGAGGTTGGGTTGGGTTGGTTTGGGTTTTGATTTAAAACACAACCCAACCCGATGAATTAAAAAAAAATAATATCTAAGATGAAAAAAAAAACCTAAATAAAAACAATAGTAAAGATATGAAAATGACTTATAATTTATAAACGTCCTTTTTTTTATATAGATTGATTCCTATAAACATAATTTACAAATGAAATGTTATTTCATAATAAAGTAAAAATTAAGAAAATGATGATGAAATGAATAAATCCCAAAAATTGTAAATAATAATAATAATAATAATAAATACTTCATAAATTTTAAACTTATTTATACATCATTTTTCAAAAAGAATTTCTTATATAGGTATTTAAAAAAAAAGTCAAAAATTTTCAAGTAATTTCAAACTTTAAAAATTTATCTAAATTTAACAAAAATATAATCGAATCCAACTTTAATTGGACCGAAGCCCAAACCGACCAACCCAAACTTGATCGAGTTGGGTTGGGTTGGGTTTAAACCATTAATTGGGTTGGGTTGGGTTGGGTTGGGTTGTGTTGACTTTAAATAAAACTGACCATGTTGGGTTGGGGGAAAAACCGACCTAACCCAACCCATGCCCACCCCTAGCTGCGAGTAGCCCACAGAAATAGTGTAGTACATACATTATTTGGAAGAGTGGCAATTGGTGGCAATGGGTTTCTCGTCTAGCTATGTAAACACTACTTCCTTTTAGCGATTTTTTCAAATTAATACACACAATTTTCAGTTCACAAATTGTGAAAGAATGATTTTGGAACCCACTTACCAGACCCGAGTCGATGTGGTGCAGGTGACAACGGTGGTTTTTGTTGGTGGTATAGTGCAGGCAACGATGATGGTTGTTTGGTCTCTGTGTTGTGTTTATTTTTGTGAGCTTTAAGTGGATCTGATGGTTGGGGTGGGTTCGGATGGTGTTTTGTGTGGTAATGGTGTTTGTGTGGTGGTGGATCTGGCAATTAGAGTGGGTTTTATTGAATTTAGTGGTGGTTTTGGGAGTGTTTTGGTGTTGTTGGG
>NC_036239.1:1476515-1505021 GCF_002742605.1 Olea europaea var. sylvestris
GTTGGTTCTACAAGTAGAGGTATTGGCGGCGATGGTAGATCTGACGTTGATTTTGTTGGTGGATGGTGGTGGTGGCAGTTGTGGTGTTGGCGAGTGTGGTCGCAAGTAGCGGTAGTTTTGGTGGTGATGAACCAATTATTTGGTTACACGTGACCAAGTATTAAACTGTAACCTTAAAATTTGATAACTTGTGACTAAAATATAATTTGTGACCAACAAATGTGAAAATCTGTGAGCGATAATAGATTGTGACTTGTAATTTTTTTGATTTGTGACTAATGAAATAAATTCTAACCTATAAAAAAATTTATTTGTACCTCAAAATAATTTGTGATCTCGAAATAACATGTGACCAATTAATTTGACAATATGTGCTCAGTACAAAAAGTTGTGACTTATAATTATGTATATGCGACCATTAATTGTATATTCGTGACTTTATTAAATTTAATTAATATATATATTTTTAATTAATTAGTTAATACCTGAGTTTTGCATTTTGAAACTTGACACCTGAAAATTGAATTTGTCATACTTAACCCCTGACTTTTGAATTTTTCCCTAAATGTTGTCCTAGATTACAGTGTAGCAGAAATTACATGTCTTACCCCTATTTTGTTTACTAATTCAAATTTTACATTTTCACATTTTTTATCCTATAAATACTGTATTTTAGCAAGTAAAAATGAAATGTCATAAACAACATCGTTCCTACAATCAAATACTTAACTAGCCTTTGTCACCCCTCCAACTACGCAAAATCAAATACACCAAATTTATCATCCAAAATTCCCAAATTAACGTGGAACCATCCAAACTTTCTCAAAATCATAGTATCTCATTCGTTCAAAATCAAAATCAAAATCAAAATCAAAACTATGATAACCCTAAAAATTTCAAAACATCACAAAGACTTCTCATCTTCTTATCTCAGTCCCTTTTACTTCAATTTGACATGATTAACATGACAAAATATAGTACACAAAAGTTGTTGAAATACCAAATGTGACAAAAAATACAGTATGTAATCTACCATATATATCATCAATTTGACATAACATCAAAACAAAATATGATTGATTGATGTAACAAAATATTATATATGCAACCACTAATTATACAAGATTCACATAAAAACATATCATGATTTGCAACATTCTATTTCACATAAATTACATAATATTACTTCTTTAAACATGCCATAATTGCTATAGAATATACAATATGATACGAAAATAAACATTATATACATTTTTAAGTAAGAATGCATTTGAAATAGTTAATTAGTGAAGAATGTGTGGTTAAAAATTAAGAAAAGATTTTAATTTTACTTGTAATATTATTTTTATGAAAAATGTGTGGTTGAAAAATATATTTTGACAAAAATGAGTATCAAACAAGAGCTAAGATATTACAAGTTATATTATAGCAACACGACGTCTTATAATATATTGCTTTACATCTTGAAAAAAATAAAATCAATTTTTAGATATTAAGTTTCAAAATGCAAAATTCAGGTTTTTATTTTGTTGGAGTTGTAAATAATAATATTGTCAAATTAAATTAACACACCCACCCCCACTTCACTAGTCGGATCTACTCACTGCAGACATCCCGTCGTGACTTCATCTTAGTGGTGATCTTTGCCACAACAATGATTGAGTTCGTCGACGACTAAGACTGATTGAAAACCAGCTCCTGGTATAATTCACAAGGTATTTGTCGGAGCAAATAACTTGAATTCTCGTCACCGAAATTTGGTTAAGTAAATTTGTGAGCAGTCCCAATCGACTAAGGTAGAAGAAATCAATGATATGTGATCAAAATCCTTGAATTTGTAACATGTGACTTGATCCAATGGCCTATAATCAAATCTTTTGGATCTGTGACATGTTACCGGAGCTAATGGTCTGTGACCAACTTGAATCCGTGACTTGTGACCTATGCACTTGACATGTGACCTATGATCTGATTTAATGGTCTGTTAACAAATCTTTTGAAATTGTGAACAGTGACTAATACACTTTGACATATGCCCCGTTATGTGATCGTGATCTGATCCAACGGGAGGTGAACAAATCTCTTGGATATATTACTTGTGACCTGATTCAATGGCATGTCACCAAATCCCTTGAACATATGACATGTGACCCGTGCACTTTGACATCTCACATATTCAATAGATTTGGTCACGAAAACTCAATTGACTATGACATACACACAACTACCATCACCACCTGTGGATATTGATCCTCCACCAACATTTCACCATATCCACCACTACTATCGCACTACCACCATCACCACTAACAATCTAACAATCAAGTAAATCACCAATGCCAAAACTCCTATAAAATTCAAATCGGAGGCACATTGTTGCAATCGAGCACAACGGCCGTTGTGAGTGGCGACTGTAATGCCCAAAAATCTATTTCATTTTTTATATATATAAAAATAGACCTAAAGGGTTATCAAAAATCTTCTTTATCTAAATTTAAGCGAAATTTTACTTTTTTGAAATTTGATCGATAAATCAATAATGATAAACTAGCAATTTAAGTGAAAATTTTTAAATTAAGAGGTTGTCTGGTACCAATTTTTTGGGGGGACAAAAGGATTTTTATGACCGTTGTAGCCAAAATTCTTGACCAATTTTCTCACATGTGGGACCCAGCTGAGGAAAAAAAGGTAACAAAAATGATTTTTTTTTTTTTTTTTTTTTAAGGGTCTTTAAGCTAGAGCAGACATGTCCTAAACAAAATCTTGAAATATTACGACTTCAAATCATTAGTTTAAATGGAATATAGAATGTCAAATGCTCGAACAAAAAAAAAAAAACTACAAAGTAACGTGCATAAAATTTAACATAAAGTTTTTCTTCAAATTAAAAATTGGCAGTTATCATTTTTAGAAATTTTATTTGGCGACCCTATAAGCATACTCGATCAACTTTCGCACGTACACGCGATCCGTTCTAATCTGAAATGTTATTGTAAGAGTGAGTATTTTGAAAACACTTAATAAAAATACATGCATATTTTTATTATCATGATATAAATATAAATTGACATAACATACCGACATTCTTAGATTTAGAGTAAACTAGTCACGATATCTAATAGCTTAAGGAATTTCTTAAAAATTCCTATATCTCGTAGGATTTACATATTTGATTTAGTGTTTTATCTCGTAGGATTTAACATAGAAATCGATCCAAAGGCTTAAAAGAGTATTTCATACCAAAATTTATATAAACACCAAGAAAATGAGAATTTACCATATTTGCACTATGTATTCTTACCTCAATGACACCAAAATAAAATTTGAAAATATAGATTGTAGAATAATAGTAAAATAAATTATCTCAAATAGATTTATGTGTGTAAAATTTATAGGAAGTGGACTTGTGTTTTTTCTTGGAAAAATACACTCTAATCAGATCACTTGCATTTGCATATATATATATATATATATTCTGGCACGTTACACGTAACCCAAGTCATATAAAGCCGCATTTCAATTTTAACATTTAAATTCCAACGCATTTTGAGGTAAATCATAAATGGAATATTTATGAGATTAATTAAATTAATCATTATCATATTTAATGAACTAATTATGCCTAAGGTTTTGTTTTATTATTTTATTATATTTTATATTTATTAATATTTTGTTTATTAATAAAATATAAAATTTAGAATACTTTCTCTCTATCAGAATAATTCAGGTGTAAATAGACTAAGAGCCTGTTTGGGAGTGATTTTGAGAATTGATTTTTTGACCATTAGAAGAAAAGTGAGGTCCACCTGTGAGAGAAGAAGTCAAATATGACGGCTGAAATAGTGAAATAACGGTCAAAAAAATAATTTTTTGAGAGAAAAAATCACTCCCAGACATGCTCTAAAAATATTTATTCTTGAGCCCAATTTACACTATTTATTCGAGCTACAAAATGAGTATAGTATTGATATATTTTATCAACTTTTAAAATACTTAAATATTTGACTCAAATAATTTACGATAAATATTAAAAAAATGCAGTAAGCAAATAAAATTTTTATGCAAATAAGTGAGTCAAGTTTATTATTATAACTTTTGGATTTTAATATGATGACATGGCTAGACATGAACTATTCCACTTGCTAAATGACTGACATTAAATTTAGTTCATGTGAAATAGTAAATAAAAATTCGAGGTGTTACAACTACAGTGGAGTGGCAACGATGATAGGGCGATAAGCCCAAAGCCAGATCGCAGTTGCCCAACACCAAATCTAAAGTTTGACAAATTTGGAGCATTGGCGGCATTTCTTTTGGATCAAACTCGTCCGAAACTATGTTGGAATCTTGATTTTCTGACTGGTTGCCGTTGCACGGAACTTAGATCACTGCCACAACATTCATTGCGCAGCGCTCAGCTACTGAGCACCGTTCGCTGCTGTGCACGACCTTGCTAGTCGGAACTCCGGTGATAAAAAGAGAAAATCATAACTCAGGCGAATGGTGCAAGACTAGCCGAAGAGTGAAAAATGAGAGAGAGAGATGATTTTTTAATTTTGATTAATACCTAATTTTAGAATTGTCATTTATAAATGCTCGTGGTATAAAAAAAAAAAAGGTTGAACCCCAACCTTAAGGGCCCCCACCGACCCTGCCCTGGGCTATCGTGGAGGAGGTAAATCGCAGGATGTGCCTCCCAAGAGCTAGGGTGGAGAGCATATGGATAGGTCAAGGCTGTTAACCCATATGGTAACTCCCGCTTGCAACAAAGCCAATTCTACCTTGTGGGGAATCGAACTCTGCACACTGCCGCGCTGAACCCTATCCGCCCTCGCCTTTGCCACTGGGAGATATGCCCTGGGGGCATAAATGCTCGTGGTATAATTTCCACATAAGGTTATCCATGCCTAATCTATTTTCATATTATCCATTCATTAATAGATTAGTCCCACTTGACGGAAATGTCCGCTTCTCCGAGGAAATTCATACAAGGCACATTTATCTTGCTGACTATGACCGTCTAAAATTAAAATGCATAAAATTATAATTATTAAAATGTCTCCTTATTATTCCTTACTAAACCAAAAGTCATAACATTAGACCTAGGAAAAAGTTTTTAGGGCATTCGTAAGCTTCTGTTTGGTTACGAATTTATAATTCATAAATTCAATTAAAATCAAACATTGATTTTCAATCATAATTCATAACTATTGTCAATTATTACCCATATATTTTTAGAACTCACGATTATTGACTTAGTATTTGTAAGGATTTTATTGTATTGACGATTCTTTAGACAAATGACTAATATAAAAAGTTGTGAAAGTCAAGAAGTCAATTAAAATTGTACAGATGAAATCAATATTAGGATTCGAGTTTGGAACAAGGATGAAAGAGTCGCCGGATTTACGCTAGCTTATCGCCCATTTAAGCTTGAACGAAAAAATAGAAATACTATCGCCCGCCCGTCGCTCATCGCTCGCTCGAGCGACAGACCGATCGCTAGTCGAACGCTCTAACGATGGTATCACATGTAAAGCTCTAGTTCGCGTTTTTCAAGAGTTTTATTCGGTCCATGCTAACTAATTGCCTTCTACTATATATACCCAAGACCTAACATGTTTTGTGTGTGGTGGTTCATTATATTTCTTTTTCATAAAATCATGCAGATATTCAAGAACACAATCAAGTCTTCGTGCTTGTTTGGTAGAGATTTTGACAATTGATTTTTTCACTGTTAGAAATAAAGTAGATCCTACCCGTGAGAGAAGAATTCAAAAATGACAGTTGAAATTGTGAAATAACGATCAAAAAATTGATTTTAATTGACTTTTAAACTGTACCAAACAAGCTCAGATTAATCTTTGATTCTTGAATTCATACAACCATAACTTTCAGAAAAACATCAAGTTCACATAATCCAAAAACACACACTTCTTATACACATACAAAAAGGTACTTTTTCAATAGCTTTTAAAGGTTATCGAAAATTGAAAGAGGTTGGCCTACAAGCACAAGAAAAGTACAAGAACAAGGTGTTCTTGGTGATTTACAGGAGATAGACAATTTCAAAAGATCGAGAACAGGTATGAGTGAAGCATGTTCCAGCGGGTTTTCGAGATTACAAGAATTAAATCGGCGAGTCCAATGAGTTTTCTAGATTAGATCATATTGGAAGTTTATATTGTTTATAGTAGAGGTTATTGACTTGGTTATGGAGTTTTGCCCAATTGGGTTTCTCCGTCACCAATTGTTGTTTTCTTTATTGTTTTCATATTACAAATTGTAGCAGTTCAACATATAATAAATTGACGTGATTGATTAACCATTTGGAAATAGTTAAAAAGTAATTTGTTGCTATTAATTGTATAAATTTGTCAAAGGGAGACTAATGTGGGCAATACTAGAGTAATCGTCGAGGAGAAGCAGCACTTGCCATGCCAAACCGCCCAACAAATTTATTTATTATTTTTAAAATTAAAAAGCTGCAAGAGAAAGTGAAAATTTTCCCTTCCAAAAATGGAAGAGGAAGATGGATCTATTTGGCCTTCCGAATCCATGGATTCAACCGAAGAGAAAGTGAACGTTAAACGGGAAGGCTTCTGCCCATACTTTAAATGTCATTTGAAATTTGGCAGTGTCCTTTTTTTTTTCCCTCCATTTATTGATCCCTTATTTCTTATTTTTCTTGAAGTCTTGTGAGTGCTGCAACATGTTGATGAACTCTGTCACTGTTTAAAGCTTATTTCGGAAGTGTTTATAGATAATTTAACATAAAAACGAGTGGTGGATAAGTGACTCACGAAATGTGTGAATAAAAAGTGATTAAATCCAAACGCAGGTTAAAGATTCTAATTTCTCTAATTCAATATCTAATGGCCTATCAAAACAATACTATATAGGAACTGAAGAGAAGAAACTTATCATGAATATGGGAGAATCAGCCACCTGTTGACAGTCCATTTAACAGGTTGTGGCCAACCATGGAAGGTGGAATCTCTCCCACTATGTCAAAATCCAATACTTAAACTAAGTTTATTTTATTGAGTGTTAGACAGACTTCAAAGCGAAGGATTCTAACTGCACATGTTGTTGGTAAATAAGGGGTTGGAGAAGAAACAACAACAAAATTATGGAAATAAAATGAATAGAAATCACGAAATACGTCAAGAATGAATTTGAGGCTTGAACACGGGATCGTTGTCCTCAAATTATATTTGCCCCCTCTCCAGATGCTTAAGGGTGTTATGGCAAATGATTTGAAGGATTTTAACAAGCCTTGATGCAAAAAATAACAAAGCACGAGAAATTTTCCGTCAAATCTTGATGAACACAATAAAGAAGAAATGAATATGAGTTATAGCATGAATTTGATTAATTGTGAAACAATATATGTATTTCTTGTTTGTAATTATGTTTGTATTGATCATTTATCACCTATTTATAGGCCTCAATCAATACATCACGAAATGATGTCAAAACAAGATGAAAAGTGGCAACTTTTAATCCAAAACGGCTCCCAAGTTTCAAATTGAAAAATCAGCCAACGGCTATATTTTAACACTATACATACACATAGTATAAACCGTGCGTACGCATAGTAGAAGCAAAATAAATTCTGATTTTGCCAAAGTACATCTCGCGTACGCAAAAAAATAAGTCTGTGCGTACGCATAGGCAAAAATCAAAATTTTCATTTTTCAATTTCTTTTGATTCTACTAATTCCACAATTGAGTCCAACAATTAGTCAATTATCATTCCATTGATTTTGAACAAATATTCAACAATCCCCCACTTGTTCAAAATCAATAAGATCACATATTCAAAAAGACGACACTTTATGCATAATGATTAAATATCTTTCAATTTGAATCTAACCATAGTGTAATTCAAATAAAGTAAAGTCAGAATTAGAGGTAGCATGGAAGTTTTGAACCAATTATTCCTTGTGACAATATCGGTAAGAACACACACATAAGTATCACGTGTTCTCAAGTTCCTCAACTCGCTTAGCGCTTTAATGGCCTTGCGCTCATCCTATTCGATAAACTTTTAAGAGAAAAACTCGATCTCGAGGCGGCACCACCTCAAAGTTAGTCTAGGTGAAGTTCTTCCGGTACCTTTGTTACTTTTAGAGGTACCTGTGTTTTAGCACTGAACTTCATTAAGAGCTTTAAGCTCAATCCTCACTTCAGTAACAACCAGCATTATTTAATTAGGATAGGGTCATTGCGGATTTGAACAATGTTGCAACCATCCACATATCGAATGACTTGTTGTTACCCTTTGAACCCGTGGATTACTTTTTGAGTAATGACAGGTAGGGTTGCCGTCATTGGTGGATATTTTTAGTTAAGAAGTTTCAACTCCATCCTACTCGAAGTAGACGCCACTAAATCTCTATTTAGTAGTTTAGTTAAAGATCCGCTAAATTCTCAATTGACCTTACATAATTTAGGGAAATTATTCTATCTTTGATTAATTTTCTTATGTTGTCATGTCTCAGACTCATATGTTTCCATTGTATATCTCGTTATATGCCTTTGCTAACATGGCTTGACTATCACACATGATAGGTATTGAAGAGATATTCTTCGATCCCAAAGGTATCTCATATAAGAGATCCTTAAACCACTCAGCCTCTTTTCCGGTATCCGATAAAGCTACAAATTTAGATTCCATAATCGAGTGAGTTATACATGTTTGTTTCTTTGATTTCCAAGAAATAGCACCCCCTCTAAGAGTGAATACCCAACCCAAAGTGGATTTACTTTCACCTGTACTAGATATCCAACTAGTATCGCTAAATCCTTCCAATATAGTCGAGAATTTAGTATATGGTAGGCCCAAGTTCTTAGTTTTCTTTAAATATCCAAGAACTCTCACAATAGCCTTCTAATGATCATTACTCGGATTACTAGTAAACCTACTAAGTTTACTTATTACATAAGTTATATCCAGTCTTGTGCATTGAACAGTATACATAAGACTCCCTATAGCACTTGCATATTCCAATTGAGTAATCGCCCTTCCGTCATTCTTTATTAGTTTTGAACTTGGATCAATCGGGGTACTACATTCTTTTATGTTCAAATGTTTGAACTTATTTATCATATTCTCAATATAATGTGATTGACTTAGATAGTAACACCTACTAGTCTTTGTGACTTTGATACCTAAAATGGTATCCACTTGTCCAAGATCCTTCATCTTGAATGTGGAAGAAGGAAAGCTGTTTGTTTCTTCTATTTCGTCCATGTAATTACTCATAATTAGCATGTCGTCAACATACAAGCATATAAATGTCACATAATCATCACAAACTTTAGAATATAAACATTTATCAACGCTATTATGTTTAAACCCGAATGATATTATTGCTAAGTCAAACTTCTCATGCCATTTCTTTGGTGCTTGCTTTAGACCATATAAAGATTTCACCAACTTGCACACTTTATGTTCATTTTCAGGTAGGGCAAACCCTTCGGGTTGTTCCATATAGACCTCCTCATCAAGATCTCCGTTTAGGAATGCCATCTTGACATCCGTTTTATGAACATACAAGTTATATATTGAAGCTAAAGCGAATAATATCCTAATCGATATTATTCTAGCTATTAGTGTATGAGTTTCAAAATAGTCGATTCCTTCCTTTTGTCGATATCCTTTGGCTACTAATCTAGCCTTAAAGGTATTTAAGGATCCATCAACAATGTATTTTCTCCTAAATACCCATTTGCATCTAATAGGCTTGGATCCCCGTGGTAAATCAACAAGTTCTCAAGTATTATTGGACATTATGGAATCTATTTCGTCCTTAATTGCATCTTTCCAAAAGGTGCTATCACGAGAAGCCATAGCTTCTTTATAAGTCTTAGGGTTGGTTTCAACTTGTAGAACAAAAGGAATTGTTCTCACAACATTCAACTCATTTCCCTCTACTAAGTAAAAGGAGATAAGTTGAGAATCGATTTCATCCAATCCCAAAGACTTCTCAACCCGAGTTCTATTGCTTCTTTGTGGTTCACTAGACTCGTCAACATCTTTAGAAGATATTTCATCATGTGTTCCACTTGAGCTAGGGATATTTTCAAGATTTTCCCTCAATTCATTATCCGAAGATAACGAATCCTCAAAGAACTCCACATCGTTGGATTCGATAATCACATTGGACTCCAAATTTAGTAATCTATAAGATTTGCTATTGTTTGCATATCTAACAAAGGCACATTTAATGCCTCTTGAACCCAATTTGGTCCTATTAGGATTCATGTTCTTGTAATAGGCAAGACACCTCCACACTTTAAAGTATCCAATGTTTGGTTTTCTTCCTTTCCACAATTCATAAGAAGAAACCTTAGCATATTTTGAAGGAATCCTATTAAGTATTCTACTTGCACTTAATAAAACTTCACCCTACAAGTTAAATGGCAACTTAGTATGAATAAGCATGACATTTATCATTTCTACAAATGTTCTATTCTTTCTTTCAGCCAAGCCATTTTGTTCGGGTGTCTTAGGTGCGGAACATTGATGAATAATTTCATATTGTTCACAAAACAAATTAAAATCATTGGAAAAGTATTCACCACCTCTGTCACTCCTTAAAATTTTAATTTTCTTTCCTAGATAATTTTCAACATCATTCTTGTATGTCTTAAACATGTCAAAGGCTTCATTTTTATGTTTTATCAAATAAATGTAAGTATATCTAGAAAAGTCATCTATAAAGGTTATGAAATATTTATTTTCACCTCTAGTTAACATACTATTAAGTTCACATATATCAATATGAATTAATTCTAAAATACTAGAAGTTCTCTTAACACTTTGATATTGTTTTTTAATCATCTTAGATTCTACACATATTTTGCATTTATGTTCATCATTTTCATCATATGAGATCAAGTCATATTTTTTCATGCGTTTCATTGTATTTCTATCAACATGACCTAATCTAACATGCCATAATGAAAATAAATTCACAACATAAACAAAATTACTTTTATTCATTTCATTGTCAACGGTATATAATTTGACCATTCCTTCACACGAATAGTCTTTTCCAATAAATTTCCCAATAAACACATTTGATGCCCGATTTTTTCAAGAGATTGTCACTAAATAGGTTCCTATTCATATCCAAAATATGTAGTACATTAGTTAGAGTAACGATTTTTCCAGAAGTGAAGATAATGTCTACACTTCCTTTTCCAAACATCTTAGACCGCATCTTGTTACCCATTTGAATCTCTTGTTCTTCATCCACTTCTTGATAAGATTTGAACAAAAATTTATCATATGATACATGTACCGTAGCACAAGTATCATACCACCACCGGGGAACATTTCCTTTGATTACGTTTACTTCACTTATGGTGGCTAAAATTTTGTCATCTTGGATGGAATTCACTTTGGCCTCGAAGTTATTTTGTTTTCGGTGCGTACAATCCTTGGCGTAGTGACCAGATTTTTCATACACAAAGCAACCTCCTTTTGTCTTCTTCTTGGACTTGTTAAAGTTCCTAGAAGGCTTCTTTTTGTTGGATTTTGCCGACAGTTCTATTTTTTCCACAGCATTTGCTTTAGAAGATCCCTCATGAGAATTTTCAGTTTTATCACGTATTCTCGACTCCTCTTCGATTCGAAGATGCTTTTGTAATTGTTCCAAAGTATAATCTTCGGAACTATGCATGATCTTCTTCCGGTATCCTTTCCAAGTTCCGGGAAGTTTGACAATTATAGCCCCCACTTAAAAGGTCTCCGGTATATCAATTTTTACCGCCTTTAATTTGTTGAAAATCACTTGCAACTCATGCACTTCGGGAATAAGGGGGATATTTTCTAAGAATTTAAAATCAAAATACTTAGAAATCAAAAATTTCTTTGTACCTTCTTCTTCCGCCTTGTACTTACTTTTCAATGCTTCCCAGATTTCTTTTGCCGAAGTTGTATTGGTGTATAGATCATACAAACGATCCGACAATGCATTCAAGATGTGGCCACGACAAATCAATTCATCTTCTTGGCATTTTTGTCTCTCAGTTTTGATTGTTTCGGATTCTCCATTTGTTGGTTCCGGCAAAGGAGGCGAATTTGGATCAAGAATATAAAAAATCTTCAACGCCGTTAGGAGGAATTTCAACTTGTCTTGCCACCGCGTGAAGTTAGTCCTGTCAAAACGATCCAATCTAACCAGATCTTGATTCACGAATTTGATGGTTGCCATAGTTGTATCATTCTCTATCGCAAAGTATAGTTTGAGATTGTTGGTAAATAAGGGTTGGAGAAGAAACAACAACAAAATTATGGAAATAAAATGAATAGAAATCACGAAATACGTCAAAAATGAATTTGAGGCTTGAACACGGGATTGTTGTGCTCAAACTATATTTGCCCCCTCTTCAGATGCTTAAGGGTGCTATGACAAATGGTTTGAAGGATTTTAACCAGCCTTGATGCAGAAAATAACAAAGCACGAGAAATTTTTTGCCAAATCTTGATGAACACAATAAAAAAGAAATGAATAAGAGTTATAGCATGGATTTGATTAATTGTGGAACAATGTATGTATTTCTTGTTTGTAATTATGTTTGTATTAATCATTTATCACCTATTTATAGGCCTCAATTAATACATCACGAAATGGTGCCAAAACAAGATGAAAAGTGGCAACTTTTAATCCAAAATGGCTCCCAAGTTTCAAATTGAAAAATCAGCCAACGACTATATTTTAATATTATGCGTACGTATAGTATAAACCGCGTACGCATAGTAGAAACAAAATCAATTCTGATTTTGTCAAAGCATATCTGCGTACGCAAAAAAATAAGCTTGTGCGTACGCATAAACAAAAATCAAAATTTTCATTTTTCAATTTCTTTTTATTCTATCAATTCCACAATTGAGTCCAACAATTAATTCATTATCATTCCATTGATTTTGAACAAATATTCAACATATGTTCCATGGGAATTGTTCAGAGGGAAAACTATGCACACTGAGTTGTAATAAAGTGCAGTACTGTATAATATAAGACGATTGGTTAGTACTCAGAAAAATAAACTTAAGTTGTTCATTATACTATCTAATGCTGTACTAAGACAAGTTTATTTGAACCAGAAGAATTTCTAGATATGTATATATAAAAGGGTTTTTGCGTGAGTGAAGTTTTTAGTTTATTTTGTCATTGATGCACGAATATTTTGTTGACTGTCTCGAATGCATAATCGAGAAGTGGAACTTGTTTTGAAGCTATCAAAACTTCGCTGTCTTTCCTTCACGCAAAGCTGTGTGAGTGTGGCGTGTTGAATGGACCCTAACAAGTTTCTTACTGTGGAAACGCGAGTTTGAACAGGCGTGCATTCGTGTGTGTATATCTACACGAAGATAGATAATCTCGATTAGAGATATTAAAATTTTCAGTCTGATTTAGTTACTTTGGATCTTTTAATAGATTTAACAATGAACAGAACATAATCTATATTTTCTTCCATGCGGTAAGGAGCACCTCGATGATCGGCCGAGAAAAATGTCCATATGAAAATAAATTCATGAAGTACTGATACCTTATTTATATGCATTTTTTGCATAGTTTTGAAGAAGATGAATCTGTTCAACTATCAAAGTCGAGGGAAAACGTGTACTAGGGGGAACATAAGAGAAACTCTTATTCAAATGTAGGATTCACATGTCTGCCAATTATATTATTAAATCTTACAATTTCTTTCTAATTTTAAAAACATAAAAATAGGAAATAAAAGCATAGAAAATTAAGTGAAAGGAAAAAAGATGGATTCAGTATCCTGCATGACTCACTGTAAGACAGATCTGAACAAGATTAAAAAAGAACCCTATAATGGCTGTCTACGCACAACTTGCACATGAAACAAGCTGTCTCCATGAATACATAGTTTAATTTTTAGATAAGATGATTCAGTATCATGTGCTCGAGTCATGTTTCGTTATCATATGTCTAGTTAGATATTAGGTCCCTCTTTGGTAAAAATTAAAATCTAGATTTTAGTCTAAATCAAAATCAACGACTAATTTTAACCGTGCATTTTATGGGATCACAACTTTTCAAGCACATGTTTCATCAACTTTTATTAAAATCTAAAAAAAAATTATTTTAATCCCCACAAAACAAAACAGGGGCTGGTCAGCTTGTGGTCACAGTCTAATTTTGATGACTCCAGCGCTCAACCATGTTTCAGACTCGAGTAGTCCACGATATCGTCTCTAAGAGCTTAAACTGTGAGACAAAGTGGTTCAAGAGTCTCTTATATAAAGGCTTAGCACATTGCTGGCAAAGTGTACAGTTGACCTGAAAGAGAATACTCTCCCATGGCATGCTTAAACCTACTCAAGAAAGAGCAACAACAGGGCCTCTACAATCCAAGAATCTCATTCTCCAATGATTTTGCTGATCCTCAACCAGTGATGAAGCAGGAAAACAGCTACAGAGAAGCCCCCATCTCGTCCGATTTCGAGTTTTCTATCTCTAATTACCCCATGGTTTCCGCAGATGAGCTTATCTCCAACGGCAAATTGTTGCCTTTGAAGGAAAATTGCAGTAAAACTATCACCCTTAGAGATGAACTCCTTGTTGATGATGATGACTAGGAGAATGTATCACCAAGATTAGCTAAAGGTACAAGTCTTTGGAAGGAGCTAAAAAGGTCTCACATTGTACCTAAGAAAGCTGTTAAAAGTGGAGTTATGGAAAGAACTGATGATCTATTCCATAAGCAGATTTATGCCAACTTGAAAGGTAAACAGGGGATCTTTTCGCAATTGGTTCGCTTCTTTTTCTTAATAATTTTTTTGGGTCAACTACATAAATCGTTTTTGTCGATTCATTACGTACGGTTTTTAATAACGGTTTGATTTACACGGTACAGGATCCAACTGGCGAAGATGATTTGCTGGATTTAGGGAGAGAAAAAAAAAATCTTATGACGGAGTTTGGATAAATGCTAACATAATTTATCTGCGACACGCGGTATTGGGTTATGCTAAAGATGTGTTCGGTCACAGAGGTTATCAGCCTTTCTGTTTCTTTAGCATAATCCTGAGGTATTTGTGTTGACTTTTTATGTTTGTATAAAGGGGTATTGGCACAAAATGTCCTTACCTTTCATGTTGATTGTGAAAAACGTCTTTACCTTTCATTTTTTTAACATTTTTGCCCTTATTTCAACGCTTGGTTGCGCAAAACATCATTTTCCCTATTTTTGAACGTAAAATGACAATTATACTCTCTTATTTAAAAAAAAACCAAAAAAGAAAAGAAAAATAAAGCACAAATTACAATCATACTCCCAAACGTTTTGAAAAAATATAAATCAGTCCAATAAATTATAAAAATTAAAAAAATCATCTCTTTCTTCTCTCATCTCCCTCTTCCTCCCCTCCTCCTCCACCACCAAAACTCCACCTGCCGGTAAAAATCTAAACCTATAAAGTGAAAGCATCTCACCAAAATCTAAGCCTGTAAAACCAAATCGGAATGACACTAAGAAGAGCAGTAGAAGTGTGCTTGAGAAGAATCGGCAAACATTAACAAAAATGAGCAGAAAACTAAAAATCAAAGTTCAGTCTGCCATTGAAGATCCTATTTCCTCCGCAAAACCTAGTTCATACAGCAAAGTAGCCAAGAAGAGTAGTGTGGTTCCACTGAAATCAAAGCCTTTTTCTTCGCAAAGGCTCTAGAACTGTATCCAGTTCTAATCGAGCAGGGAAGACAAAAAATATATTTAGTCGAAGGAAACATTGTGGAACTCTGTAGATCTAATTGCAAATGAGGAAAAGGAAGTGGGTTCTAACTCTTCTGATGCAGTCGTTCAGCAGCAAGAGATGGAAAGTGAACAGTTGAGAGTTCTTGCAGATATGGATTATGAAACCCTAGCGAGCCTCTACTTAAGTGTGAAGACATAGAGAGTGGAGTTTTGGTGGTGAAGGAGGAGGAGGGAAGGAAGAGGGTGAGAAGAGAAGAAAGAGTTGATTTTTTTAATTTATTGGACTGATTTACATTTTTTCAAAACGTTTGGGAGTATGATCGCAATTTGTGCTTTATTTTTCTTTTCTTTTTTGGTTTTTTGTTTTAAATAAGAGGGTATAATGTGCATTTTACGTTCAAAAATGAGGAAAATAATGTTTTGCGTAACCAAATGTTGAAATAAGGGCAAAAATGTCAAAAAATGAAAGGAATGGACGTTTTCCACAATCAACATGAAATGTATGAACATTTTGTGCCAATTACCATTTGTACAAATGTTTGCAGTTTAGTACTTCACTGTAATAATTATGTGTTTGATTTTTCTCTATCTTGAATTGGATTGTTGGAGTTGATTATCTATCAATTTCTTCTCTGCCCCAAAAGTTAAAAGAGTACTGAGATATGTTATTAAAGTATTTTTTCATAAAGAGGGCTCGACCCACAAATCAACTTGCTCTGGGCCTAGATTCAGCCAAAATGGGTTGAGTCTGTCGTAGAACACTAGAACCAGTCAACCCGATCCTTTTGATTCTTCTAGTGGACCTAAGGTGCTAAAGTTTGAACAACTTCGTAACTGATAAGAAGGTGAGACGTGCGTATAATCGTTGAAAATTTTAAACCAGATGATATAACACAAACGTTAAATAAAAATAGTTGAATTTGAAAAGACGAGAACACGATCAAAAGTTATCGATTTTTCAAATTTGGTGCAGAAACTAACAAAAAGAAAACTTAAGGGAACTTTTACATTATCATAATATGGAGGGGTAATTGTAAATAACCAGAAAATTTATATTGCCGCTATCGAATTTTTCACCCGCCAGGCGCCAAGAGAATAAAACGACCGGACGTCCAAAGTGACGTTAAATCCAATAAGTATGAATTGATTTAAAGATAATCACTTCATCTTTTGCCCCGGCCCGTCAACGGAACTGGAGCTCAAGCCTGGCCTCTCGGCATTAGTCACCGGTGGCTCCTCCGGCATCGGAAAAGCACTCGTTGTAGCGCTCGCGCAGAAAGGAATTTTCAGTACAATAATCGATTTATCAGAAGAGAAAGGAAAGGAAGTTGCATCATTAACCGAAACTGAATTTTTGAAGTTTAGCGTGAAACCAGAATTTCCAGCGGTTTTATTCATCAAATGTGATGTCACTGACACAAGTGAGTAGGCACAATTCAGATTATTTCTCTAATAATCAAATGCTAGTAATGAGTGGTTTTGCATATTTTTTTCCAATTTTTTTTTTTCGATGAACAGATGAAATTAAAGCGGCTTTTAGGAAGCATATAGATACCTACGGAGGATTGGATATATGTATTAACTGTGCGGGAATTGGAAGTTCGATTCCTTTTGACGAGGACCGAACTGATGGCGGTAAATCTTGGAGACTTACTGTTAATGTCAACCTCATTGCAGTTATTGGCTGCACGCAGATTGCAGTATGTTTCTAAATCTGTTAATTCTCAGTTTGATTGGAAAAGGGTCGAGTACGTATTCATGAAATTGAATTGAGCAAGCCCCTATTGTGCTGAGTTTTAATTCATCAATGTAAATTTCAGCTTTGTGGATATTGAATGTAAACTGGGGAATCGTGGTTAATTCTGTAACACGCAGTAATTTCAATATGGTGCAGATTCAAAAAATGCAAGAAACTAGAAAACCTGGTGTAATCATTAACGTTGCCTCTGCTTCAGGACTTTACCCACTGTATACTGATCCTATTTATTCTGGTTCCAAAGGTTTGTAGTTCTTTGCTAGTCGATATACTTGATATTTTATTGCCTTCCCCAGATACATTTATGATTTAATCGATCTTTCCATTCTGTCTATACTTTTCCGTGCACATTTTAGTGTAATTTTTGGTCCAGTGAATGACAAAAAGTTCCGCAGGAGGAGTGATCCTATTCACCAGATCACTTGCTCTTTACAAGCACCAAGGGATCCGAATCAATGCACTTTGCCCTGAGGTGAGTTATGCTTTAGCTTATTTGTTTGGCTTTTAAATTTTTTTCAACAGAAGGAAAACCAAGAACACATTTTTGCTGCTGGCATGTCTTAATTTCTTATAAGGGAAATTAGTGTTGTAGAATGAACTATATGTTTGCTCTTCACATATCTAATCCAAGCATAATTTGTTGACGCCTAAGATCTGGTTCTTTTGTGACTACTGAAAAGGAGATGAATAAATCAACCAAATTCGACAAGCTACATGAATTGCTTCTTTCTGTGTTAAACTCCCAACCGTGAAACAATATCTATTATTTTCTGTTCGCATTCCCTAGATTAGTGATGAAGATGGATGTTCCTTAATTTATTCGGAGATTATGTTCTTTAAGTCATTAGAAGTTTTATCTTCCTTAATTAGGTTAGGTTTTGTATTCTGCTTCTATTTGAACACTTCAATATGTTCATTGTTAGGATCGATTGTTTTTGAATATTATATTTTCAACAGTCATTGAAGACTGTTCTTTAAATAGCCACCCAGTCACTTATCCATGCACGAATGATGCTTTTGTAATTCCGTATTTATTCTTGTTTACACTTCCGCATACATCAATAAGTATTACTGTAATTCACATTTTGACCAGTTAAAATTTAGCCAATATCTATCATCTCGAAAGTGATGTGGGAAATGTATAGGATATTCAATTTTTTTTTTTTTTTTTTAATTGTTTGAGCTGTTATATCAATACTCACTACTGTAAATTTTCATAAAAGAGTCAATTAAGTGGCCATTAACTCTATTCTACAGTTTGTTCAAACTGAGTTGGCTTCGAAGATGGATCCTAAATTTATTGAGCTGTCGGGTGGCTTCGTGCCTATGGAAATGGTTCTGAAAGTTAAACTTTTGCAATTTATTTTGCCAGGACAATTACATGTCACAGAATGTAGCTGATGTAATAAATTTCCAAAAATCTAAAGGAAAGAGGAAGAGCAAAAGTCCCTTCTCGTTTACCTTCTAAATGAATTTAAGAACAGGTGTTTCACGGTGTGCAACTTTCATTAAATAGCTAAATGTAGTCGTGAAGCTATAATGCGCTGGCATGATTAATTGCCACCACTTTAGCATCTAGACATTGTTTGAGTCACGAGTTGATAAACTACTGGGGTAAAATCACAACTTCTAGGTGTTACCTATTATATCTAAAGATGAATACTCGTTTCTTCTCTAAACAACTAAGTCTCTACACTATACAGTAGAAATTGGGGATAAATGTTTATGTCAAAAATATTAATGTTGCAAAACTTGCACCTTGACAGGTTTCACTCTAAAATAAAGGTAACATAGCTCAGGTAATGAAATTGAGATGTTCTTCTTTTGCAATACTTAGTGGACATACACCTTTGTTTTGGATGTTTGAGGGAGGTGCAGTGGAGGCTAAGGCAACAAGAATGAACTGAACCGGGGGTTTCCAAGTCGATGTTATTTCGGAAAAGTGTTATAGAGTGTCATTTTAAGACTTCTTTAGATGATGTTTAAGTGATTGGTATTCGGTTATAAGAAAATGTTCATTTGCAGAACAATCACACACCCATGTGGGATAAACTTTTTGTATTTCAAATTAGTTTGCATCAAGTAGAGATAGTGGTAAGTATTATGCACTCTTTGAGTTGCAACCCATGTTTCTAGATTTGTCGTTTAACTTTCAACTTGTGCAGGTGCTTTTGAGCTGATTTGTGATGAAAATAAATCTGGATCTTGCTTATGGATATCCAACAGAAGGGGCTTGGAGCACTGGGGAACTCCTCAAGAAGAAGGACAATACAAGATTTCAAGGAGAAAATCTCCAGATGCAGTCCCATTGAATATTCAGATGCCCCAAAATTTTGAGAAGATGTAAGAAACCATATCTCCAGGTTCTTGCATTGTACATTGGCTGGACCATGTGTATTTTGAACACCACAAACTACCATGTGGGCACAAGAAGACGTGTGCTCAGTTTATTGCCAAATGTCTTATTTGATTTGATTTTTTTTTTTTTTAATATGTATTTCTTTGATCTTGTCCTTTAGAATTGTTCATACTCTGAGTCACAACTTTCGAAGTGCTACAAGTGTGGTATGGGCCCCATTGAGATTGCCACTGAAACCAGACGATGTTCTCTTGAAAATCATTTATGCCGGTGTCAATGCTAGTGATGTACGTTTATTACTATGATATATAAATCTTGGTATTTTTTATATTAAATGAAATTAAGATATCTAAGTTCAGTGTCCAAATTTTTTAAATAAGAAAAGTAGCCAATTTGCCTTGCCCGTCTTATGGTAAATATACACAAATTGAACATTGCATCTGGCATGTTTTGGTTGTTTGATTGGACTTGTACAGGCATCATAGTTTCAAGTTTGATTGGATTGATAAGTAGAATACACTCATAAATACACATATATAGCGTACAATGATTAACCTCTATTTAACTGGATGTGTAATAATGCAAAGCATTTCATAACAGGTGAATTTTAGCTCAGGACGGTATTTCAGTGGGAACAACAAAGACATTGTATCCCGCCTTCCATTTGATGCTGGCTTTGAGGTGAGGAAAGAATCCTAAGTTATTTGTTAGTTAATAATGATAACTAATGATTATTTCAGAAGTAGATTAGTCTAGCATCAATTACGTTATTCTGTTTATGAATTCTGATAAGCACTGATTCTGAGTTACAACCTGAAATTCTTCATGTGACTCATAACTCTATGTTTTTTCAATTACATCCAATTATCTCGTCGTTAAGGTTTGTAGTGCTGAATGTCATTTCTTCTAAATCTTGTAATCCCTTTTGTTTCTCAAAACAAATTGTTTCTTTCTATTTTTTACTGTTTCTGAATAATATTCACTTTCCTAAATTAGAATCTTTACTGTTTCTGACTTTATTGACACTAAGAACAACGATGATCTTCGAAGTCTATTATTTACCATTCCAGTCATTTCCAATTGAATGTCATGGTGTTATTTGAGTCATGGCAAAATTCCTACATTTCAAGTTATTGAATGTCTTAATCTGATTTGATCATTATTGAAATTGGTTATGCAATAATTATTCGGAAATTGTGAAAATAAGCCAGTTACACTTAAACTAATATATACATAGACAGACTGATGCAATCTGTTCAAATCTTCAGGATGCTTTACAAAATGGTAGTTTTTTCCATTATACTTCTGTTCTTATATTAGATTTAGATGTCTTCAAGACATTTCTTTCACATTTCTTTTCTGTTTGTCAATTCAGGTTTTAACCCAGTACACTATATCTTTCTATTGGTAATATATTAGTCTGAAAATATTTTCTCTTTAAATTGTCCATGGTAAAGAATCTTCCCATCATTTAATGCTTCTTTCTATTTTCATTAGAATTAGAAATCGTAATGCCATTTTTTTTGTGTTTATGGAGTCAGGAATGTTTTGATTATTCTAGATCACATGATCCTTTTGTGGGGATTCACATTTGTAATTTTTTTATATACAGGCAGTGGGAATAATAGCTGCTATAGGTGATTCCGTTAAACACTTAAAAGTTGGCACTCCTGCTGCAATTATGACATATGGAAGCTATGCTGAATTCACATGGGTATAACATTTCCAATTGTTAGATTTCTGGATATGGCAGTACTTTGTTCTTTGTCCTTTTTTCCCTTTATCTGAAGGTAACAATACGAATAGGCCTCTCCTTGTTTTAGGTAGCCTCAAAACATATCCTTCCAGTGGCAAGACCAGATCCAGAAGTTGTTGCCATGCTCACATCTGGACTAACAGCATCCATAGCTCTAGAAAAGGTATTATTTCCCCTCATCTTTGAGATTCTCTTTTCTTGTCCTCGTTATTATTTTATTTCTGCTACAATTTCACTCCCTAATTTGTAAATTGACTACATTCTGATCATAAATGTACCGCCTTTATAGCTAGTGGAAGAGAATTTGTTTATTTTGTGGGATGCATTTTCGAGCATGTTTTGAACATAGAATTGTTAAACAATCCAAAGAAAATAAAGAAGAAAAAGGAGGAGGCTAGGGTTGCATTGATACTACGTAATTAATTGAATACTAAAAGATGGTTTAACCTGAATACAAAGAGAATAAACAAAAGAAACTAAAAAGGACTATTCTACCCTTAATAAATAAGAAATAATCCTATATTTCTTAACATCTCCTCTCAAACTCACGATGCGGCAGCTACAAGCATCGAGAGTTTGCCAACTAGAAAATGAAAACAAGAAATAGAATGCGACTTGATAAGAAAATCTGCAAGCTGCAAAGAAGAAGAAACAAAGGGCAGAGTAATTGTGCCATGCTTGAGATGATGACGAGTAAGATGACAATTGATCTCAATGTGCTTAGTTCGTTCATGAAAAATCGAGTTGTGAGCAATCTGAATAGAACTTTGGTTGTCGCAATACATAGGAGTGGGATGAGAAAGAAAAACTCCTATATCTGCAAGTAACCAACGTAACCAAACAATCTCTTTAGTAGTAGATGCCATGGCACAATATTCTGCTTCGGTGGAAGATTGAGAAACAATAGATTGTTTCTTGCTTTTCCAAGAAATAAGAGAATCACCCAAAAAGATACAGAAACCAGTAACAGACTTTCGATCTGTGGGATCACTGCCATGATTAGCATCAGAGTATGCACGCAGCTCCAAGAAGGAGGTGGATGGAAGTAACAGACTCTGAAAGACTATACCCCGAAGATATCGCAAAATGCGAAGAACAATTGCCCAATGAACTGTAGTGGGAGAAGCAACAGACTGACTAACAATATGAACAGCATATGCAATATCTGGACGAGTAATAGTGAGATATACCAAGCTCCCAACAATAGTACGGTATAAAGTAGGATCTGACAAAGGTAAACCGTCAAAAGAAGAATACTTCGCGTTAACCTCAATTGGAGCATCAACAATCTTATTATCAGTAAGTCTTGCCCTCTTAAGAATATCTGCAACATATTTTGACTGAGAAAGAAGATAACTTCTGGGTGAAAAGGCTACCTCAATACCCAAGAAATATCGTAGAGAACCCAAATCTTTCATTTCAAACTGTGTAGCTAACTCTGTTTTCAAAACTAAAATACCATCAATATTATCACCAGTAATAATCATGTCATCAACATATAAAGATAGAATAATATGACCTGCATTAGTGTTCTTAACAAAAAGAGCAGAATCATGACTACTAGAAGCAAATCCAAGGGAAGAGATCACAATAGAAAATTTCTCAAATCAAGCACGAGGTGCTTGTTTGAGACCATACAACGCTTTCTTGAGCTTGCAAACATACCCAGAATCATGTGAAACACCAGGAGGGAGTGCCATATAAATCTCTTCTTGAAGATCTCCATTTAGGAAGGCATTTTTAACATCAAGTTGAGAGATACGCAACTGACGAACCGAAGCTACTGCAATAAGAGTACGGATAGTATTTTTTTTGCAACAGGAGCAAATGTCTCCTCATAATCCATACCATACTGTTGAGAGTATCCCTTTGCAACCAACCTAGCTTTGTATCGCTCAATTGACCCATCAGAATTAGTCTTGATCTTATACACTCAACGACAACCAACAACACTCTTACCAGGAGGTAAAGTAACCAAATCTCAAGTACCAGTCTTATGCAAAGCAGAAAGTTCCTCATCTATGATCCAATAACTCAGAAACTTTATGTGTCTCGTCATGTTTTTCTCGAGCATATACCTTTCTTTTCTATTCCATCCACTACTAATAGTCTGACTAGATCTTATTCATATAGATCCTTTTTTCTGACAATCCTGATAGTTTGTCTTTTCAGGAGCCTACTACTTCAAATGTCCATTCTCATGTTCCTACCCTGTTGTCTTTACAACCAATTCGCACTAGTCATTCCGCAGGTACTGACACTTTACTCTCCGGCACACCTAAAGCGTCCTCTTCTCCTACGGTCCCTCAAGCTTCGTCTGAGATTGTGGATCTGCCTCTACGTTAATCCATACGCATTTATAAGTCTACAAAGTTACCAGATTTTGCTTATTCTTGTTATTTTTCATCATTTTTTACCTTTTTAGCTTCTATTCATTGTCTCTCTGAACTCTCTTCCTATAAAGAGGCAATTCTTGATCCTCTTTGGCAGCAAGCTATGGATGAGGAATTTTCTGCTTTGCATAAGACTGGTACTTGGGATTTGGTTACTTTACCTCCTGGTAAGAGTGATGTTGGTTGTCGTTGGGTGTATAAGATCAAGACTAATTCTGATGGGTCAATTGAGCGATACAAAGCTAGGTTGGTTGCAAAGGGATACTCTCAACAGTATGGTATGGATTATGAGGAGACATTTGCTCCTGTTGCAAAAATGACTACTATGCGTACTCTTATTGCAGTAGCTTCGGTTCGTCAGTGGTGTATCTCTCAACGATACCCCTTTTTACCTTCATCATAACCAAGAAAGACACAAATAGCAGATCGAGATGACAACTTGCTGCGTTGTACATGAGGACGAAGAACAAAACAATTACAACCAAAAACTCTAAAGAGAGAATAATCAGGGGTATACCCATACAACTTTTCGAAAGAAGAAAATCCTGAAATATGAGAAGATGAAATTGTATTAATCAAACCTACAGCAGTAAGAACAGCTTCACCCCAAAACACACTAGGGACAAATGCAGACAACAAGAGAGAACGAGTAGTTTCAACAATGTGCCAATGTTTTCTTTCAGCAACACTATTTTGCTCAGGAGTATCTGTACACGAAATTTGGTGAATGGTTCCATCTAAAGCAAGCAGCTTACAAAATTTATTAGAAGTGTATTCCACACCCAAATCACACCTAAAACATTTGATAACAGCAGAATGTTGAATTTTAACAAGAACACGAAAGGCTAAGTATATCTTAAAAAATTCAGAACGATGTTTCATTAAATAAATTCAACAATAACGAGTGTGATCATCAATAAAAGAAACATAATATCGAGACCCTCCTTTTATGGCAACAGGAGAAGGCCCCCATATATCAGAATGAATCAAATCAAATGGAGAAGAAGAAACAGAAATACTTCGATTAAAAGGTAAAGCTGAAAATTTTACCAGTTTGCATCCACTACAATCAGAAATATCATAAGGGTGTAAATTTTCTAAAGCCCCTGTAGAAGCTAAAAATCTCAAAGGAGACGATGAAATATAACCCAGACGAGAATGCCATAAATAAAAACTAGAAGAACTCAAATGAAATGAAGACAAATCAACACTAGTAGCAACAGCAGCAACTGGCACTTTTAGCTCATCCAAAATATATAGTCCACCCTTCCTACGGCTTGTCCCAATCAGCTTCTAAGACTGCAGATCCTGCACATAACAAGAAGAGGAAAATGTGACTAAATTACCAGAATCACATAACTGACCAACAGAAGTAAGATTTAATGTGAGTTTCGGAATATGATAAACATTAGGGAGGGACAAGTGAAGTGTGACAACAGAACCAACACCTGCTAATGGCATAGGAGTGCCATCAGCAGTCATAACAGCAATAGAGGACGAAAGGGACACAGAAGCAAAAGACGAAGAATCTGGAGACATATGATGTGAAGCACCAAAATCCAAGACCCATATAGAATGTGTATTACCTGAAGAACTATGAGGCAATTGACCTATGGAAGAAGTAGACATGGCTTGAAGCTGTAAGGAGAGAAACTTCTGAAATTGCTCAGCCAAAGTACTAGGATCAGTGAATGGACCTGATGAAGCTACTGCTGCAGTATTAGATTGTGGTGGTCTATGAGCATTAAATCGTGATTAGTTGCTAGGCTTCCAAGCTTGAGATTGCTGCTGTAATTGATTCGACTGTCTCAACTTAGGATACTGAGCCTTCCAATGACCTTTATGCTTACAGAAACTGCACTCGTCAAAGGCAATTCTTGTGTAAGGTTTATTTTGATTATTAGAGGATGGCTTAGAAGACACTAATAATACAGAAGGATTAGAAGCAGAAAGAATTCCATTTCAGCATAGGACTTAAGACGTATTTCTTCAGCTAATAACTCGCTGACAACCGAGTCAACAGAAGGAAGTGGAGAACGGTGCAAAATTGAACCTCTGAGTCCTTCAAAATCACTACGAAGTGCCGTTAAAAATTGTACCAAATGTTGCTGCTCTCTACGAGTAATATAGGCAGCACATGCCTTTAATTCTGTCGATTCTGTAAGGGCCAATTGATTCCAAAGATCTGTCATAGCAGAATAAAACTCCTGAATACTCATATTATTCTAATGAAGAGCTCGTATATCATTCTCCAATTGATATTGCTTTGCAAAATTTGACTGAGTGAATAATCTTTGCAGATGATCCCAAACCTCCTTTGCTGTCTCATATTTAGCCAACTCTCTACCTATGGAATGCTCCACAGAGTTGTTAATCCAAGTAATAATTTTTGAATTGTTTGATTCCCAAGCATCTATCAAAGCAGCATAACCCTCATTGGTATTCTCAGGTTTCACAGAAGTTCCACTAATGAATCCCCACATCTTTTTACTATTAAGAAAATTTCTCATCACGTAACTCCATTACGAATAATTCTTTCCATCCAACCTCACACTCACAGATTGAAGCGAATCGTCTCTTTCAGTAGCCATAATAAAAAAATAATAGATTGCAGAAATACCAAATTCAACAGATTGCAGAAAAAGCTGTGTTTGAGATTAAGTTTTGTCCCATGAAATCTGGTTCTGATACCATATTAAAAAATCCAAAGAAAATAAAGAAGAAAAAAAAGGAGGCTAGGATTTCATTGATACTACGTAATTAATTGAATGCTAAAAGATGGTTTAACCTAAATACAAAGAGAATATATATAGGCTAAACAAAGGAAACTAAAAAGGACTATTCTACCCTTAATAAATAATAAATAATCCTATATTTCTTAACAAGAATTACATTACTAATTGTCCTTTTTCCATTTTTCGTTTTGCAGGCAGCACAAATGGAATCTGGAAAAGTAGTTCTTGTCACAGCAGCAGCAGGAGGGACAGGGCAGTTTGCTGTCCAGGTACACTTTTTATGATACAAGAATGTTTGCGAAAAGAGTTTCTAATTGTTTTCCATTGGAAGAATTTCGATGTCAGGTTACAATAAAGCATATAAACCTTATACCAAGGACCTTCCTTTTCGAATTCCTCAAATTATATCCATGATTGGATGTTTTAGGAGATCAATATATTCCCTCCTATTATATTTTAGAGGTTTTTACTGTGACGTAATATGTCTTAATGCAGCTGGCAAGGCTAGCTGGAAATAAGGTTGTTGCTACTTGCGGAGGAAAAGACAAGGCCAAGCTTTTAAAGGATTTGGGAGTTGATCGAGTCATTGACTATAAGACAGAGAATATCAAAACTGTAATTCCCTTGAAAAATTATTTATTTTTTGGTTTATACCCATCATAAGTGAAATTTTGCCTTCATAGTTGCCATTTGAGTATGCAATGCATAAGGTCTCGATCTTATCATTTATTTCCATTTTTCCCAGGTTCTAAAGGCCGAGTTCCCTAAAGGTGTTGCTATAATCTATGAATCTGTTGGTGGGGAAATGTTTGATCTGTGCTTGAATGCTTTGGCAACATATGGACAACTTCTTGTGATTGGAATGATTTCTCAGGTTCCAAGTTTATTCCATGCCCATCGACTATGTTTTCTTCATTTTCAGCACCAATAGCTTGCATTTCTCTTTCCCATTTCAACTTTCAATCTGCGTTTCTATATATTTATATATTATAATAAGCTTATCGGTTTTAGTATCAAGGAGAACATGGCTGGTAACCAAGAAATTATACGGGACTGTGTGAGAAGCTTCTAGCAAAGAGCCAGACTGTGGTATTCTACAACTTAATAAGTTCAACGCATTGATTTCTTAGTAATTGAATTTGTTTCAGGGCGAGAATACCTTCTAAGGATTAAAATTAGAAGATATGATATTCAATATGCATTCTATTTCAGGCTGGCTGTTTCTTAGCACAATATGATCATCTGTGGCAACATCATCTAGATAAGCTAGTCCGTCTTTATAACTCAGGGAAGCTCAAGGTAAATCTGCTTTTCTGGCCTTTCTTTCTTTTCTTTCACTCAGATTGCTTTGGATCTTGAGGGCATCAAGAAGTTTCGATAGCTATTCTGAACGTTGAGCTGCCATTATCTATCGAAGAGTTTTTTTCAGTTTATGCATTTTTATTTAGGGTACTCGGTCTCCGTGTGACAGGTTGCCGTAGACCCCAAACCATTTTTAGGTGTTCGTTCAGTTCCGAATGCAGTTGACTATCTTCATTCCGGCGAAAGTGTTGGCAAGGTAAAAATTTATTGGAATGTTTCTTTTATGATTCCTTTTTGATGCTTTAATGTTTAAATCGAAACACTTTGCAGGTGGTTGTCTGTATTGACCCAAAATTTTGTCAAAACTTGGCAAAATTGTGAGGGCATAATATTTGAGCACGTGAACAACTTGAGTTGTACGTGAAGGTGTAACTTATTTTATTTATAGTTCAAAATACTCTTAT